>NC_081409.1:769122077-769437121 GCF_030272615.1 Cryptomeria japonica | reverse complement strand
CTCTATCTTTCAAAATTTTAGGAACACTTATTTAGGTGGTGCTAAATATTGTGACAATATTACATATCACCTCTTTGCAAATGGAAACCTCTATGCTTGGGGGCAAAGTTCATCCACTCTATTCTTCCTATCCATATCTTTCATTATCCTTCCTTTAATATCCATTACCTTTTTTTGATCTTGCTTCACTTTATCTATACTATCTATACTATCTATTCATTGCTTCCATCATCCAGTGCTATCTACGATCTTGCTTCACTTTATCCATACCATCTATCCTATTTATTCATTGCTTCCATCATCCAGTGCTATCTATGATCTTGTTTCACTTTATCCATACCATATATCCTATCTATTCATTTCTTCCATCGTCTAGTTCTATCTATGATCTTGCTTAACTTTATCTATACCATCTATCCTATCTATTCATTGCTTCCATCATCTAGTGCTATCTATGATCTTGCTTCACTTTATCAATTTCATCTATCCTATCTATTCATTGCTTCCATCATCCAGTGCTATCTATGATCTTGCTTCACTTTATTAATACAATCTATCCTATTTATTTATTTCTTCCATCATCTAGTGCTATCTATGATCTTGGTTCACTTTATCCATACCTTATATCCTATCTATTCATTGTTTCCATCATCCAGTGCTATCTATGATCTTGCTTCACTTTATCCATACCACCTATCATACCTAGTCATTGATTCCATCATCCCTCACTATCTATGATCGTTTTTCTCCTATCCATATCCTATCTCTATCCATATCCCCTTATCCATCCTTGATCTTGATCAAAACTAAGGACAAAAACATGATTTCAAAAAATCTCTTGACGTGTCTCCTCATATGCTACCTCCATCTTTCTCCTATCCATTTCCACCTCAATAGTTTAGTCATCCATTCATAATGTTCCTTGTATTTCTATACATTGGGGCAACCAAATACATCTTTTTTCTAATCCAAAAAATTCTTAAAAATCAAAATATCCAAAAACAAAAACAAAAATCGACAAAATCAAGAACAAAATTGAAAATAAAAAACATGAAAGCATGGACCATCCATCACATCAAATCAACAATAGGCAAAATATCAAAGTCTACAATCAAACTGATCACATTCCTTGTTAATCAATTCATCACCCAAAATCTATCAACATCAACATGTCTTATACAGGGAAAGGTACACTCAAAACCAAACAGATCAGTCTTATACAAGGTAATCACTATATGAAACTAGAGGTTATTATCGATCAATCTATCAACATCAACATCAACATGTCTTATACAAGGATAGGTACACTAGAAACTAGACAGATCGGTCTTATATGGGGTACTCACACTTTGAAACTAGATAGTCTTATCAATCATCGAATAAATCAAAACAATGGCATAGATCAGTATGACTACTGGAGTTTATTCTAGTTATCCTTATCTTTATCAAATGGATGGAAATACATGTTTCATCTTTCAAAATAATACAAACACAAATCAAAGGGTGCAATAAAAACAAGTGGTAAAAACTTGGAAATAGGATCTATTCGTGAGAGAACAACTCCTCTATCTATTGGTACTCACATCATATCTTTGATCCATCTGGTCTAAAACCATAGCCATTGCATAACATTTATACACACATTATCCCTGACATACTTAGTGTAGTCACTATCCTTGATTCTCTAACAATTATCCATATCATATCGCACCATGGCTTAGTGATCAACATATATATTCCACATGACAAGTGTCCATAACTTGGGGCAACATTCATCTCACTCTAGCATTCAGACAAAAAATGAGGATCATAGCATACTAAGGAAACCAATGTCAAAACTGTTCATCGAACTAGAAAAAAAGATCGTTATCTAACTACAACTTCCCCACACACACAATGGAGGATTTTATTCTGAATTATAATTTTTTTATAGTTTGACATGAATTTTTGACTATTTGTATCTTGATTGTTGAATCATTAGATCTCTTGAGCTACTCAAGGATGCGTTGAACTAGAGAAGCAATGAAGGAATCTGGTATTTTCTTTGTTTTTTTTTGTTTGTTAGTCGATCATTTGTATGGTGCAATTTTTTCTGAAGACATGATTGGAAACATATCATTGAAGACATTTTCTATTTTGCACATAAAAATGGTTAACTCTTGTCTATTTTATGTAAGCAACACTCAGGTCATCTTGGTTCAAATTATACCTCAACGCTTGTATCATCTTGCAATATCAAACATCCATGCAAGTTATACTCAGGTCATTATGGTTCAATTATACCATGATGCTTGTATTTACTTTCAATATATCAAAAGCTCAATGATGACAAAAAGAACACAAACAAGTGACTAAATGGGAATGACAACAACAAAATTAAAGTTATCATTTAGTTGCATACAATTGCATTAAGTTGCATATAATCGTAAGAATTACAATACACTTCATATCATTTTCATCTTGCATTAGTATCATATCATTATCCATCATACATCTCATTTTCAAGATACATCTCGCAATCATAACATTCAAATAACATTACATGTCATATCAATGTAAACACATTACATCATCACATTATCACCCATTATCATGAATCATGCATTCACATCATCATATAATAATCAACATCAATAGATCAAGAGCATAAATCTAAAGCATTTAGTCATCCTCATAGTATCATCATATCAAATAATGCACATCATAAATCAATCTTCATCAAATAACACATCACATGTTGATCAGAGAAAATCAATGCCATATATATATATATATATCTCAAAATTATCGAAATATACAATGGGTATCATGTCTATCGGTACAACAAACATGATCAATACAAAAAAAAACGTCTCTCAAGTATGACTATCTCCTGAGGCAGACGGTCTAACAAAGTATGTCCTAGTTCTCAGATCTCCACCAGATGGATCACATCGGGCAGGCCCTGTAACACCTTTTCTCTCTATCATCATATGACTATGGCCAGATCGAGTGGATGTCACTGCAGCATACCTAGGAGCTCTGTGATCTCAAAGAACCATCTCCTCATATAAGCACCTATAATACTTAGCCTCCTTGGCCGAGTACTATATCTCTCTTAGTGTGTCCCGAAGTGGGGCACTGACCGAGGCTCTCTCTAACCTATCAGCAAGGGCCTCTAATCAGCCCTAGCGCTTGTCAGTTGTATCCCTCTCTGCCTGCATCTATGTAATCTGTTGATGCTGTGCTAATACCTATGCCTATAGCTATTGCATCGAGACCTATAGCGCTCTAATCTGTGAATCCTGTCGGTGGGTGGGCACCCTGATCTAAATGGGTACCTCTGTCATGGTCCCACCTACAACTGTCACTATTTGAGGCACTGGTGGAGGTAGAATGTCAAATTTCCTCCTTTGGGCAGGTCTCCTGTCATCCTCTATCCCTCCCACAACAGCTAGCACCGCACCTATCCTACCACCACCACCCACACCAAGAAAAAGACCAGCTCTGTGACCTATACCTCTATCTCCACTGCCACCCCCTCTACCTCTATCTCCACAACCCCCTCTATGTCTATCTCCACTACCACCTCCACCACCATCTCCTCTTCCACCTCCATCTCCTCCACCTCCACCACCTCCACCTCCATCTCCTCCCTCTTCTCCCTCATCCTCCTTTCTTTGTCTTGCACCCCCTTGCCTTTGTGGCTGCTCCTCCTCACCATCATAAAATGTTGGAAATAACCCTACCAGATCAAAAATGTGTGCCATGGCATGTGCCACGAAGTAGGATGAGAACTCCTATGTCATCCCTGCATCCACTGCCCCGACCCTGCAATCCTAGATCTATCCTGCCAAGGTCATATACTCATTTACAAGTGGTCTGATATCTGGGGTACGCTCCCACTTTGGCACATCCTATCACTGATGAGAATACAAATAGGATCCCTATGGTATCACTTGTTGTCTACCATATTGCTGATAAACACATTTGCACAAAAATTGCTCAATAATGAAGGGTGTCCACCAAATCAGGTACCTTGACATATATACATAGGACATATTTAGCCCATCCTCAGCCCACACCTCACAATCCTTATACGGTCTCCAGAGAATCGTATCAATATCATCCAATACCCTTTGCCAGTTCTTTATTTTGCCTACCTTACGCTGCACAACTACACATATATACCCATACACATATGCCTGACCAACTAGCCTATCCCTTTCTACAAGCAATCTCGAAACTAGTATATTCTCCCAGGCCCATACTTGTAATAATGTTACCCTAGTTGATAGGCTAGTGTATCCCAGATATACTACCTTGTGGAGCTCTCTATATAGATGGTCCAACATGCAAGACCCTCATGCAAACTTGCGTCCCTGTGTTACCATATCCTCCAACACTAATCCCCATCCAATGACTAGTCCCTTTGAGCTTTGGTCGAGACATAGGAACCCACCAATAAAACCTACTAATACTAAAGGCAACAGAGTGTAACCCAAATCCAAAAACTCCTACCATGGGATCTCATAGCCACTAATCTCATCATTGTGAAAGATATGGCAGATAGCCTTTGTGCCACCCTCCTCGATCTACTGATAGGGTAGCAGAGCTGCAACCACATGAATCCGCAGAATCCAATAATAGTTCTCTGGTGTGACTATCATCTCAATGGTCACCAAATGAAAGGTGTTCGTATCACTATGCCACCTCTCTACCAAAGATGTTAGTAACCCCAAGTTAATGATATGCTGGGACATGTCTAGTAAAGAGAATAACCCACATCTCTCAATCACATCTCTGTTTGCCTGTTGCAAGCATGGGATAAGTGTCCATGGCCTCAAAAATTTCTCTTGAGACTATAGTACACCAAGCTCTACCTGCAGATCAACACATATCCACCATCAGTCCTCGCTTCAATCAAATCTATCAACAATAAAAAAAATTAACTTGAAAATGTGAATCATATCGAAAGCACATAAGAAACACATTCACATCCATTAGTGAATCATGTCAATGAATCAATTAGTGTATCATATCAGACCCATAACGAATTCAGGACCCATAATTAAATGAGACCCATATCAAAATCAGAATCTATAATGAATTCAAGACCCATATCAACATTGAAGACCCATATCAAAATCAAAATCCATAACGAAATCAAGACCCATAACAAAATAAGACCCATATCGAAATCAAAATCCATAAAAAATTCAAGACCCATATCGACATCAAAGACCCATATAAAAATCAAAATCCATAATGAAATCAGGAACCATAATGAAATCAGATGCATAATGAAATCAGGACCCATAACGAGATCAGACCCATATCGAAATTAGACTCATAACGAAATCAGACTCATATCAAAATCAAGACTCATATCAACTCAAAGACTCATATCAAAATCATACCCATATCAAAATCAAGACTCATATTGACTCAAAGACCCATATCAAAAGCAAAATACAGATCCAAATCGAAGACCCACATCAGATTCATATCGACAACTTGACTCATATCAAACATGACTCATATTGAAACAAGATCCATATTGACCACATAATCATATTGTAATCCAATAGTATATCAGAATTAGGCATCATCATAAAAAAGGACTCACATCAGATCATGAACCATATCGACATCTACGCAACCTATGCAATCCATTTGACTCATGACGCATTTTTCACAACGATTTTTTTTTAAACTTTTTACCTAGATGTGCTAGTATTTGACCCTGAGATGCTAAACCTACCTAGGGTTTTCTATGTGCTAAAACACCTATCGTATGTTCTAGACAACCTACCCTACATGCTAAACTCACAAATTGTGACCCAAAAATTAAAAAACTTGGCAAAAATAAATAAAATTCATAAAAAACAAAGATGGATTTTGGCCAGTTACTGGTGGGCCATAAGCGACGGGTCTTAGGTATCGCCTGACGTGCTCAAATTGGTGAGAGGAGTATGGAGGCGACATCATGGTTAGAGCTCCAAATGTCATAATCACAAGGAGACAAGTGTGCAAATGATTTTTCAAAATAACTTTTTACCTTTTAATAGGGTAAAATCAAAGGTTTGATAAGTGGGGCATGCATTTTACTCCCAATTTTTCAATTTTAACATTATCAACGTCATTTTTTCGGGAGATGAATCAATAATGTGCATTTAACACAGTCCATATTCTCATATCACAATTAATTCATAAATGATCATAAACTTGACAACTTTTCACTAGATCCTTGATTCATCTCCCGAGGGGGCATCATTAATATCGTTCATCAAATTTACATATAGGGCATCATATCAACATTTTGACACAGAACATCATATTGATCAAATTTTGGCAGCATATCCTACAATTTTATTTGAATCAACATGTGCACACACATCACTTTAGTTAATTCCGCTTTCTCCCTTTTTAATTAAATTTACATTTAATTAAAGTGATCATTGCAAATAAATAAATCTAATTTATTTATTAAATCCCCCAACTTGTATTTATGCAAGTTGCATCTATTTTAGTTGAAATAAATTAATTTTATTTTAACTAAAAAATCCTTTTCCTGCATCCACTTGCATTTTCCTACATCTCCCACTTGCCTCCTAAACAACTTCTAAATTCTTCTAATCACTTCCAATTTAGCCTAATTCATCTCCTAATTATTGTCAGATTCCTAAGCAAATGGAAGTCACTTCTCAAGGCCTCCAAAGTCTTCAATAACAATTAAAGGATTTGTGTCTTCAAATGGTTCACCTCTAAAGTCTTCCAAACCATTAAAGGCTCTTACATAACCGTTTATGGTTAACTCATCTTTGACCTTTGGTTAGACACATTCCTCTAACTTAACCATTCTTCTAACTAAAGGGTCTCATCAAACACTTATGGCTTTTGACCATGGTTATCCTATTAACCCTTCCACAAGAGTTTACCCCTTGGGTAAAAGATTTATCCATTGGATAACCCTAAAATAACCTTAACCCTTCCTCTTAAGGTAACCTTCATGTCTTCTCACACATTTAATGCTTCTTGCATCTCCTCTCAAGAAACCTCTTGTTGACAATTGTTACCATTTAATTGGTGGGAATTGTAAACATGGATCAATTAACTTTCAATCTGAGCCCTTGTTAAGATTATTCAATCTTGACCATCCATTGCCCTATTTTTCCTATAAATAGAGCTCTCATTCTTCATTTTCAATAATCTCCAAGTTTCATGCATCTACATTATAGCCTAATGTATGAAGCATCTTAGCCTCTCTTTGTTAAAACATCATCATAACATTTATAAGTATTTTCATATCATAGAATATTCATGTTGGGCTAGTATATCATGTTAAGATAGTTTGTTAATATTTTCTCATATCATTATCTTCATCTTAACTTAATCATCATAATCTTTAACACATCATATAGAGTTTAGAATGCATTCGTGCATGTAGATCAAATATCACTCATTCTTGGAGTTGTCATTTCTAAGTCATTTGCTCAATGATATAAGACAAAAACATTGGCTTTAGGGAACCTATGAGATAGAGAACAATGGGACACCCCTTGGGAAGTTAAACTAATTCAATGAGTTCATATACTTACACCAAGAGTCTCATTGGTATGTGGGTCTTCTGATTTTGAGTTATTCATTTTGGTCACCGCATTTTCCAGCATACAAGAAATGTAAATTTGAATTTGAAATAAAAAAAAAACACTCAAATCTAATAACATAAATAAGAATTAAATAATATTTCATTCACGTCAAGTTCACCAAAATGTGGAGGGGAAAAAGAGAGACCAGGTGACTAGGACCTAATCCCACTTTTGCAACACATTGGGAATATGAAACAACCTAGGGAGATAGCTAACTTTGGCTACTTCTTGTGAGAAAGAGAGTGCCAAGAATTATCTCTTAGGGTTTCTATTCCTCTTGTTGTGTATGAAGAGAAGATGTGAAAAATAGGGTGTGATTGATCAACTAGACTAGGAGATGAATAGTGAAGCATATATGAACTGAAATTGTAGAGGCTTGTACATCTGAAACCGTGATACTGAAATTAGAGAAGGGGGAGGAATTTGAATGTGTACCTAGTGCTGAAAAATAAGCCAAACTAACCCGGACAAGGGTGCCATGCCCCTGTCAGAGTGATTTCTACTCAAATTTGATCTTCAGGACTATGTCTTTGTGCTCTATCGGACCTAAAAGTTTTAGCGATAATCGGATCCTCTACCTGCACCTATAACTGAAAATAGGGTTTTGGGTGGCTATATGGGTTTTTGCCTTAGTCTAACCCCTATTTTTTTATTTCCACCTCAACAAATATTCTATTTATATAGTAAAATAGTGTATGCAGGAATCTTGTATGTGTGCAACACCCTAAAATGAGAAAGATAAGAAACTAGAGCTATCCTACGCTTTGGATAGTAAATCCTAAATGTATGTAAATGTAAATGTAAATGAGAATGAGAATTATCTAAATAAAATGTACCAAATGATATAAAGCATCAATGCAAATATGAAAATGAGTGTAAAGAAGCTCATACAAAGACATGAAAATAACATGAAACCATACCAATCCCCACGAGAGACATATACGCTTGATCTCCTATTATTCTTCAATGTCTTCAAGGCTCCTAATTGATGATGAATACTTGATGAATACATGATGAATATTGTTGAAGACTACACATAAGCTTCTCTTTCACCGCATAGAAGGCTCCTGATGATCGCTAGCTCCTTTTCTCTTAGATTAGATTACATCCCTTCAAATGAAGAATGAGAGCTCTTATGTATGAAACCCTAGATCTTAATTTTGTCTTTATTCCAACCTAGGATTTTAAATTCCCACCAATTTCTTAGGGTCAATCATTATAATATCATAATTATGCTCCCTAAATTTTAGGAAAAATGTCAGGGACCGAGTGCAACTTGCACCTAGTCCGACCAACTTTTTGGGGTCGTTAGATGTGATGATATTAGAGTGAATCCAAAAGGTACAACTGATTCAGATGTTTTGATATACAAAATTGGGCCTTAAATGTCAAAATAAGACATAATTAGAGTTTATGATTTAATGATTTATTGGAGGAATAAAATAAAAAGGGGCACACTTAGGGTAAAGTGTCCAATTTTATGATGTGGGGAGTGATAAAATGTGAGTTTATATTTAATTAAATTAATTAATTAAATTCTTAAAGGGACATTAAAATTCAAGATGCAAACACACTAAGGCAAGTGTTAAACTATGGAATTGTACCACCCTAGCAAGGGTGTACAATTTATGAGGTTAAATTATCCTATTTAAGTAAATTGGATGTTATATATAAGAAATGAGACCATCAAAATCAAAATGAAGACAACCCTTTTCTGAAGGAAACTCTTTTGATTCGAGAAACAAAGCAACAAGGACAAGGGTCTTAACCCCACAAAAAGCTTCACATTTTTTGAACTAAGAGGTTCAAGAAGGAACACTAAAATATTAACGAAACAAATACCCATGCACTAGAAACAAAGTAGCCAAGGAAATAGAAAACTAATTGTAGGTTTTGAAAGGCTTCTTGTAACCTTTGTCTTGCAAGACCACATTTAACAAAGACTATCTCCAACAAGGAAAAAAACCAAAAAGATCTCAAAATTGACTAGTTTTGGAAGAAACCAAAAAACCTTTTGATAGTAGATTCACCTAGTAATTTGAGACAAGCACTAAATAGGATAACCAAAGAATAAACTAGAACAAGAAATCCCAAATGGTTTTCAAAGGCATCCCAAAACCTTTTACTAACGAAAATTCCTACAATCAAAGTGTAATGCCCACCAAAATACCCTAGAAAATTAACCATCTAATATACAAATATAGATATATATATATATTTTTAATCATCTACTAAAACAATAATATAATAAATTAATATTATATATTAAACATCCATTTACAAGATAAACAAATAAACATCATGATCATAAAAGGATAGAAGCATAATCATATGAAATCTCATAACGCAAGCAAAAATAGTCACAACTCAATATCCAGCTTTTTTCCCTAGGGTATCTCAACAATATTACTTACAACATTGCCATAAACAATATCACGATCAATATTATAATCCAATGCAATATAACACAATTATCATCTACTCTATTCATGCATATGCATATGATCATCTACCTATCAGGAATTCTTTTATTAATTATGCAAATGCCACTATTCCCCTTAAATCCATTTTAAGAGCACCAATACCAAATGTTCCTACTTCCCATTCCTTAAGCATTAATGAAACATCAAAATTTTATCACAAATAACATTCACATTACACTTAAAGTACATCCAAGAATCATTTTTCATTATTCCCATTGATGATTCAGTATCCAATATACAACAAGATACGTCACGATGTTCTTACAAAAGTCATAATCACATCCTATTACATCATCCATCACTACATATGAATTAAAATATCCATTTATATCAAGAAGCATATTTCTCAATCATAAATAAAATGACCTCATGAAATCTACAAATACATATGCCATATGAATCAAGTACATCAATTTTCTACAAATTCTCATCCATAAGCTGAAGAGACAAGCATCCACATCATGCACAAGAGGATCCAATGAACAATATCTTAATGGAAGAAGGCATCAAACCACCTGACCATGTGAAACCAATAAGGAACCACCCCTCGTGCTAGGAGATGACACAAGGTTTCAATTAACACTCTAAACCTAGGATGACACCTATCAGCCAAGGGACAAGATCACAACCATAGGAAAGTGGCCACATGAAGAGCATGCCAAAAGACATTACAAGGCTAATAAATAAATAAATAAACTCCTAGAGGTGTACCAATAATAAAGGCATAAGGAACTTGGACACATGTAGGGATAGAGTGTCATCATATGCTATCCTCACATAGAAGGGGACAATGCCACAACTTGATAGACATGTGGATCCATCTCAACCTATGAGAGAATCAAGGGAGTTTTTCTTACCATCTCCACAATCTTCTAGAGCTCATCTTGAGTCTCCACTCAAGGGCCATGAGGTGGGGCACGAAAACAAATTACTATATTATTAGGTGAGTCCTAACTATCCAACCCATTTATTAATTATTAATATTATGACTTATTTACAACAAGACAACCCCCAACATATTCCTAGTGGTCTATACTTCAAGAATCCATACAAGGAACCTCTTGATAGCCTATTCTCTCTTGACCCTGACCATTACGTGGAAGCCCACTCTCCCTAGTCATGAGCCAAGACCCCGGGGTAACATAAATCACAACAAAAATAAGCAGGCTCATATGACATAAATCCACCAACAACATCAATCATGCACATATGAAAATTTGAAACATAACAAGAACCTTAAAGCAAACATATAAATCAAGAGCCTCATGAAACTAAATACACATATCAACAAGACAAGGTATAAATCCTCTTGCACAGTCGATTCATAAATCACCTCTACAAAAAATGAAACAATTGAAATCTCATTAAGAAACACCATTCTCAATGACAAGGCATTATCCCTCTTGTCGGGGCCCAAAGAACACAAATAACCAAGATTTGATCAGTACACAGATCCAAGAACCTCTGGACATCATGAAAAGCCTCTAGTAAAAAGAAAAATTCAAAAAAAATGATTGGAGAATAACAAAATCTTCAAAAACCCACTGATAAGATAGAATGGATAATTTAACACATTATGTGGTCTATTTGACTAATATAGTAGCATATTTGACAAATGAAGTGGCACATACTACACATATAATGGCACATTTGATGTAGAGGCTAAACAATCAAAAAAATAATAATGACTTCAACACTGCCCAAAAAAATACACAAGGATTATAACATGACTCAAAACCAGTCTAGAAAGAACATGATAATAGATATAATGCTAGGAACAAGGGAAATCACAACAATTAACCAAATTATAGACATAAGATTCATTTCCAAATGCCACAAGAATTTAGGGCAAAACTTAGAGAGTTAATACTTAAACAACCAAAAAAAGCCTATGGTCAGGGAAAAAAATTATCCTAGACACCCATAAAAAGAAAGGAAAACCAATTTCACTCTTCTTAAACCAAGATGACGATCCACAACAACCAAGGCAATCTCAGGAACCCACAAAGAACATACAATGTCTTTCACGGTAGCCACCAACAAATAAAGAAATGCAATAGTATATTAATCCCCAAACTATATAATACAACTATATTGTTATTATTATGTGTTCAATGAATTCCCCCCATTCCGCAAAGAAACTATACAAAGGCAGAGCAAACACATCTTTTCCTAAAATGAAATACATAGAGAGACAAAATCAAGTGACCTGAATAATAGAAGTTATGGTAAAAGAGAACTAATGAAGAGAAAATCAATTCTCAAATCCAGCAAGCTCTAATAATCCATGTAGATGGAGGAAATGGATTGAACACAAGATTCAATCTTCCAACATCCAACAATGAAGTTTTTCCTGTCAAAAACACACATGCAAATTAAAATCTAAACTAAGAACACACACACATGTTTCACAATCTACTCCATTGCACTCCTTAAACCAAGATCTTATGTAGATAATATTGCTCTCAGAAGAACACAAAAAAAACTATGGTTTTTTGGAGATTCAAGATAATTAATGTAAAGGAAGCTAAAGGAAATGAAATACAAAGATGATGAAGAATGCAAACTGACATAAGTTCGATGCATATAGATGAGATGCCCAAATAAGAGAGAGGGGTTTGTTTTAAATAGATTTTCTCTGGGCGAGTTCATGTTGTGGGATGAATATGGGATAATGCAAGATGAGTGGTATAGGGAAGAAGAGTGGTAAATGGGAAATGGTAAGTGGTAGGAGGGGATATTAAAGGGGTTTTATTAAATAAATAGAGAAATGTGTATAACATGAATATATGAAGGCGTATAAATGAATATGATAAATGTTTTATTTAATAAATTTAATGGATAAATGATAAGATATTAATAATAATATAATAAAAGATGCAAATTATGAATAATGAATTATTGAGAAATAATAGTGTAATAATGACTCGCCCGATGTTTAGAGAAATTTGAAATTAAATGAGGACAAATTAATGGAAATTTTTATGTGTCTACATTTTGCCCCTCTTTGAGACAATGTAGGTTGTCATGTTGTTTCAAAGAAAACGATCAATTGATATATTCCCCAGAGGTGTCCTAGTAAGGATGATGATGATTGATTGATTGGTTATGCCCCCTCAAGAGATTGATCAAACAAATTGATGGAGATTGGTCTCTTGATAGATCGCAGGAGAGAATATTGGATGATTGATATTGTGCAAATGTTTAGGTTGAGATGTACATTTGATGGAAATGCACAGTTGATGAGGTGTAACTGAACAATTGATGGAAATGAATAGTATAGCCAGGTTGATAAGATGATTAAGCTGATAGGGATGGATGCAAGTGCAAGATAAGGTGATCCAATGATTGATTGTTTGATCCAGGGCATTGAGATTGCAAGAAGCAAGGTGGTTGATAAAGAGATTAAAGATTCAAAGACATGCATGAGTTGGATAAAGTGTTTAATTGATCTTGCTACAATAAGAAGATATGAAGAAGATGATGAAAGAAATGTTGAAAAAGATAGATAAGAAGGAGGACGAGAAGAGAAAAGTGATGATTATGAAGAATGATGAGAAAGAGGATATGAAAGCAATGAGAATTCTTGTGCTTTTTAAGTGCTTGTATCATCATCGAGCTTATTATAGCAAAAAGGAAAAAAATCATTTGGATATAAATTAGACCCAAATGAATCAGTCACACCAATTGCGAGAAAGAAAATATATCAAACAGTAAAGGAATGCCTCAGTGTGTATCAAACCAATATGTCCTCGATGATCTTAAGTGATCATGTCCTAAGACGTGTCATCATATTCCTAAGGAACATCCAGCAAGCAGAAAACAAGTGAACATGCCCCATCCTCACCTTTCTAGTCAGACATCCTGGAAAAGCTAAAAGACATGTCACCAAAAAAGAAAATCAGAAATAATCAAGAGAAAATAAGCAAACAATATGTTTCATGTTGAATGATTTTTTTGTTCACAGTTGATGGGTTCGGGTGTATAAGTTGATCAGATGTTGTTCTGTTTGCTCAATTTAAGTCCCATCCCATCATGAGTCTGTTGAAGTTCCAAAGTTGCATGCTTGTCGGAAGTGTTTGTGTTATCGCAATGTTTATTACATGTTTTTGGATTTTTATGATTTTTAAGATTTTTTCAGGACATTTTTATGATTTTTATGGTTTTTTCAGGGCATTCTATGATTTTTAAGGTTTTTTCAAGACATTTTATGATTTTTAAGGTTTTTTCAAGACATTTTATGATTTTTAAGGTTTTTTTTTTAGGACATTTTATGATTTTTAATAGTTTTTTCAAGACATCTTATGATTTTTAATGATTTTTTTTAGGACATTTTATGATTTTTAATGATTTTTTCAGGACATTTTATGATTTTTAAATCATTTTTTCAAGAGATTTAATGATTTTTATGTTTTGTTCGAATGTTTTCCCCTAGTGTCTAGCAAGGTAAAAGGGATTTTGAGTGAGTGAATGAACGAATGGGATAGAAATGGATAAGTGAATGATGGAAGAAGCTTACGCAATTTTCAAGGACTATACCACAATAGGATAACATGTTTAATCCAAGCAAAGGGACAATATGTAGCAATGTAAAGCTAGGATAGGTGCAACGAACGTCATGTGATCCAAAGGAATGGACATGTCAAGAGGTTTTTTTTTTTTTGCTTAATTTTGATCAAGATCACGAGATGGGTTTGGATAGAATAAGCAAGATCAAAAAGTCATAATGAAGGATAAAAGCAAGAAATCAATAAAATAATGGATAGGAGCTTAAGGGTGTGGATCAAGTGCAATAGATAGGACACACAAAAGCTTGTAAAGATCCTTAACCTTGTCAAGATCAAAGGTGGAAAAAGGGATATGGATGGATATAGAGTGAATGAGGGATAATGGAGGATGAGAGATAATAGATGGATGTACACAGATGGAACTTTCCCCCAGTGAATAATGTAAGAAAATAATGGATTACACATGATGCATGTTTGGTAGGTTTTCATCATGGTACTTGCCCAAGGCACCTGTTTTCTAGGTTTTCACCAATGGACAAATTTTTTTCTCTTTACTTTTCTTTTTTTTTTTTTTTTTTGATTTTTCACTTTTTTTCTTTTCTTTTTTTTTTTTCATTTTGACTTCTTTCTTTCAATTTTTTGACTTTTTTGAACTGTTGAAAGATGTTCTATAACAATCCATGGCTATTGAAGATATGATCAAAGATGTCGATAGGGTGATGGTAAAGGACTAGATGAAATGGATGATAAGAGGAAAAAGTTATAAGGATTTATGCAAAGGATTGGATAAGAGGGATGGAAGGATAGATAATAGGTGTTGGATAATGGATGGGATGTTGGAATACTTGTGCATGGCTATATGGAAATGCTCACAAGATCAACATTGGCACACACGTTGAGGCGTGGTGGACAGGTAGAGGATTAGTGGATTTCAGAGTTTGTGATTTTGATGGAAAGGTTGATGTGGATTTTAGGACACAAGGAGCCAAAATGGATGAAGGAGGTGAAAGAGGTTTCAGGATAGTGCATGTGGGAGAAGTTGGAGTAGCAAACTTGAATGCCAATTTTGATTTTTCTTTAGTGTGCAAGTATTGTACGAGTGACTTGGAAATCCACATGGTTCTTGATTTTTCATTTTTTTGTGATACTTTAGAACAAATTGCTTCGATGTAAGACTTAGGAAACTATACAAATTTGACTTTTCTTCTTTCTTTGTGGGCCTTTGTGGCCTTTTGGACATTTCTTTCTTTTGTAGTCCCTTGGAATGCATTACTTCTACAAGCATCTTAGGAACCCATATGGTTTTTGAAATTTCTTTATTTTTCTCAATGGGCCTTTGTGGCTTTTTGTATATCTCTTTTTCTTTTTGGATCACATTTTGCTTTGTTTTTACATGTCTATTAGATGAGACATGTTGATCCTTAAATGCATGTGGATTGTTTGACTCGTGACTTTTATGCTTGGCATCCAAATTGCTTGGAGAAGGAAAAGAATGTGTATACGGATAGGAATGATATGAAGGTATTTTGGATGGAAGGAAGGTGCTCGAAGATATGTGCCTTTTTTGATCTTTCATAATGGATGGAGAGATACAGGGACCTAAAATACATGGAAGGGGTGAAGGGGAAGGTGTGTATTTGGATTAAACTGGAGAAATGTAGGATTTATGAGGGATACCAACATCTTGATAGTGAGCAATGTAGTCAAGATAATCAAGATTTTCTTTTATATCAAGGGGTTCTAATATACCATGTTCGTGAATGTCTAACCCTTTTCTTTGATAATGCATTCTTAGGAAGATTTTTTAACAAAGGGTTTCTTCTTACTTTTGATGCCAGAGGCAAGTCCATTTTGAGGTGGAGGTGGCTTGCAAGGAATGATAGGATCATGAGAGTGATTTATGGTCATGCTGGAATCTTGAGGAAAACATAGAGAATTGTGACAAGGGAATAGAGGGATACTTTTATCTTGACATGGAAGAGGACCATTGGATATAGTAGGAAGGGTGTTTTACAGTTCATTTTGAATCTAGGATCATTTGAAAAGGTGGATGAGGCATCATGATCTTGCATAGGAAGTGGATTAGGAATAGTATTTGGAAGGATGCTTTTCTCTTGAGATGGAAGGGGGTCATCTTGGAAGAAATGGAAAGGTATAAGGGGATCATCATGGGATTCTAGGGAGGTAGGATATTTTTTAACCATTGGATGGGATTGGAGAGTTTTGGTGTCTTGATCTTGATTTGTGATAGGACTTCTTTCTTCAGTATTCAAATTATCCTCTTGACATGGAACCACTTCTAAGGAAGCGGTAGTGTTTGCGATATGCATGGGGGATTCTTGGAAGGTGTTCATATTTTTGCATGATGGGGAAGCATTTTGGATGGGGCCTTCTAGAGTGGGTGAGATTGGAATTGGAGTGTATGATGACATAGGATCTAGGGTATCTAAATCTTATAAAGGATTTGTTTTAAAAAAAGGATTAGCTTGAATTTGTACTGTGGATAGACCTTGAGGGTCAACATGTGAATTTTCACCATTAGGTTCATTTTTTGAAGGAAATGGTATGGATTATTGTTGGGAAGTTTTAGGAGATGAAGGCATCATGGAAGAGATGGATGCAACATATGGAGCCTTTCTAGACATAGGTGTATTATTTTGATCATGCTTAGGAGTAGTGCCTTGTTTCTTTGTAGATGAGTCATTAGGATCTTCAATTTCAATGATACCATTATCAAGGAGGTTTTGAATCTTATATTTTATTTCCATGCAATTTGATGTCTTATTTTTGTTATGTCTATGATATTCACAATAATTGCTAAAAAATTCACATCCCCATGTAGTCTTGTTAGGCAATATGATAAGATTGTGGTCAAGAAGCTCTTTTGAAGCTGACTCAATAGATTTCCCCAAAGGTGAAAACTGTCCATCTAAGGGATATTTGGAAGAAATGTCTTTTTTTCTTAGTGAAGGACTCATGTGATCTTTCTTGAGATTTGGCTTTTAATTTTCAATTATTTGTTGTTCCACCTTATATAGTCGTTTTAGCATTCCTCGAAGTTTGTCACTATTGATATCATGAATTTGTTTCTCAAAAGGGGTCATTGATTCATCTTGTTGAACTTGAATGTCATATATTTCTCTCTTGAGATCTTGAATTTGTTGGGCCAAGGTAGCCATGGAGATTTATGATAGTTCTGATCTTTGACCTAGGACAATGTATGAGGCTCTAGGTATGATGCAAACCCTAAAGTGCAAAGGGGGAACTATATGATAGGAAAGTGATGTGCAACTAAAACCTAAATGACATATGAGGATGTTTAATGAAAGGACTAAGGATACTCTAGGTCTGAAAATATTTGCAATGTGAGGTTTGACTTGTGTTATGATGGATAGACAGAAGGATAAGTTATCAAAGAGAGGGCATGCTATGATAGGAGATAATGAACTCCAAGAAAAATACCAACTCAAAGACACTAATAGGTCCCCTAACTCAAGTAAGATGCACCTCTAGTCATAAGGGTGATTAATGATCAAAAGTTGATGTCAGAACTAAGACGATAAATCCTAAGTGCAAGAATGTTTTTTTTTTTTGAGGGGTTTGATTCGATTTATTTTTATTTTTATTTTGGTATGGAAATAATAATGAAATGCTAGGACCAATGATGAAATGACCTAAGACACCTATGCAAGGTCTAAGGTTATGTCCTAAAGGAATGATGTAAGGCTATGCAAATATCATGGGTATTGTGCAAGGGTATAACCCAATGGTGGTATGCAAAGGTTTAATCTAAGGGTGGTATGAAAGGACTAGGTATAATTAAATGAGATATGCAAGGATGAAAGGTCCAACTAGGTGAAGACTATTCAAGGACCTAAAAGATATGGAAAGCTAGAATGATGTGACTATATGAGGACCTAAAAGATTAGAACTCCAAAAATGATGTCTCAAGATATTTGAAATGGTTGTTTTGAGAACACAAGTTCAACGTTTCATGGACAATGTTGTTTTGTGAGGTTTTAGTTTCAAGTGTGGTGTTGATTGTGAAATGTTCTATTTTGTTTGCGCACACACTCACAAAACATGGTAGACAGGATGTTTATTTGATTTTGCAATAGAAAAACACATTCAAGCACAATCCTAAGTTTGGCTAGGACAATAGTTGTTTAATCTCACTTGGGGGGTTACCCCAAGCTACGCAATTCAGAGTGGATACTTAGATGCTTGACCCCATTGGCTCCACCCTCGGCACTCACTTCTCCAGGGCATCCAAGCATTAGTCCACATGAAAACTCCTCGTGGTGAACTTTGTATCTCTACTAAGAACTGTAAGAATGTGAATCGCTTAAGAGGTCCGACCTCCTATGTCAACAAGTAGAAGGTTTTTGGCTTCAAACACAAAGAGGTGTCTAGTAAGGGAATTTGTTGAAGTGGCCATGCATTCGGCGGCATACGCTCTATTAAGGAAGGCTCCCAGCCTATAGAGGTTGTGCTCTATAGGGTTTATGAGGATACATGCCATCGGTATGAACTAATCAGCACTCGTTGCTTGCAACTTTCATCACAAACACATTTATTTATAGTGGTTCAGAAGAGCTTGGCTTTAGCCCATTACCACTTGGGTCGTTCCCTCTCATTGAGCCTTGAGGGATTTTTGGGAGGCAGGCCCTCTAAAAGGTAGAGCAAAAAGAGCCTATTGCTCAAGACACTGAAGACATTGGTAAAATTTTGAAGCACCAATTGAAGTGTGATCTAAGCTAAAAAAATCAGACAATCGGTTTCACATCACCATTTCTTCAACATGCGTCCTACATCAAATGACATTAGTAGTTTCAGAATTATGATCTTCGACACATGAGATTGGATACAATAAGAGGGAACCTCAAAACCTGGAGACAAAACATCCAAATTTCAAAGACAACCGGCAAACAAAGTAATGGCCTCAATCAAATCTGATATCAAACACAACCTGCAATAAAAATAAGTTAGAGATCTAAAAAAAAAATTCTATCAAGCAAAAAAAAAACAATCAAAAGGACAAATGCATGTCCCACCAAACGTGCCAATTGTAGATGGAGGAAATGGATTGAACACAAGATTCAATCTTCCAACATCCAATAATGAAGTTTTTCCTATCAAAAATACACATGGAAATTAAAATCTACACTAAGAACACACATGCATGTTACACAATCTACTCCATTACACTCCTTAAACCAAGATCTCATGTAGATAATATTGCTCTTAGAAGCACACACAAGAAGCTATGGTTTTTTGGAGATTCAAGATAATTAATGCAAAGGAAGCTAAAGAAAATGAATTGCAAAGATGATGAAGAATGGAAACTGACATAAGTTCGATGCATAAAGATGAGATGCCCAAATAAAAGAGAGGGGCTTGTTTTAAATAGATTTTCTCTAGGTGAGTTCATGTTGTGGGAAGAATATGGGATAATGAAAGATGAGTGGTATAGAGAAGACGAGTGGTAAATAGAAAATGGTAAGTGGTAGGAGGGGATATTAAAGGGGTTTTATTAAATAAATAGAGAAATGTGTATAACGTGAATGTATGAAAGCATATAAATGAATATGATAAATGTTTTATTTAATAAATTTAATGGATAAATGATAAGATATTAATAATAATATAATAAAAGATGGAAATTATGAATAATGAATTATTGAGAAATAATAGTGTAATAATGACTCGCCCGATGTTCAAAGAAATGTGAAATTAAATGAGGACAAATTAATGAAAATTTTTATATGTCTACAATCCAAATCCAAGATCATGTGAAAGCTAAAATCCTCAATTGCATAGAAATTTTTCTCAGAAGCCAACCCGGGAAATGCACAGGAAAACCCATTAAATAGAAAATGCATTCAAAACCATAGAGAAATTATAGCCTATCAAAATATTCCAAAATACTATATTTCATACCTACCATATGCCCAAATATATTATTTTATTTACCTGGAAGGCTTTTAACCAATATCACAATGGGGTAGGTAACCTTAAAAATATATTCACCGAATTAGTATCAAGAAGCATAGTAATAATAATATAACTATCCAGAAACAACTAATAATAGTCCAAAGCCTAATAACACAAATCAAAGCTCAAAGATAAATAAAAGGCAATTATAAACAAATCCCACAATTAAATGTAAAATCATAATCAACATAAGAATAATATTGAATCAATAATAAATAATAAATAAATATCAATTAAACATGAAATCAATTAAATAAATACAAAAGCACCAAATAAATATTAATCAATCGATAATAATAAATCGCTCAATAAAATATCAAAGCTAAACATTAACTTAATTTTATTTAAACTATATGAAAAATTTATTAATTAATTAAATAATAAAATACGTACGATGCCACAAGACCACCGCAACTCAAGATGCTAACACGATGAATCACACTAAGGCACTCAACTGATAAAGATGACAACTTAAGCCTAGAGTGTGTAGAGGGAACTCATGCCATCCGCAACAACTGCCATTGGGATAAAGACATGCTCAAACCTATGAAACCAAGTGGAGTCAATGTCTAGTACCTGCAATCCTGCAACCACTCATAACCATGATATACTATATACAATAATATACATCATAAATGATCAAGCAAGTGATAGAGAATCATAATGTCATATCATTCTCACAATGAGTGATATGACATTGACTCTATCATGAATACAGTAACAAAATAGTCACAAGCAAAATAACATCATCTCATTCAATATATAACATAAAATGGGTTAGAATAATCAAAATTCCATCGTAACCTCATAGCAATGTGATCCATCTGAACATAGTAAATGCATATAAATAATCAAATATAAATCAATCATCATAATAGTCAAGGATAGATATCATCATCCATATAATTCATCATGTATCAAATGTACACATGAATGTCTAGCATCTGAGATATAGATAGAGTCATAAACATGAATCAAAACATCACATAAGAGTCTAATCAAGTCTATCAATGCTTAATCAAAAATGTAACTTGAGGAGGAACACTACATCCTCCCCATCTTTGCCTAGGCTTACTCTTGGAAGCTTGAGAACAATTAGGAGTCAATATCAATCATCATGTGTAGCATCCTCCCAATTCACCAAAGAATCATCACTTGGGTCACATTGGACACTAACCTGCTCTATGTCTCAACCTCTGAGGATCATCCCCCAATGCTAAAGAATTCACACGAGTTCCAAATAAAGTTGATCGTCCTCTATCTGCAATGCATTCCAATACAAAACATGTGATACATCCAGAAAATAAGGCCTCAAAATATATACATGAAACACATAATGGATGTGGGACAAGGTGGGCGGCAAGGCAAGGGGATAAGCCATAGGACCAATCCTTTCCAAAATCTCAAATGGTCCAACAAAATGAGGTGCCAACTTAGAGCTTTTTCCATAATGGATTGGATTATTTTGTTGATGAACCCTCAAAAACAATGTGTCACCAACTAAAAATTGTTTGTCTATAGGATGAGCATCTACATACTTCTTCTAACTATCCTAAGCAACTATCGAATTATCTCTAATACGTTTCACCTGCTGCTCCATATTATGCAACATCTTTGAACCAATAAGAACTCTATCCTCCAAATGATCCCAAGTCAAGGATGTACAACATGGTCACCCATATAATGCCTAAAAAGGAGACATACCAATCAAACTATGATATCCGTTATTGTATGCAAACTCCACAAAATAGAGGTAATCCTCCGAATGAGACAGTTGATCCATAACATACATCCGCAACATATCCTCCAAAAATTGATTAACTCTCTCAGTCTATCCATTTGTCTTGGGGTGATCTCCTAAACTGAAGTTAAACTAAGCTCCTAAAGCATGCTGAATAGAAGTCCATAGTGCCGAAGTGAACACTAGATCACGATCTGATATAATCCGACAAGCAATACCATGTTCTTTCTATAGTCTCCATGAAAATATGAGCCACTGTCATCATTGTGTAGGAAGATCTGATAGGAGAAACGTGTACCACCTTGGTCAACATATCAATGTTGATCATGATAGCATCATGACAACAAGAAGACATAGGCAATCCAACAATGAAATTCATAGATATGATGTTCCATTTCCAATCTCAAACTAGGTTCAACTGCAATAAACCTATTGGGTGTTGATGGTCTACATTCACTTGCTGAAACTCCAAGTAACAAGACAAAATCTCCTAGATCTCTCCTCATTCTAGCCCAATGATACAATTGTCATTAATCTATGTACATCTTCTTAACACCTAGATGTGCTAAGTAAGGTGCCCAATGAGCCTTTGACATAATCAATACTTGAATTCCATTTAAAGGTGGAACATAAATACGTTCCAAATGTCAAATAAGACCACCCGAATCCAATGAGTTACTTGCATATCTCCCCTCAAGAGCACTGCCTAAAGCAACCTAAGAACTAACCTCCTTGTACCAAGCATCTGAAGGAAGTGCACTAAGAATCTAACTATTTCAATTCAAGCTAAGAGTGAGCACTAATCTCATGCCTCTTGTGGCTCAAAGCATCTTCTACCACATTATCCTTACCTTGGATATACTTGATCTCAAAATAGTACTCATAAAGAAACTCCATCCAATGCCACTTCCTAGAATTAAGATTCAGCTATGTGAAAATATATTGCATCTACGATGATCACTATGCAACTGAAATCAATGCCCAAGAAGGGAATGCCTCCATCTATGTGAAGCATACAAAACTGTCACTAAAATAATGAGTAGGATAGTTCAACTCATGATCTTTGAGTTTACATGACTCATATGCTATCACACGACCATCCTGCATAAGAACTACTCTGAAACCATCCAAAGAAGCAACCGTGCACACCACAAAATCACCCAAAGGATCAGCACTGCTATAATAGCTACACTAGTCAAACACTCCTTGAGGATCCAAAAAGTTGTCTCACTCTGATTTGACCACATGATCTTCTTTCCTTTCCTCTGAAGAGAAGTAATAGGATGATAAATATTTGAGAATCCCTAAACAAACAAGCTATAATAACCTGTAAGACCCATGAAACTATGAACCTTGCCACATTAGTGGGTGCTAGAAAATCCACAATAGCTTGAATCTTAGAGGGATCCACTACGATACGGTAACCTGAAATTACATGACCAAGATACTTAACCTCTATCTAAGAGAACTCACACTTTACCATATTTGCATACAACAAATTCTCATGAAGACATTGCAAAACCTACCTCATATGCTCCTCATGCTCGTCAACAGTCCTCGAATACACCAATATATCATCCAAGAAAACAAGCACAAACCTATCAAGGTAGGTCCTAAAAAATCCATTCATCACACACATGAATACTAAGGGCACATTACTAAGCCCAAAAGGTACCACTATAAACTCATGATATCCATATTGAGTATGAAATGTTATACAATGAATGTTTGCCTAATGAATCCTTAGTTAGTGATGCCCAAACTGAAGGTCTATCTTAGAGAAGACCTTAGCACCCTTAATATTATCAAAGAGGTCAAAAAAACTTGGTATAGGATAACTATTCTTCACTGACACCTTATTAAACTGCTTGTAATCAATGCATATGCGAAGATATCCATCCTTCTTCTTGACAAACAACACAGGTGCTCCCCATGGGGAAAAAATAGGATGAATGAATTCCATAGCTAGCAACTCCTCCAAATGAAACCTCAACTCACTCAACTCATGAGTAGTCATCTAATAGGGGGCCATAGGTATAGTCTGCATCAAGAACCAAATATATCTGGAAGTCAATGTAACACTTTGGTGGCATACCCAAAATCTCACTAGGGAACACATCTGGAAACTCCTGGACAATGGGTAGATGACGAAAGAGATCATCACAATTCTCTCATTCATCCAAATCATTGACCCTCACTACAAATAAATGAGTCCATTTCTACATTGGACCCTGTAGCCAACTCTACCTACCACTTATCATCTTTCTTTGCCACACCAAGCCAAAATCACTCTACTAAATATGAAGAAATGAAAAAAAATCTAAAGTACCTAAATCAAAGAATACTGAGCAAGAGATACCACCTATTTCACTTGTGGTCTCAACAATTATAGCCTAGTGCTCAACTTGACAGTTATCAATTGCCATAAAAACACGATGGGATCTTCCTACATCACCAACTATAGTATCTAAATCAACTAGTCTTTGTCCTAACACTTGTGTAGACCTCTAAGGGAAATGAATTATAATATGGCTTGGAAGACAACAAGAGAAGCAATCACCCCTACTGAAACCCTTGCTCACTAGAGGTGCACTCAATTATTGAACACTACCACTATTGGAAACCTACTGAGAACTCTTGTTGGCTGAGAAGGAAAGGATTAACTAGCAAGATTTTTGTTGCATCTCTTATCACCCTACGATCTAGCACCACACACAAATATTTGACCCTACATAAATTTTGTCCAAAACCATTGTCTACTCTGAAAGGAAGAGGCATAACTCTTGGCAACATCTAAAGACTATGACTACGCAACTCTATCAACTAATCCAGAAGCTAGAGTGCTAAATGTCTACATACCTAGCGCACCTCCTAGTACCAAAGTTAGTTTCTCCTCAACCAACCATGCCTTTTCCATAGCTACCTTCATGGTGTTAGGCTCGAGAAGCCATGACCCACTATTGATGTAATCGCTAAGACTTCTAATAAAATGTTGTATCAACATCACGTCATCATTTGCAATCACAACATATTTCTTAAGTTCAAAGAACTTACGCTCATATAGCTATGCTGTCATATTATTCTACCTCAAATCATGAAACTCATTGGCATTCCTCTTCCTCCAATGATTTGATAACAATTGGGCAGAAAATTGCTCAAGAAACAACTACTCCTTTGTACACCACCATGTATAATCAAAGTCACGAAGATGCATAATTGCACACCTATCCTTGGTGTTAGTGATATACAGATGCATAGCAAAAATCCAATCTATATCTATAAGCCAGGTCTCTGCCTCCATACCACTACTAGAACCATCAAAAGTGGGAGGGCGAGCTCTAATAATATCTCTCATATGAATAGCTTCATTTGCATCCTCATCTGGAACAACATAAACTCTACTCTAAGGTGAATATGAATGCTTCCTCTCTTTCTCCTGATACTCATCTCTATCCTACCATATAGAATGATGAGACTCCTTATGTTGACTCTCCTCTTGTCTTATCCCCAAACAACCAAGAATCTCCTAAAGAACATTAACCAACTGCAAAATCACATCACCTAGGGCTCCCTACTCTTGATTCTCATGGTCCTTCACTTCATGGCATGATTCTTCAGAAATGTTGAGACAAGGATTCCATTGAGTACCCATATGACCACCACGACCATGACCTCTACCTCTATCAAGCATCTTGTCTAAGCAAGATGCAAATAAACTATAGTCTAAATATCTAGGGAAACTAATGCAAGAGAAACAACTAGCAAGGATAACCACATGGCTAAACTAAAATATAATGCTACTATGTACAATGGGCTCATATGAAACCAAAGTACCCAATTAATGAAAATGAGCTCTAATACCAAATGTAATGCCTGCCAAAATACCCTAGAGAATTAACCATATAATATACAAATGCAGATAATTTTTTTTGAATAATCTACTAGAACAATACATATAATCAATTACGCTTATGCATTAAACATCCATTTATAAGATAAACACATAAACATCAAGATCATAAAAGCATAATCATATGAAATCTCATAACACATGAATAAATAGACATAACTCAATATCTAGCTATCTTTCCTAGGGTATCTCAACATTATTAATTACAATGTTGCCATTAACAATATCATCATGATCACTACTATAATAAAATGCAATCTAACATAATCATCATCTACGTATCACAATTTCTTTTATTAATGATGCAAATACCATTATTCCCCTTAAATCCATTCTAAGAGTACCAATACCAAATGTTCCTACTTCCCATTCCTTAAGCATTAATTCCACATCAAAAATCTTACCACAAATAAAATTCCCATTAGACTAAAAGTACATCAAAGAATCATTTTCCATTATTTCTAGTCACTATTCAATATCCTAGATACAACAAGATACAACACTATGTTCTTCTTACAAAAGTCATAATCACATCCTATTACATCATCCATCACTACATATGAATTACAATATACATTTACATCAAGAAGCATAGCTATCAACCATAAATACAATGACCTCATTAAATTATAAATACATACACCATATGAATCAAGAACATCAATATGTTACAAATTGCCATCCATAAGCTAAAGAGACAAGAATCAACATCACGTACAAGAGAATCCAACAAAGAGCATCCCAATGGAAGAAGCCACCAAACAACCCAACCACGTGGAACCAATAAGGAACTGCCCCCTATTGGTGTAAATAAATATTCATCATGGATATTATTACACTTTACTTAAGTTAACTTAGGATAATGTATCTCTTCATATTATGGATATGAGACACTTAGGGAAGTGTGAACATAGAGATATAGCTTGTAGGAGAAATTCCACCTTTTGTGGTCTTATTTTGCTGTTACACTCCACATTTGGTGGGTCATCCACCTCTTGTAAAATATTATATTATTTCTCCTACCTAACCCTAGTATTTCATACCTACCCTTGTTTCTCATTGAGCCACATGTCATGATTGTGTGCTTGTATATCCATATGGCCTTTCCTATATAAGTAGGCCCATATTCATTGTATTGGTTAATCTAGTTAATCATTTGCATATTGATGAGAATACAGTTTGTTATTGTCATTTTTTGGTCTCTTTTATACTTTTCATTGTGCCCTTAATCTTGGTAAAATCTCACATGGTATCAGAGCCAGGTCCACGCTAGGATCCCCAAGCACACGAGAGGTCTGGGTGTGGCTTATTCCAACACCAACACCCCCCTTTAAGACACACCTCTCTTGTGCTTGGGGATTCTAGCTTAGACCTGGCTCTCATACCATATTGAGACATGGACCAGCTAAGACTCAAACCTAGGACCTTCCATACGCTGCTGGAGTGCTCTACCACTGAGCTACTGGCCCCTCTTAGACTAGTCCATCATTAGTCTAGGTGTGGCTTATTCCCAACACCAAAACCCCCCCTTAAGCTATGCCTCTCATGTGCTTGGGGCTCCTAGCCTAGACCTAGCTCTGATACCATGTTGATACATGGACTAGCTAGGACTCAAACCTAGGACCTTCCATATGCTACTAGAGTGCTCTCTCATTGAGCTACTGGCCCCTCTTGGACCAATCCATTATCGGTCTGGGTGTGGCTTATTTCCAATACCAACACCCCTCCTTAGGCTACACCTCTCATGTTCTTGGGGCTCCTAGCCTAGACCTAGCTTTGATATGATGTTGAGACATGGACCAGCTAGGACTCGATCCTAAGACCTTCCATACACTGTTGGAGTGATCTACCACTGAGCTACTGGCCCCTCTTGGACCAATCCATCATCGGTTTGGGCATGGCTTATTACAACACCAACACCCCCTTTAAGCCACACCCCCCATGCTAGGATATTACACAAGGTTCCAATTAACACTATAAACCTAGGCTGACACCTATCAACCAAGGGACAAGATCACAATCATAGGAAAGTTACCACATGAAGAGTATAGCAAAACACATCACAAGGCTAATCAAAAAGAAATAAGCTCCCAGAACTATACCAACAATCAAGGCATAAGGAATATGGACTCATGTAGGGAAAGAGTGTCATCACATGCTATCCTCACATAGGAGGGGACAATGCCACACCTTGATAGATAGGTGGAGGCATCTCAATGTATGAGAGAATCAATGTAGTTTGACTTATCATCTCCATGGTCTTCCCAAGCTCATCCCAAGTCTCCACTCAAGGGCCATGAGGTGGGGCATCAAAACCAATTATTATCTTATTAGGTGAGTCGTAACTGTATATGGTGAAAATGGAAACAACAATATTGAAAGAGTAAATGAATTCAACCACAAAACCCTAGCCTTACAACAACAAAGATCCACCATAACATATAAAGATTACTTAAGATAATTTAAATCAACAAAATCCAAAAGATGATACCATCACATGTCCAATAGAGTTTGAATCTCCATTCTTCCTATCTCCATTGATCTTGCTTCATATATCTGCTCTCAAATTTTATGTTTGCGCAAGAGCTCAACAAAGAATGGAAGTGTGGTTGCAAGTAGGTTTGATCGCATATGGAAGTTTGAATGTTAATCTAGGAGGATTGATAATGAAGGAACCATCTCCTTTTATAGAAGACACTATAAGAAATGGAGGGATAAGATTGAGAGGTGTAAAAGATAAATGGTCGGCTAGGATTAGAGGCTAGGTAAAAGAAATAAGAAAATAATGAGAGGGTAGGTAGTGTAGGAATTAAGAGATGAATGACATGTGTCATAGGTAGAAAAGGCTAATGAATTAATTAAATAAATATAGATTTATTTAATTAATAGAAGAAGTGGGATCAATTAAATAAATAAAATATTTATTTAATTTAGGAAAAATGATAATTTAAATAAATAGATGTATTTATTTAAATGAGAAATAAGGCTAGAAGAGGATAAATGAATTAATTAAATAAATACGATTTATTTAATTAATATAAGAATTAGGCTTAAATAATTAAATAAATAAAAGAATATTTATTTAATTAATACAAGAATATTTATTTAATTAGACAGGACAATTTTAGGTGTCTACATTTTGCCCCTCTCTGAGACAATGCAGCTTGTCGCATTGTTTCAAAGAAGATAAGATGAACTGATGCAAAGTTTCCCCAAGATGGGAACGATATGCCCCCTTGAGAGATTGAATGAAAATGTCTGAAAAGATCACAAACAATTTCTGAATAAGAAAGAATGGCTAGAAATGACTGACAAGATAGGATAGAGTGACAGAGCCACGGGATAAAGAAGACTGATCGAGAGACTAGAGAGAGGGTAGTCTATAAGATATACTACGAGGGAAAACATCCTCATTGTAATCTACACACCTAAGAGATCAGAGTGCAGAGAGAGAAGAGAGAAGTCAACAATGATAGCATTTGTGAATAGGTTCGATCATTTTTGCCAATATCAGAGGCCAGCAGATGCAGGAGAGCCGGTAAGTACCACAAAACCTCCTTGTACTTTGGTTGCATTAATTGTTGTCCTAAATGCATGTTAGGTAGGCCAATAAATGTGCATTAGGTATGTCATAGGAATTGTCAAGCAGGTCAAAAGATGGAAGGTGCGTCTGCATTGGTCCCAGGTGCATTTGGGTAGGTTAGGCGCATCTGTGTAGAATGCAACCATGCCTATGGTTTCAAAAGCATTTGTGTCAAATGCGAGTGTGTTTGCGAATGCAGGCGTGTTTATGCAAGGCAGGTGCATCTGTGCATAACAGAGGCACATCTGTGTGTTTCAGGCATGTCTATGAAATACAAAAACATCTGTGAAGTATGTAAGCATATTTATGTCATGAATGCGTGTTTATGTCTTCAAGGTCAAATCGACAGTTATGTGATGAACATACGCTGTTGATTGGATAAGCTACTGAGAGGATACACTCAGGCAGGTCCTCCAGGGAAGACTAAGGATAACAAATAGGGTTGGGATTGACAATTCTATGATTGAACATAAGTTGCCAATTAGGAAACTACTCAAGAGGATACACTCAAGCAAAGGCCCTAGGATAGGATAGAGCTAGGCACTTTGTGATAAACATGGAGTACCATAGGGATTGACAATTCTGTGATAAAACATACGTTGCCAATTGGATTAGGCTGAAATTGATAATTTTGTGATAGAACATACATTATCAATTGGATAAGATACTCAAGAGGATACACTCAAGTAGGTGACCTAAAAGAGAAAAGCACCACTTTGTGATGAAAATGGAGTACTACTAGGATACAGTGCCAGATGATAGATATAAGCACTAGGATAAAAAACAACACTTTGTGATGAATAGGGAGTACCACTAGGATAGAGTGTTGTATGATAGATATAAGAACTAGGATAAAAAGTAGCACTTGTGATGAACAAGGAGTACTACTAGGCTAGAGTTCCATATGATAGATATAAGCAATAGGATAAAAAGTAGCACTTTGTGATGAATAGGAAGTACCACTAGGATAGTGTGCCATATGATAGATATAAGTACTAGGATAAATAGAGCATCACTTTGTGATGAATAGGGAGTACTATTAGGATTGGCACAATTGATTTTCTTGACTGCAGGAGGACCTACCTATGCTGGAGTCACGGGAGAGATTCCCTTTGACTCATAGTTTGCAAGTAGAGCTGACATTCAAGGATAGAGCATCAGTTGAGGCTATGGGTTTGTGATACATTATGTATGTGCTTGAGTTTCAAGCAAACATGAGATTGTTGACTACATTAGCTAAGAGATGGCACTTAGAGACTTGCACGTTTCATTTGCCGAGGGGTAAGATGAAAGTCATCTTGGAGAATGTATGCAGGATACTGAGGATACCAATCATTGGGGATTTAGTTCCTTACGATCAAGAGGGAGATAGGGATACAATGAGATTAGTATTTCAGGATTGAGACTAGAGATGAGGGTAGGACATGTGGCTTGGGACACCATGATAGCGACAAGATTGGTGCTACCAGCAGTGCTGGCAGGAGTTATTAGTGGATTTCTATGTCTAGAGAGGGTGCCACAAGGGTTGGCTATGGGATGGGGGAGGACTCTAGAGACACTGGTGACTGAGCACACTAGGTTTGCATGGGGGCCGTGTCTACCAACACAACTTGTATTATGAGTTACATCAGTGTTTATATCATGGATCAATAGGATTGGGATGCAAAGTGACATTGTTGCAGGTATGGGCATATGACCATCTTCTAGTTACACATCTAATACACTTTAGAGGCAGGGGACATGAGCGTGGTTATGTGCATTTATATGATATGATTACTTCCCAGCCCTAGATTGGGAGGCTAGAGCATTGGCACTGGGTATTGATTAGGTACACAGTGTAGTATGGAGGCCTTATCTAGATTGTGAGGAGTGGGAGGATGATGTAGTGGAGCATCCATATGTATTCAGGAGTAGGTATCTGATTGAGAGGACAACATATGTCATTGAGCGATAGTTGCTTGACAAGGTATGTAGACAATTTGGCAGGATACAACAGATGCCACGGGGGTCAGGGATGTGTGCATGGATAGTGAGGGATCAAGTGCATTTGGGTTCGTTATTGTCTTATGATTAGGCAATGACATGGATGCAGGAGATGGTTTCAATGCCTTGGGATATTTGGGTAGATGTGGAGGATGCAGAGTATAATGCATATTGGGCAGAGAATCTGTTTGCACATCTAGGCTTGTGATGGTAGAGATGGAAGAGATGATAGTGGGGATAGTGGAGATAGAGGTTGGCGGTGGAGGTGAGGTGCAGTAGTAGAGAGGAGAGTGACTCAAAGGAGAGATGAAGGCGAGGAGAGGAAAGGTCATGTAGTGAGGGGTAGGGGTGGATTGTCATTATAGGTACCAGCAGCATAGGTTCCTAGATAGGTACATGGATAGGGATAGGGATAGGAGAAGCCACAGGGAGAGAGTGAGGGGAGAGAGGATGAGGAGGATGAGCTACTATCCTTGAGGGAGATGAGATCCAAGATTTGGAGAGGGATGTGACTAGGCTCAGGAGATAGTTTAGGGACACTGAGCAGGAGAGAGATCAGACTATTTAGCACTATACAGAGCCAGAGACAACACTAAGGGCAAGCAGGTAAGTAGCAGAGGACACAGAGGCTAAATACTCCTATGTTCTATGGGCAGGGGAGGAGATAGCCTACTGGAGAGACCTGCACTATGGAGTGGTGCCACTAGATCAGTGGGCTAGGAGCTTCTGGAGACTATTACAGACTACGACAACCACTGGAGGGAGAGACAGGAGATAGGCGTCTATGGTGGGTTCATGAGTCCTCCACAACCACTTGATAGAGGGGGTAGGAGAGATGATCTTGGCACAGGGACTTCCAGGGCTCAGACTCCATCAAGGCCAATTGGCTCTGAGGGAGGGAGTTCATTATCATTCTCAAAATTTGATTCACTTTAACATCCTTATAATGACATGATAACTCTGTATGCAGAAGAGACATTAAAGAGAAGGAAACTTCTAGAACAACATGTGACAAGTTTTGATTAACCTTCTACACTTTAGACTTATTCAAAGTCCAGATGGGTATACCTTTGTGAACTAAATCCACACTTGTAAAAGATAAATCCACAACAAATCAGTCCAAAAACCAATGGATTCAATCACCTTAAAATTAACTGAAACAAAGGAATGAAAATTGTATTCATGTTTAGTATTGACCTAAAAAATATGTAATAAACAACCTTGATCTATACCAGTGCCTTATCCGAGGTCACTGAGTCATCAAGGTTCAAACAATACTCCCACAATCAAATATCTCCATATATCCCATTAGTTTGGCTTGTGCAGATCCCTATATATGCCTGACACACATAAGAACTTATTCATACCAAATTAAACTACGCTCATCAAGATTCAAAGTATCCCACAAAGAATTTACTGGTAGAGATGATTCCTGCATATTTAATTCCCCTCCTAAAGAGAAAAGCTAAGAAACATATCTACTAAAAGTTGCCTTACAATCCCTATTCAAATGAAATAACCCTAGATTATTCAGAATGAAAAAGTAAACACTTGCAAACATATTTTGAAGACAACATGAAGTTTTAACTCAAAACCAATGGTCTGTATATTGATATTTTCTTCAAAAAAGTATTACAAGAAACCTTCGAATATTCTCCATTAAAACTTGGAAAAGCCCAGATAAAATTTCTGCAGTGTTTTCTTACAATTCTTTGCGATCCTCTTTCTACTAGTCCTGGTATCCATTTATAACAATATGGATGCATACAAATCTTTGAACTTTCCTAAGAAAGTTTGTTACAATCATTACTTCTCAAGAAGAAGTTACAAAACACTTTACAAATGCGGTTAAAACTCTTTTTCAACATCTGTGGCTTCTTCTTCTTGTTGTTCTGTTGCAACATCCTCTAACTGCTCCACATCAAGCACTGCATATTTGTTTGTCCATTCCTAATACACCTCATCAATAGGCCATGAGAAGTTAATTATTTTTGCTTTCATCTTGGCTAATCTTTTCCAAGAATTTCTCATTTTATTAACCTCTGAATTCAGGAAACAATAATGAGATTTGATTTTCTCAATCTCTTCAATTGTTTTAACAAATATGGAGGCATCTTTTGATTTAACAATTCCTTTTATCCTTAATCACAATTTGTCTTCTAATTCCTTAAGCCATATTTGTTTGTCCTTTAATTAGTTTGGGCTGACAAAACCTCCTAGGAGCAATTCAAAAACCTAATTAGTGTACTCTTTCTTGTACTGTGTGGGGGAAAAAGCGAGACTAGGTTAACATGCCCTAATCCTACCTTTTGACACACATTACGGAATACGAAAGAGCCTAGAGATATCGCACAATTGGCTACTTCTTTTTGTGAAAGAGAGAGCCACGGGATATCTATTAGGATTTCTATTCCCTTGTTGAAATTGTAAGATCAAGTAATGCAAGTTCAAACCCTAATCCCAAAATGCAAGTATGAACTAATAACAAGATTGCAGAATTGAGATTAAACAATGAACAGCTGTAAATACAAGGATGAAATAAGAATGCAGATGTGTACCCGGAGTCAAAATCAGACTGAAAATGTTCGGGATGGGGGTGCGGGTGCCACTGTCCTGAAAACTGCACCGGAAACTGCTGTTCTGCACTCTGGAACACTATCGGAAAGCTGTCTGCAAACTGTCTGTCCGGAGGACCAGGGCGCCCAGCGCCTCTGTCCCAGGGACCAGGGCGCCCAGCGCCCCTGTCCTGGCAGGACCAGCCCCTATCCCAGTCTTCTGCTCTGCAATTTGATACAGAGTGCTATCTCGACCTTCTTTCTCCGGATCTGTATCCTTCGACGTCGTCTGAATCCCGAAACCTGCAGTGATATCTGGAAAAGGGTGTATGGGCGGCTATATAGGGTTTTGCCTTAGTCAAACCCCCACTTCAGTGGTTTCCACCTCCATGAATAGCCAAGTTGTTTTGTAAAATGTATTGTGTGTGCAGACCTAGTGTGTGTGCAAGGTCCTAAAATGCAAGAAAGCAAACTAGAGCAACCTAGAAAGTAAACCCTAATTGCTTGTAAATGATAACGTAAATGCTCTAAATCAAGATGCAAAGTGATCTAAAGCATGAATAAATGATGTATTGAAGCTTATGTAAAGACATGAAAACAACATGAAATCATACCCAACCCTCAAGGGAGGAGTACAAGCCAATCTTCAGTCGGTAATCTCCTATTGTTCTTCAATGTCTTCCAAGCCCTAAGTGGATGAATGAATTTGATAGATGCTTGATAGAAAGATGTTGTAAGATGTTGAAGTCTTCAAAGATCTGCCCTTTCACTGCATATGAAGTCCCTCGAAACAAAAACCCCAGAGGAAAGAGAGCTTTTATGTATGAAACCCTAGGTCATAAATTCATATTTTGGCCGACCTAGAGATTGAATATCCTGCCAATTTCTTGGGGTTAAGCTTTATTTTATGATTGGATCGCACTCCTAAAATTTTGGGAAAAATGTCCGAGACCATGTTGCACTCCGGGCGCCATGGTCCTGACAACTTTTCACCAAATTTTCAAGGCCATCATATATGATGATTTTAGAGAGAATCCCGAAGTTACAGGTGATTTCGAGATGTTTTGACCTCGAAACCAAGCCCCCAAGTTCGAAATAGGACTTAATTAGGGTTTTTGATTAAGTGGTGTATTGGAGGAATAAAATGCGAAGGGCGCGCTTTAGTGAAAAGGGCCCAATTTTATGATGTAGAGAATGATGAAATAGGACCTTAGACCTAATTAATTTGATTAATTAAGTGCTTAAGGAGAAATGCAATGCAGAATGTAAAATGCACTAAGGCAGGTGCTAAACTAGGTGTGAAATTGTACCACCCTAGCAAGTGCGTACAATTTACGACGCTACATTTAGCCCCCACTTTAGCGGTCAGCTGAGTACTACATGCATATGCAAGCTAAAGTACAGAAAAGTAAACATTATTTGAAAAAGGATATATCCATAAGTTGTCGGACGAAGCCCCCAACGGTATCTGCAGTACACAGTTAGGAACCGCACCCTACAAAACACACGTTAGATCACAAAATCACCTAATGCTTACAAGGGAAAGTGATGAAATCTGTGAGTAGCTATATGCCCCCCCTGTTTCGACTTGCTTATTAGGGAGGTGAAACAGGGTAGCATGTTTACTTGCGACAAATTGTGTAAGAGAGTATTGATGAGGGGTGTTCACTAAATAGGCTTCATCAGAGCACTTTTTGGAACATCCCGAGAGTAGGGGAAGGAAAATATGATTCCAACGCAACAAACGGTTCGAAAATCGCATCTCCCAAACTCAAGTTATGATAAAATGAATGACAGAGGAGAATTAGGGTTTCAAAAAGTAAGAATAAGCAAACGAGAGTATATACCTCGAAAGTGACACTTGTATTCGTCACTTTGTTGATTACAGAATACTATTCAGTGCAGTGGAGCCCACCTAGCCATCATCATGCCTTCATGACGACCGGAGCGTCCCACGAGGATCGAGATCCTGTGCCAGGCCATGATCGATGATGAGCCACTGGACGAGGTGAGTTGACTGAACGTTTGACTTTTGATTCTTTCGCATTTGACTTTTTTGTGATCGTATGCAGGCCTTGAAGGCTGACCGGGGCCCACCCAGGGCACCATGGTCCCTGTGGGGCGCCCTGGTCCCCCCAGGGCACCATGGTCCCTGACAGGGGCGCCATGGTCCCTTCAGGGCGCCATGGTCCCTGACAGGGCGCCATGGTCCCCTCAGGGCGCCATGGTCTCTGACAGGGCGCCATGGTCCCCAATCAGGGCCTAGCGAGGGGTTACAAGGCTAGCATACAATGTACGACAGTTTGCATTAGCGTTCTTGATGATCGAGTACTGATTACAGTCATGTTTTGATGTTGCAGGGTCTCCCGTACATGAGAGAGCATACAGCGGGACATATTCTTCGCACTTTGCGAGATCAGATTCTGCGGCTGACTCAGTCAGAGAGAGGCACACTATCGATTGTGGGATTGTGGTCTGTGATTCTCATGCCGGCCATTCGGTTCCATCCTGCGATGCTGATGGCATTGATGGAGCGATGGGATCCTGACACATGCACTTTTCACCTTCCAGTAGGAGAGCTGATGGTCACACTCGAGGATGTATACCGTATACTTTGTCTTCCTATCAGAGGAGCGACAGTTACATACGCGACCGATCGATCAGTGGAGGATCATCACAGAGAGCAGGTGTATTGCATAGGGAGAGTCATGCCGAGCGAGATGAGAGGTTGCATCATGGTCAGCTGGCTCTTACATCCTACAGGGGAGGTACCCCTTCTGAGACGCCTTATGATAGCCATCATAGCACTAGCCATCTGCCCTAATGGGTGAGGCACGCACATGCATGGGGGTCTCACATGGTGTATAAGAGTGATGGAGAGACACAGGAGAGTGTATGCTTGGGGTCGGAGTATGCTTGCGCATCTCTATCACGACCTTGAGGAGTATGTATTCGGACAGGGGTTCATTTTGATGACATGCACACTTCTGCAGGTGTGGATTTTAGAGCACTTCTCATGCACCAGGCCCGTTGGCTTTCCGTTGAGTACAACGAGCGAGCAACCTAGGGTGTTCGCTTATCCACTTACTAGCGAGTGGAGATTTGGAGATTTGTTATATTGGAGAGTGATTTTTGACAGACTGACATCTGAGGTGATAGTGTGGAGACCTTACCTACAGATGCACAGATGGGATGGTATGGAGAGACAGTTAGCATGCCTACAGAGGAACCGCCTACTGCGAGGACGATATGCACACATCATAGTCCCTTTCTACTTCGACCAAGTACGGAGGCAATTCGGGCTAGAGCAGTGTGTTCCAGCTGATGTGCCCATCTATACTTGACACTCACGGGTCCTTCCCAGACCTAGAGTAGTAGCAAGACCGACGGTAGATGACATTGAGACTATAGACTTAGAGGGATCTGATCAGGATGTAGTCACTGACTACTCTGCAGAGCCTGGAGCACAGCGCAAGTACATCTCATGGTTTATGAGATCATATCCAGGTCCTATCTTTTCACCAGATCATCCGACAGGCTATCCAGGCCCATGGAGACATGGAGACCAAGATGAGGACCAGGGATCTAGGTCAAAGGAGCCAGAGGAGGGAGAGGATCATGAGGAGGCGGGAGATCCTGATCCACCTACAGGCGATCAGTCCAGTGCTGAGGAGGAGGAGGAGGAGGAGGAGGATAGAGAGGAGGATGAGGGAGATGCAGGTGATGATGTGGATGAGGATGAGGATGACGAGGAGGAGGATAGAGATGATGAGGAGGAATCGGATGCAGCTCCCCACCATTCAGGAGACGATACCATAGCTCTGGATCCACCTCTTATTCCCCAACAGGGGGAACATGAGGCGATACGGAGACCTGTTCCTAGTACCGTCCAGCCTACACCCATCGTGCATAGATTATTCGAGCGAGGGGAGCCTAGCGGTGCCCAGGCACAGATGGTACCATATCATGATCCCTACTGGCGTGATGGAGATCCAGGTATAGTAGTTTTATATTGATTGATTAATGTTTTGATGATATAGAATGGTACTAACAAAAAATCTGTTCTACTGCCACAGCTAATGTGCAGGAGTGGCGTTTCCTGATTCAGCAGGCAATGACAGACATTTCCATAATAGCACAGATCCCCAGTTCCTCACAGATTGCCTATAGGCCTCAGGGGAATGCGGGTCGGCATGAGGACTTGTTTTCCCCATTCCGAGTACAGGTAGATATATGGAGGGAGAGAGAGAGAGTCTTATCAAAGGACGTCCAGCGGGCGCAGCAGAGAGAGAGAGTCCTATCAGAGGACCTCCAGCAGGTGCGGCGAGATCTAGCAGCAGCTCAGGCCGAGGCTACCACCTATCGCGCGATCCTTATGGATAGGGATCATAGGAGTTCCTCTCAGAGTCACTCACGATCTGTATCATGCTACACACCCATGGGTCCACCTTCATGGCCAGATCAGGAGGGAGCATCCAGTCGACACTCTCCAGCCACTAGCCCTAGGGATAGGAGATGATTTTATGATGTAAAAGAGAGGTCACATTTTGGATATACAGTGACCTATTTTTGTATACGATCCACATATATATATATATACATGCTTCTCTTTGTCTCAAATGTGTTATCTTTAATGCTTAAAACAATGTATATTTTGTTTTGATTAAATCTAATTCATTTGGTAAATGTACATGTATGTTCAGAATTTAATTTCCATGTGATTGATTTCTCAATGCTCCATGATTAAATTGATACATGTGTGACTTAATTAAATATTTAATCAAGTACTACATTGATGATAAGGAAGACATATGCCTTAAGTCTAAGAATCATATAACTAATGTGATTTAATTCTGAATTTAAACACAACATGATACGATTCTACTTAACACATAAAGACACTGTATAATATGCTAGCATAATAGGAATGTAAATCTTTTACAATTTACATAAATGAATTCAAGACAAACTATAAAGTAAGAAGACACGCTTGTCAGGAACGAAGCAATATAGATTAAACAACATAACATTTAATTCTATTTTGCTTTAATTAAGAGATACTAACATATTATCCAATGTTGAAGAATTGAAAAAAGAAGATAGATGAAGAATGAAGAATTAAGCATAATATCTACGCAAGTGCATAGCATTAATAGGTTCTTTAAGAGGCGTACCATCTACATCTGCTATTTTGTAAGCACCTGATCCATAATCCTCAATAACAATATATGGTCCAAGCCAATTAGGACTAAATTTTCCCTTTTTTGCAGGTAAGGCATTCACATTGCGTTGATTCTCATAAAGGACTAAGTCGCCTACTGAGAAGGAACGTTGAATAACCTTATCATTATAGCTTCATTGTAGAGTTTTGTGATACGCTTGAATATGCTCAAGAGCGTTTATACGCTGTTCATCAAGCATCTCAAGCTGTTGAAGTCGTTGTTCTCTATAAGAGTCATCATCTACTATACCTTTGAGAGAAACCCTAAGTGATGGAATCTCCAATTCTAAGGGCATAATAGCATCAGCACCATAAACAAGATTATAAGGAGTAGTTCCCGTAGCAATTCGTACACTCGTTCGGTAGGCCCAAAGAGCATAGATTAGCTGGTTACTCCAATCCTTACCATGCTTACTCACGGTTTTGCGAAGAATTTGTTCAATTATCTTATTGGATGATTTGGCTTGACCATTTGACTGAGGATAGTATGGTGTAGAAAATCGATGTTTGATATGATACTTCTCAAGGAATTTCTTCACGTCCTTGTTCTTAAACGATGTCCCATTATCTGAAATAATAGTAGAAGGTATCCCGAATCGAGAAATAATGTTTTCTAGAAGAAATTGACAAATCACTTCAGCAGTAGTAGAGCGAAGGGGAATAGCTTCTACCCACTTTGTAAAGTAATCTGTTGCGGTTATAATGAAGGTGTGTCCCTGAGATGAAGGAGGAGATATTTTTCCAATAAGATCCAAACTCCATGCGGAGAAAGGCCAAGAAGCTACTTGAGAACGGAGTTCTTGGGTAGGAGCATGAATCAGATTATTGTGTTGTTGACATTGATGACATTTTTTAACAAATGAAAAGGAATCCTTCTGCATAGTTTGCCAATAGTATCCCATACAAAGCAATCTATGAACCAAGGATTTTCCCCCAAAATGCCCCCCATAGGCACCTGAATGTGCCTCTTCAAGAGCAACAGGGATTTCCGACTTGTTAAGACAACGAAGGAGAAGACCATCATAACCCCTTCGGTATAGGACATTAGAAAGAATGATATACCTAGCAGACAGCTTGCGGATTCTAGCCCTAGTGTTCCTATTAGCGGAATCAGGAAAGGTACCATCAGTCAAATATCTTACGATATGCGAGTACCATTCGTCTGAGTCTACAAAGTCACAACATGTTACCGGGCTAGAATCATCTACAATAGCTGGAGAAATAAGGTTGTGAATAACGAATTTAAGATCGACCATAGGGTCCTCTAAAGATACTAGAGAAGCCACACATGCCATTGCATCCGCATGTCGATTATCTTTTCGAGGAACGGGTTCCATAGTATAAGAATCAAAATTTTGTAATAAAGAGATAGCAAGGTCTTTATATTGTGATAATTTGTCTTGTTTTGCTTGATATATTCCTGTTACTTGTCTTATAATCAATTGCGAATCTCCATAGATATGTATGTGTTTTATATTTAGAGCTAAGGCTACTTTTATTCCCGCTATAAGAGCCTCATACTCACCAATGTTATTGGTGCACAGGAAATTTAGACGATATGATAAAGGAATGGACTTCTTTGTAGGAGAAATCAGAACAACACCTGCCCCCGATCCCGTACGACACTTAGAGCCATCAAAGTATAACTCCCAAGTTTCATCTTTCTCTATAGAAAGAATGAAGTCGTCAGGAAAGGACTCAGGGTTAGGGAAGGAGAAAGGTGAAGGGGCCTCAACTAAGTGATCGGTCAATGCTTGTCCTTTAATTGCTCTTTGTGAAACAAATTTAAGGTCAAATTCTGTTAACATCATAACCCACTTAGCTAGACGTCCTGATAAATCAGTTTTAGAGAAAAGATGCTTCAAAGGATCAAACTTTACCATGACATGGACTTCTGAATTCAAAAGATAATGTCTCAATTTCTGAGTCGCAAATACCAAGGCCAAGCATTGTCTTTCTATCGCAGAATATCGGGTCTCATAATCGAGTAAGGTACGACTTATGTAATAAACCAGACATTCCTTACCATCTTTATCATGTTGTGCCAACAATGCTGCGAGAGCATGAGAAGAAGCAGCTATATACAGAAGGAAGGGTTTAGAAGGTTCGGCAGGCTGAAGAATAGGAGGACTAGCCAAATACACTTTTAAATCTTCAAATGCTTGCTGACAATCCTCATTCCATTGAAAAGTGATATCCTTTTTAAGAAGTTGAGTAAAAGGAAAGGTACGATCCGCAAGCTGAGACACGAACCTATGAATAGCTTGAATCTTTCCTTGTAAGCTTTTAAGTTGAGACACATTTCTAGGAGGTGGCATGTTGACAATAGCATCTATTTTCTTAGTATCCACCTCAATCCCACGATGCGAAACTATGAACCCTAATAGTTTTCCACTATCCACACCAAAAATGCATTTTCGGGGATTCAAGCGCATGTGATATTTATGAATTCTTTCAAAGATTTGACGAAGGACTTTAACATGATCCATGCGAAGAAAGGATTTGGCCAAAATATCATCAACATAATCCTCTAAAATCTTATGCATATAATCATGAAAGATAAGGGTCATCGCTCGTTGATAATTCGCACCGGTGTTTTTAAGTCCAAAATGCATCATTATCCAACAAAATGTACCCCAAGGAGTGGTGAAAGCAGTTTTGAATTGATCTTGAGGGTTAATAAAAATTTGATTGTAACCTGAAAAACCATCCATGAAGGATAACAAGGCATGTCCTGCCGTAGAATCAACTATCATGTCAATGTTTGGAAGAGGGAAATCATCTTTCAAGGAAGCTTTATTCAAATCTCGAAAGTCAGTACACATTCTTATTTTGTTATCTGGTTTAGCCACAGCGACAATATTTGAAATCCATGGGGAATAGTCAATAGGGCGGATAAATCCAGCCTCCAATAATTTTTCAATCTCAGCCTTAACAAGCAGAGCCACCTTAGGATTCATTTTTCGAATATTTTGTTTCACAGGCTTAGCATCAGGAACTAAGACAATATTATGAGTAACGATCTTAGGATCTATACCAGGCATGTCAGAATATGCCCAAGCAAAGATCTCAGGGAATTCATGCAATAGTTCTTCATATTGTTTCTGTTCCTCTTCATCCAAACATTTTCCAATTTTAATAACTTTCTCTTTATTGCAAGGATCCATCTTAACATCAGTGGTGTCACTTATGAGAAGATTACTTTGTTGAGGAGTGTCCTTTAATTGAGGGAATTCTTTCACAATCTCATCATTATCAATCTCTTTTCCAAAATAGGCTTCGGTGTTCAAACAATAAGGGAGTCCCCTATTGTGATGATAACGAGGAAGAGTGTCATAGGCTCCCAAGAACTCAGCTAAAGCATCATCGGTAGGGAAGATATCCAAAGCACAGTCACCCGAAGGATCCCCATCAATATACTCAGGGTGCTGCATTGATAGAGATGTAGAAATAGTATTAACACTAATGCATGGTCTTTTAGAAGCTTTAGTACGTCTGTAGGGATTATAGCCAAGTCCAAAGGCATAATTGTGAAAATTAGTCTCTAGAGGAACTCTTATCCCTTGTTCATGAGCACCACAACCTTTTCCATGATACCCATGCTTAGCAAAAATGCCAAAACTATGACCATAACGATCAGCCATTTCAGGAAGAGAAGGTGGTTTTTCATAAGACAAAGAATCAAACTCTTCATAATTATAGATGTGAGGAGAAGAAGTTTGAGAAGCGGCCACAAAATTATTACTCATAGATTCAGGTAAGGTTGATTGATTTTTAGCTTCTTCTTTCTTTTCAACTTTATGATTTTCAGCTTCTTCCTTCTTTTCAATTTTAATTTCTCTAAAAGGAACCTTATATTCACCTACAAAGGTAGGGTTAAAATCAAGAGATCCCCAATCATCCTCTATGAGAACCTTCTCAGGATCAAAATCCTTTTTATGTGTAGTTTCAAGTCGAGAAGGATCCTCTTCAGGAGCTCCAGACTCATCCAAAGAATTCCGATCATCGGAGAGCGAGGATTCATCGATAGGTTTCTTGTTTAAAGAGTCATCACTAGACGAGGATGGCTTAGAAGAACTCCCTTTGGAAGTAGATGTTTGTAGACAAGCTTGAAAATTAGTATCACCCATCAAAGTGTATGTCTTATTGTTATAAACGAATTTAACTTGTCTATGCAATGTAGAGGGGATAGCTTGCATGTTGTGAATCCAAGGCCTCCCTAATAACAAGTTATATGTTAAATTTCCCGGCATAACATGGATAAGAGTAGGCAAAGTAACAGGTCCCACTGTGAGAGGTAAGGTGATGATACCTAATGAAGTCTTAGCCACATTGTCAAAGCCACGAATGGGACAAGAGTTAGGCTCAATAAGAGACGTATCCACATTCATCTTATGCAATAAATTAATGCTACACACATTAAGGCCAGAGCCATTATCTACTAGTGTTCGTCTTATAGCAGTGTCTTTCATGATAACCACAATCATCAAGGGATCATATTGTTGTTGAATTTCACTGGTAGGCAACTCATCTTGGGTAAACACAATTTGAGCTTTAGGATTCATCACAGAGTTAACAAAAGATGCTATATTACTAGATGTATTCGGTGGAGGAACATTCAAATCTTTCAAGGCATCTTGTAACATTCCATGATAAGCGGAAGAAGTTTGAATCAAATCCCAAAGGGATATCTTAGCAGGGGTAGCTTTAAGTTGTTCTATGAGATCATATTCCTTACCCATAACTTGCGAAATACGGGGAGCTTGAGGAAGAATTGGTTGAGGATTAGGAAGGGAAACTGGAATAACAGGAGGAGGATTAGGTTGCCTATTATTTCTAGTATGATAAGTATGGGCAACCGCATGATAACTCTCTCTAGTTATTTGTTTAGCATAACTGTAAGGACTTACAGGTTTTCTTCCTTGCACGGTGATGATTGGTTTATTCGGAGTACGAAAGGAATCATGATCATACCTTCCTTGGACAGTAAGGAGAGGTGATTTAAGAACTTGAAAGGTGGGAGAAGGATAAGCACCTTGGACTTCAAAGAGAGGCTTATTATGTTCATTCAAGTTTATCATGTTAACCAATTTAGAGGCCTTGTTCTTGTTTAAAGATTTCGATAAAGCCACAAAGTCATCAAGAGCATCATCCAACAAAGCATGATCATATCGGTTAAAAGGTTTGTCTTTTGATTCAAAAGGAGACATCTCCTCATAGAGGGGATTATTGAAAACAACCATGTTACTAGATTCAGGGGAAGAGTTGATAGGAATGTATCCTTGAGAGGAATCATTCGACTTATCTTTCTCATCACACCTAAATGGCATAGTAACAAGGTTTATGAGTTTTTGGTAAAATGAAGGTTTAGCATATTTAGGGTTTAAAAACTCATCTAAAGCTTCATCTAATTCATCTTGGCTATACTCATAATAATCATCAAAAGCATGAACATTTTGCAAATAAAAATCTAACATTTTGAAAAGATTGCATAAAATTTAAACACACAATGCAAAGAAACACACTTTTTTTTTTTTTTTTCTCTTTAATGAAAATGAAATGAAAACACACTAAATCTAGATCTAGATCTAACAAATGTAATGCAAGAGGAAGCAATGATAGATTCACACTGGGTTCACCAAAATGTGTGGGGGAAAAAGCGAGACTAGGTTAACATGCCCTAATCCTACCTTTTGACACACATTACGGAATACGAAAGAGCCTAGAGATATCGCACAATTGGCTACTTCTTTTTGTGAAAGAGAGAGCCATGGGATATCTATTAGGATTTCTATTCCCTTGTTGAAATTGTAAGATCAAGTAATGCAAGTTCAAACCCTAATCCCAAAATGCAAGTATGAACTAATAACAAGATTACAGAATTGAGATTAAACAATGAACAACTGTAAATACAAGGATGAAATAAGAATACAGATGTGTACCCGAAGTCAAAATCAGACTGAAAATGTTCGGGATGGGGGTGTGGGCGCCACTGTCCTGAAAACTGCACCGGAAACTGCTGTTCTGCAGTCTGGAACACTGTTGGAAAGCTGTCTGCAAACTGTCTGTCCGGAGGACCAGGGCGCCCAGCGCCTTTGTCCCAGGGACCAGGGCACCCAGTGCCCCTATCCTGGCAGGACCAGGGCGCCCAGCGCCCCTGTCCCAGTCTTCTACTCTGCAATTTGATACAGAGTGCTGTCTCGACCTTCTTTCTCCGGATCTGTATCCCGCAGCATCGTCTGAATCCCGAAACCTGCAGTGATATCTGGAAAAGGGTGTATGGGCGGCTATATAGGGTTTTGCCTTAGTCAAACCCCCACTTCGGTGGTTTCCACCTCCACGAATAGCCAAGTTGTTTTGTAAAATGTATTGTGTGTGCAGACCTAGTGTGTGTGCAAGGTCCTAAAATGCAAGAAAGCAAACTAGAGCAACCTAGAAAGTAAACCCTAATTGCTTGTAAATGATAATGTAAATGCTCTAAATCAAGATGCAAAGTGATCTAAAGCATGAATAAATGATGTATTGAAGCTTATGTAAAGACATGAAAACAACATGAAATCATACCCAACCCTCAAGGGAGGAGTACAAGCCAATCTTCAGTCGGTAATCTCCTATTGTTCTTCAATGTCTTCCAAACCCTAAGTGTATGAATGAATTTGATAGATGCTTGATAGAAAGATGTTGTAAGATGTTGAAGTCTTCAAAGATCTGCCCTTTCGCTGCATATGAAGTCCCTCAAAACAAAAACCCCATCCCTTCAAATGAGGAAAGAGAGCTTTTATGTATGAAACCCTAGGTCGTAAATTCGTATTTTGGCCGACCTAGAGATTGAATATCCCACCAATTTCTTGGGGTTAAGCTTTATTTTATGATTGGATCGCGCTCCTAAAATTTTGGGAAAAATGTCCGAGACCATGTTGCACTCCGGGCACCACGGTCCCGACAACTTTTCACCAAATTTTCAGGGCCATCAGATATGATGATTTTAGAGAGAATCCCAAAGTTATAGGTGATTTCGAGATGTTTTGACCCTGAAACCAAGCCCCCAAGTTCGGAATAGGACTTAATTAGGGTTTTTGATTAAGTGGTGTATTGGAGGAATAAAATGCAAAGGGCGCGCTTTAGTGAAAAGGGCCCAATTTTATGATGTAGAGAATGATGAAATAGGACCTTAGACCTAATTAATTTGATTAATTAAGTGCTTAAGGAGAAATGCAATGCAGAATGTAAAATGCACTAAGGCGGGTGCTAAACTAGGTGTGAAATTGTACCACCCTAGCAAGTGCGTACAATTTACGACGCTACATGTACAAATTGATCTTTTTATCTGCATTATCTACTCCTTTTGCCAACTTTATGAAATCCTTAGTCATATCATTTGTATATTTAATGATAGGGTCAGCCTCTGCATCATCATAGGATACACAAATCAATTCTATATCCTGCTCTCTGGGTCTCCATTTATAAAAAATAGGCGTTAACACAGCGTTGTCCCCATTTAGCTCATTCAACATTTCCAAGATTTTACTCATGTTATTGTACATTAGTGAAGACCCTATAGTGTCAGCAAAACTTAAAATTGTAGCCTTTACCCTCTCTTCATACTTCTTTGCATATAAGGCTTGACCCTGTTTTAAATTCTCCAACTCATGGGGAGTGATCTCAATCAACTGAGAACTAGAAGGTGTCGGAGATGGTGGGAACTCAATATAGGGGTTGGTAGGTGGAGGTCTTGTAGGAGAAGAGGAGATCATCAATGTTGAGGACTCACCTTGATGGTATTGTCCTACCAACTGGCTTTTTAGCTTGGCGATGATGCTATCTTTACCTCTTACCTCTTCCTTGGCATTATTGTAAGCTTTTAGAACTGTCTCCAACTTAACTTGGAGATCTTCCTTTTCCTTGGCCTCCCTTTCTTCTACGCAACACTAAACTTTGCAGTCTCTAGCATAGTGCTAGCAACTTTGACTACCCCAATGCTCTGCACTCTTTTCACTATCATTCCTCCAAGGTAACTTGACCCCGAGGTGTCCTTATTCTTCTTATTTTCATCTCTCTTAAGAGACCACATGACTAGTGCAGCATTATCTTTACTAAAAGTGACTCCCTCCATAGGTTTGGTCTCTTTTCTTACTGCCTCTAAAACTAAGGCATCTGCTATGTCCCATTCGGGGAGAATGAGTACCCCAACCTGTGCTACCATGTCTCTTCCCTGCTCAGGAGTGATGGTCTTAAACAGATCAACCATTTCTTGCTTTATATCTTCCTCTACCATAGCTGGATCTATGTGGGGCTGCTCTCCTTTCCTCTTTTCACACCGAGCATTAAATTTATCAATGTTCTACTTCCACACAAACTGCATGAAAGCTCCTGATGTGAAAAATTTATTATCAGCCAAGAAAGCTTCACTGGCTTGCTTGATCTCAGGGTCCCACTCTTGGCCTTTGAACTCATTAGCAGTGATGTTCATTTCAGTAGTAAGAGGCTCTTCTAGCATTCCCTTCTCCACTTCATCATATGTGTAGGCTATCTCTCCAAGACTGACTAACTATAAAAGTTGCTCAGCTACTACCTATTCATCTCCTATATGAATAGAGGATTGAGATGGAGAGTATAGAGGTTCATCAGATTGTACTTCTTTTCCCACTCTTTGTTTCTTTGGGCTATCTTGAATGTCAATGACATCCTGTATCTTCCTCTTTCCTTTATAGGTAGAGGCCTCCCCTGTTGTAGGCATCAACACACTATAATTGGACTTCTTATGCAACATGTAATCACTAGGAGGGATTACTCTGGTAGATGTAGACCTATTCAAAACTAGTATTGCTTTCTTAGGGTTGTTTTTTATTACAACTTCCCTCTTTTCTTTCAATGTTTACATCACATCCTCAAAGCAAAGAATCAAGAACTTTATCTTGTCCTCAAAAGGGTGAAAGCTAGACAAAGGGTCATAGCTAGTGTAAAATTGGTGTACAAAATCTAAAGCCTTTCTGTAGGCCACCCACTTTTCCTTCCTCAGCTCTTGTTCATCCAAATCAAACTCATTCCTAATGAGATCTTCAGGAAACTGGAATTGGTGGGGTCTACCTCTGCATATTGCCCTCTTTCTGAACATGCTGTTGAAGAAGTCTTGAGGGTCAACACATCGGGATACTGCAGTTGATAAATGGTATGGTTTAAGGAGATCTTCAAAACACTTCCAACCTTCTTTAATTATCACAAATTGGTGTGCTATGGTAACTATAGGGAAAATGGTCCCTTTACCTCTACCTGTTAAATCTGCCTCCTGCACACCACTAATCTGCTTAAGGATCTCTGTAATCCCCACTTTAAGAGGGACTTGATAGGGTAACAAAAATGGAGTGCCTTTGAAGCCATATACTCTAAAAACTATGGAGACAGGGTATAAGTAAATATCACCCCAATTATGGACAATTTTAACATTCTCAGCAAACTCTTTTGGCCTAATGAATTCCAAAAGAACCTTAGGGACTCTTGGATTCTCTGAATAGATAAGAGTCCTAATCTTAGATACAAAACATTTATCAAACTTCAAGAAGCTTGCATCTTCTCTGTCCCATGACAGCACTGTACTCCATAACCGCACCGACATTTTCTCTCCATTTTTCTCTTTCACAATATCCATCCCACTTTCAAAATAGTCACCACCTCTGAATAAAAACAAATGCATCAGGAGGGAATACCACCCAAAAGGCCTATCCACTTTCCCATTATTTATTCCTATCAATCCTTCATGGATAGCATCAGTGATAAAGGTAGCATAATCAAAATTCACTACCAAAGAAGGGTTCAAAATTTGAGCCATCATTAACATGTAATGAGTTGGCATATTTGCCTCAACATCTTCCCCTAAAATTTGGCAAAGTGACCAGTATATTCCTTTGGACCTAAGGGTAAACAAATTTAAAGAGAAAGGCTCCTCAGAGTTAGGTCCTGCAACTGTTAATCTGCCTATCTTCACAAAGAATTCTTTGAGAGGCCCATTCCTAAGGTGATTCCTCTGTACACTTAAAACCTGAGCTAGTAATTTAAAATTAATAGGCTCTAGAAAATTGGTAAATTCACTAAGCCCAAAAGAATTTATGAACTCCTTATTATTTATTTCAATGAGAGTTTTCCCACTTATATCCTTGACACTTCTTGTAATTGGGTCATAGTTGTGTGCAATTTGATTTTGGAGATCCACATCCATGAATACTCCAGGGATCACTAATTTGCCTACATCCAACTCCCAGATACTATCTTGTGGAGTTGGGGAGTTTCTCGTGCCAAATCCAACTTTAAATAGTCCCAACCCAGACAACCCAATTTGAGGGTCTCTTAGCTAGTTACCCTTATCATATAATCCCTCTCCTATTTTTAGGCGAGGAGCTCTTGGCACAAGTTCTTTTACCTTTGGGGCCACATTAGTTGACAATGTCAACTGTTCAAGGAAGTCATCATAGATAGCCCTCTCCTAGTAATTAACCTTTCCTGAGAATTCTCTCTTAGGTGCCATCTTAAAAACTATGGAAGCAATTTAACTATTACCCCCAACTGTTTTGTGACAAGTCAAGACCTCAATTAAAACACACTGTTAAGTAATTTCCAAACAAGAGTATAAGAGAACCTATTTTTTGCTTGCAGAAATCCACTCTTCAACTAAAGAAATTTACTCTGTAAGCACTTCTTTGCAACTACTCTTCAAAATGATGCCTTCATTCAATTGATACGAGATCATATATAGTAGTCGGGCTCTTAACTGCGACACTGATACCACATGCTTCGGCCATCCCTTCAGAAGTGAATTCATAGAAGAATTCAAAAATTTCGCTCCAATGGGTCATAACATGCCTGTGTATTTTCCTCTTTGCTCTTTTGCCATTTCGTAGAGCATAACCTTCTAGCAATTTCGCCAAATGAAATTACGCCAACCATCCAATCAGATGAGACATGATCGGTTTTTTACACTGTCTTAACATCTCTGCCTTTGCATCGGGCCCTACCTCTTTTTCACCATTTCGCAAGCTTTATCCCATGAGCACTTTCCTTTCATGAAGCTATGCCAAGTGTTAGATGGAACTCTAACTGCTCGGCCTTTAACCCTTACCGGGACCATCAACCTTTTCACTAACCATGCCTCATCTTGACGGCTAATGGTTTTTCGCTATTTCGCAGGGGTTAATCCGCTTGCATCTCTGGGCCACAAAACAATGAGAAGCGTTAGATCAATCTTGAGATGACCGTCTTTTAAGTGAGACCTTTATTGCTTACCCCACTTATTCACCGGTTAACAAATGGCATGTGCCATTCGGTCATTAGCTTTGGGAAACTCTTCGGGTTTAGTTTAGAGCCAACCACATGTCACTATCTGCTACATAACCGCTAGTTACACCTTGGCGGGTACTGAATCACCTTTTGAAACTACGTGTCAACTGACACATCACCATCAAGCTTTACCAGAAGTAATAGCTGTCGCTCCACGTCATGCCGAGAAGAATCTCTTTTTCTCTTTCGCCATTTCACAGGCCTTAACATTCATCTGACTTGAAGCCATGAAACAATGAGAACCCTTGGATACAAACAGAGTTGATCCTTTTTTACCTTTATGCTTTATATACTCTTCGGGCCCACCTTTTCCTTTTGCCATTTCGCGAGCTTTAAAACACAGGCATCTTACCCTTGTGAATACACATAGACCATTAGATTAGATCAAAATTGTTTGATGCTTAACAATCTACTCAAATCCGGCAGACGTGGGTTTTCCGACTCAACATTATCCACATGGTGTCTAGTCATTCCCAAACTAACATGTCAACTTTCTACTCACTGAGAAGAAACATGGGGATCCACCTTTTCCTTGCCACCTATATCTACTAGGTCATTTCTTATCCTGCAGCATGACTCATCTTCTTGGACACACCATTTAGTCCTTAAATCTGATTCACTGACCATTTTGATTTTCGGCCACGTGCCATTATCTTACTCGCCATCTCAACTAGTTGGACTGCTTGCTTGGAATGCCATGTCATTTTGTTGTTTCATGAAAGCTATCTTTTGAGCATCTTCCTCTTGCGAAACTGTGCTAGCCGTCAGATCATATGAGATTTGCACATCTATTATGCTCCTATTAAAACTCCCTTTTCCTAGGCCAAAAAACCTTTCGCTGCTTCGTAGGGCATAACATGTGAGCATCTATCAGCCACGAAACAATGCAAACCATCAATTTCTCTTGAACTTGATCACCTTTTAGCCATTTAAAAAGTCTTCACCGTCGGGTCCCGCCAAGCCTTTTCGCCATTTCACGAAAGGTAATTCACTCGCTTATTTCCGCTGTGAATCAATGCCAGTCGTTAGATCTTGAGCGAGATGGAGTCTCGTCAAACCAGACCAAATGCACACATTTGAAAACACTTTTCCTTTTCGCTATTTCGCATAGCTTAACACACCTGCTACTTCACTTAATGAAATAGTGAAAGCCGTAGATTCATCTAGAAGTTGTGTGACACTTACTGGGCCCGACAACATTAGAAGAAAAAAGGCATAAGGCATAGATTTTTAACAATTACTCAATGACCACCTAGGTAAATGATAAGGGGGGACGATTCATACGACCCCAAGACCCATTACTTAAGTAAATTAAAGTAACGTAGGAATAGAAACCAGAGGGTTTTGATCAGACACTTGAGCAATTTAAAACCAAAAACCCTAAACTCTTAAAGACTTAACATAGATTTGAAGAAGTTGATAGTGTGCCAGACTCAAAATTCAAAAACTTAGCCAATTATGGGAAAAGAAAACCCATTTCTTAACCAGTGATAATAGCGGCTCTGACTGGGGATGGTTGATCACAAGGTCAACACAGGAAACTCAGGAAACTCTGGGAGAATAGACCAAAACACAAACCCAAACAAAAACAACAGGAAACAAACAAAATATATACAAACAATGGACCTACTATGCATGGACCTCAAGATAAATAATGTTTTAGGAATTGTCCATGCACTGGAAATTTCTGAACTTCATCATTCGTATTTTTCACAAAATAAGAATCTTTTCCATTTAGATCACAGACCACAAAAGGGCCAATCCATAATGATTCAAATTTCTTGTGCTTTCCCTTGTCCTTTCCTCTTGCATTCCACTGAAGAACAATATCATCAATTTGAAATTTCCTTAATGATGTCCTTTTATCAAAAAGGTACTTGGACTGCAGTTGGATCTTCAGATTTCTCTTATGAGTTAGAGCTCTAATCTCTTCCATTTCGACCATCTGGATCATTCAGTCCTCCATAGGCTCTGATAAATCCATGTCCTCATCTTGCAAGAACCTATACACTGGAAGAAGATTGTTTACAGGCACTCTGGCCTGTGTACCATATACCAATTCAAATGGTGACATCCCAATGGCCTTCTTGACAGTGATTCTATCTGCCCACAAAGATAGTTTCAACTTTTGATCCCATGACCTCTTCTTTTCTTCTAAGATTTTCTTCATAATATTCAAGAGGCTTTTATTGCTGGATTCTGCTTGCCCATTTCCTTGAGGATGATAAGGTGAAGAGTAAGACATAAGTGTCCCATGACTAGTACAAAAATTGACAAACTCTTCTGACCTAAAACTCATAGCATTGTCCATTACTAATTTCACAGGAACTCCAAATCTAGTTATGATACCATCCATCAAGAAATCAATAACAATTTTACTTGTAGCTCTTTTGGTGGGAATGGCTTCAATCCATTTAGTAAAATAATCAGTGGCTACTATGATCCATCTATGACCTCTACCTAATCTCTCAACAATCTCTCCAATGAAGTCTATCCCCCATTGGACAAAAGGTGCTTCCACTGTAACTGGGTTCAAGGGTAGAGCTCCTTCATATTTTAGTTTGGATGAAAACCTTTGACATGGATCACATCTCCTGACATATTCATGAGCATCCTTGAACAGGGTAGGCCAATAATACCCAGCTCGGACTATCTTCCCAATAGTTGTCTTAGCAGAATAATGACCTCCGCATATTCCATCATATGCATTTCAATCAACATTTTCTTTTCTTGGAATTCATCTAAACACATGAGAAACCTTCCATCTCTATTTCTCTTAAACAAGTCACCTTGAATGAGAACATATTTTTGAGACTTCAATTTCAGAGTTCTTCTTTGATTATGTGTCGTTCCTTCTAAAAATGTAGCATCTCTTAAAAGTCGGACTATCTCTGCATACCAAGGTTGCCTTTTGATACTAGTGACTGAAGTACTTTTGACTTCAACATTATTTATCTCAACATTTAGAAGATTAGATTCAGTCATGAGCTTGGCTAGACCTAAACCTCTCACCAATTTGGTGATCTTTATTTCCAAGTCAAATTTTTGGATTCTATTGATCCATCGACACCTTTTTCCTATAACCTCAGACTAGGACAAAATATCCTTAACTGCAGCATTTGGGACATAAGCAGTGATTTTTGCATTCACCAGGTATGGCCTGAAAGCCTTGACAACTTTAACTAAAGCATAAGCCTATTTCTCCATGGTTTCATACTTCAATTCTGTTGCTTGCAAAGACTTGCTATAAAAAGCTATTGGATGTTCATATCCCTCATTGTCTTTCCACAACAATAATGTAGCTACTGTATGGTATGAAGCAAAAGAGAACAGAGAAAAGGGCTTACTGTATTCAGGAGATTTCAGCACTGGTGCTTCCTGAATGGCCTTTTTAATTTCAGCAAAATCCTTTGAGGCTTCTTGATCCCAACAAAACTTGGTATCCTTCTTGAGCAACTTGACAATGGGTTTCACTATCTCTGCAAAGTTTGCAATGAATCTTCTAACAAAATTTACTTTGCCTAAAAAGGATTGAATACCTTTAACGTTCTTCAGTTCAGACACTTTGTTTATTGCCTCAATTCTTTCAGGGTCTATTCTTACCCCTTCTTTGGAAACAATGTGCCCCAATAATTTTCCTTCAGTGACCCCAAAATGACATTTCTTAGGATTTAATGACACACCAAATTCCAAAGCTTTATTGAACACCTTTTCCAAATGTCCACAGTGATCATCAGCCCTTTTGGAGAAGCAAGTTAGATCATCTTGATAAACCACCATAATGATGTTGATGAATTCCTTGAAGGCTACATCCATAGCTCTCTGAAATGTAGCTCCAACATTTTTTTACCCAAACGACATTCTTACATAGACATACGTTCCCCATGGAGTAGTGAAAGTAGTTTTAAACTGTTTAGATTCTCTCACTAACACTTGATTGTATCTTGAAAAACCATCCATCATGGACAAAAGATCACAACCTGTTACTCTCTACAGCATAGCTTCCATATTTGGGGAAGAGTAGTTATCTTTTAAAGAAACAACATTCAAATTTCTAAAATCCGCACACAATATAATGTCCCCATTTTTCTTTCTTACTGGGACTAGATTGGAGACCCATGAGGAATGTCCTATAGGTTTGATAATCCCCCCTTCTCTTAACTTAGTCAATTCTCTTTGCATCTTAGTTTCTAACAGGGGATTAATAGGTCTATGTTTCTGCCTGAAAGGCTTAGCATCTGGAAGTAAAGGAACTTCATGCTGAAAAAGGTCTTCTCTATATGCCTATAGGTCTTCATAAGACCAAGCAAAAACATGTCTATACCTTTTCAATAAATTAATAAGATTATTTCTGACATGAGGGGGTAATTTCTTCCCAATGTACACTACCTTAGGGGATGATTCAGTCCCCAAGTTTACCTCCTCCAATTCCTCCAGCTTGGTGGTAGACTGCTGATGTAAGTGACTATCATTGTAACTGAACATGCTCTCTAGCTCTACCAATCCTTTAGGTATCTCATTTGTTTCCAACTAAACCAAGTCATTTCCAAACACTGTTTCCTTATTGTCAACCACCTCCACCAGTGCATTGCAATCAATCTTTTATCCATCATAATCATCAACACATTGGATGAACCTAAGAATATCTTCATCATCAGCAAAAACTTGCCAATTATACACATTATCAAGGATGGCAGGCCTAGATTTTATCTCCACAGTGGAGATGCTGGTTAGTGTTGCATCATCATTTTTCAATGCAACATTAGCTAAAAAATCTGCCATAATATTCTTTGATCGCTCTATCCAATTAATAGAAAATGCACTAAAATGCTCAATGACATCCCAAACTGCATGTTTATATCTCTTTAATCTATCATTTTTGGATGCATGTTTGGATCTTACCTGAGAGACAACCAATTCTGAATCTCCTAACACTGTCAACAGCTGGATTCCATGCCTTTTTGCAACCTCAAGCCCCAATAACAAGGCTTCATACCTTGCAATATTATTTGTGCACTAGAAAGACAATAAGAAGGAATACTTAAAAGTTATACCTGATGGGGATACAAAAAGAACCCCTGCTCTAGATCCTTCTTTGGAACAAGCTGCATCAAAATACATCTACCATAAACCATACTATTGTGATTCTAATTTGACCACAATGGGGTCAGTATTCTTCAACTAGGGCAAAATTGGTTGGAGTCTGAAATTATCAAGATCCACATCAATCATACAATTGAGCATATTAGGATCTACACTCTCAATTACTCTAGGAGCACGTGGTTCTCTATACAACTTGACCTAATTCCCATTTTTTGGAATGGTGGCATAAGATAAATCCAGTTCGACATTTCCTCCTACTGCTGCTGCCCACTGCCTGGAAAACAACATACCATAATGGGGTTTAGTGTTAGTAACAATAACATCCATTTTATAAGTTGCCTTAGGGAATGCTGCTATTTTTACTTCAACATCTCTCATTCTACCTATCATAGGTACTTCCTTGTTATCCATAGCGTAGCATTTTCCATATACAGTGGTCACTGATAGTCCTATTTCTTTCATGACACCATAGGGCATCACATTAGCAGCAGCTTCTGAATCTATCATGCAGTTTTTTATCAACCAGTTACTTACCAACAAAGTAACATAGAAAGGATCTACTTGTGAAGGATCTTGAGTGATTGTGGTTCCAACAAAAACCTCTGGGGTTTGGAATTCTTGATCCTTTCCAATTGTAGCTGAACCAGTGGGTAGGACTGTGTCACTATCAGATATATTAGAAAACAAAGACAAAGATACATCTCTATGCTCTTTTATTTTCAGTAATTCTACTAATGGGACAGTGACCTTCATTTGTGTAAGAGCTTGAGCCATGTCAAATGTGGAGCTACTGCTTAAATCAGTATTAGCTCTAACTCTTTCTACTTTAAGCTGACTTGCCCTTTTTGCTATGGCAACTCCTTGTATATCATTGGTATTTTTATCATCTGTACTGTTGGGTACATCTCTAACCTGTTCCTTCTTGTCTTGACCAACTTTAGGGAAAGTAGTAGCACTACCTGTTGCCCCCTTTTGAGTAATCTCTTTTATGAACATGGAACCAGGTTCACCCTAATCAGTGTCCTCCTTGGTGCTCCTTAAGTTATAATTGTGTTTTGCTTTAGCAATAGCAACTTTGGTGAGATTTTTAACTTCTTCCTCACTAGGCCTTCTAAGATGAACTTCTTCATCTTCAATTGTTACCACATTCAAGGTAGGATGCCAGTCCAGAGTTAGTTGTCCTTGAACAAACCTTTCATTATCCAACACATCATTTATTAACTTTGTATAGATTCCTCATCACTTTCTATAATAGTCTCAAACATGTTAATGTTAGGCTCAACTTCTTGTCTCATGGATTCTTCAAGAGCTTGAGCTACTGCATACTGATGAGGAGAATGTGGCCCATCACAAGCAATACACCAAGGAGTATTTTCTATACTATGGACATTTTTCCCTTTCAAGGGATTTGGAGTGTCCTAATTTTGAGCAATTTTAGGATTCTCATTCTGGGGTTTACCATCTTTCTAGTTGGTATTATAAGGCATGTCATGCAATCTAGCGGGTCTATCTTGCCAGTTATAATGAGGCTTGTTGTTTTTGTTTACCTTGGTAGTCAGATCCTTCATAGCAATGATCAACTTTTCTATTTTGTCTTCCTCCTCAGCAGATTTGCTAGGTTGCTATTTTGTTTCTTGCCATAACCTACCATCTGTTCTCCTTCCTAACTTCCCAGATGCTTTTCTGTTGCTTTCGACATTAATGGCAATCCTAAATGCATCCCTTATGTTATGTGGATTTTTATCTCTCAAGATATAGGCCATCTTAGAATCAAATGCATTATAGTAGGTGTTCAAACACATGTTATCATCTAACCTCATCACCTGATATAATCTATGCATGGCCTTTTGAAATCTGGCATTGAAATCGGTGACCATTTCATTATCAGATTTTGTGATGTTATTAAATTCATTGAGCATGAAGCTCACATTTTTTTATCACTGTATTGTTCTTGAAAACAATTCTTAAAGTCCTCCCATGACCCAATGCTATTAACTGGAAGACCTCTGTACCAATCTCTCATATCATCAACCAGGGACTGAACAAACAGTTTCATTATAACATCTTCATCCACTATCTCATAGTCATTTATTAGGTCACCAAAAGATTTCAAGTGTTCCTCAGCACTAATTGTATTATATCCAGCAAACTTATGGAGTCTATCCCTTAACTCAGTAGGAACATGGTTGGGATATCCTGGGATCCCATCAAAGAACAATTGTCTATACTGTTCCAAATTGATAGGTCTCCTTTGAAAAGGAGGAGCAACATTATTATTTCCCATGTTCATTCTGACTTTTGGAATTAGGGACTGAGATATTTGGCCATGCTGATTGTTCACAGGGATTTGACTCACTGATGTTGTATTAGCAGGCACAGTAGGATGAATCTTAACCGGGGGGAGGGAAATTTGCTAAGGATCAGGCTTACTAAGATCTTCTGATGGAAAAATGATAGGGGGAGCTTTTAGGTAACTAATTTTTCTTTTCACTTCTTGATTAGCTGCTTCCAACTCGGCTTTCTCTAGCTCCATTTGTAGATCCTCCTTTTCCTTTCTCATTCTTTCCATCTCTCTCTCATGTGCTGATAGCTTATGAGAAATCTCCTCTATATTTCTAGATCTAGTTCCATCATCCACCCATTTCTGCTTCCCTTTATCAACATTATCACTAGGAGGTTGTGGATCACTAAGCACTTCCCTGTTTGGTTGGACTATTGACTTATATGCTGGCTTGGCTTTAGGAATTAAAATTTCTCTGATCACAAGGCCTTCCTCATCACTCTTTTCTTTTTCCTTAGCCATCACTTCAAGATCAGCTATCTGTCTAAGAAGCCTATCTCTCTCCATTAATTTTGCTTTGACTTCCTTTTCCTTATTTGCTTCTTTTTGGGCTCTTAAGCAAATTAAGTGGTGAACCCTCCTATTTAAATCTTCTATTTCTTGTGACACTTTATCTTCATTAGAGAAATTCTCCTCAAAGTCAGATATATTTACTTAATCTATATCAATCAAGCTGATGTTTCCATCAATTGTCCTAGGAACAAAATGTCTGATTGGATTTGAACTAGTCCTATCTCTCACAGACACACTAACATGAGATATATCTTGATTTAAAGCATGAGCATTATCTATCTTCCTTTCTTTTTGTACTTCACAAGGACTGGTTCCAAGATAACAGAGTTGCAACCCACAAGACTATGGGAATTATGAAAACAAGCTTTGAAAAAATGTCGGAAATCTTCATACCAAAATCATATATCAAAAGAAAATAGAGGGAACTTCCAAATAGAGACCTCCAAGCACCACTGCTATATTCCCTGAGACATCGATCTAATCCACAAACACACAATGATTTTCTTTATAAATTTAAGCACAAATCTGCGTCTAGATCCTTATTGTGACTCTCCCCAGCAGAGTCGCCACTTTTGTTTTTCTCAAAATATGATTCACTTTAACATCCTTATAATCACATGATAACTCTATATGCAGAAGAGACATTAAAGAGAAGGAAACTTCTAGGACAACATGTGACAAGATTTGATTAACCTTCTACACTTCAGACTTATTCAAAGTCCAGGTGGGTATACCTTTGTGAACTAAATCCACACTTGTAAAAGATAAATCGACAACAAACCAGTCCAAAAACCAATGGATTCAATCACCTTAAAACTAACTAAAACAAAGGAATGAAAATTGTATTCATGTTCAGTATTGACCTACAAAATATGTAATAAACAACCTTGATCTATACCAGTGCCTTATCCGAGGTCACAGATTCATCCAAGTTCAAACAATACTCCCACAATCAAATATCTCCACATATCCCATTAGTTTGGCTTTTGCAGATCCCTATATATGCCTGACACACATAAGAACTTATTCATACCAAATTAAACTATGCTCATCAAGATTCAAAGTATCCCACAAAGAATATACTAGTAGAGATGATTCCTGCATATTTAATTCCCCTCCTGAAGAGAAAAGCTAAGAAACATATCTACTGAAAGTTGCCTTACAACCCCTATTCAAATGAAATAACCCTAGATTATTCAGAATGAAACACTAAACGCTTGCAAACATATTTTGAAGACAACACAAAGTTTTAACTCAAAACCAATGGTCTGTATATTCATATTTTCTTCAAAAAAGTATTACAAGAAACCTTTGAATATTCTCCATTAAAACTTGGAAAAGCCCAGATAAATTTCTGCAGCATTTTCTTACAATTCTTTGCGATCCTCTTTCTACTAGTCTTGGTATCCATTTATAACAATATGGATGTATACAAAGCTTCGGACTTTCCTAGGAGAGTTTGTTACAATCATTACTTCTCAAGAAGAAGTTACAAAACACTTTACAAATGTGGTTACAAGTCTTTTTCAACATCCACAGTTTCTTCTTGTTGCTCTGTTGCAACATCTTCTAACTGCTCCACATCAAGCACTGCATATTTGTTTGTCCATTCCTAATACACCTCATCAGTAGGCCATGAGAAGTTAATTATCTTTGCTTTTGTCTTGGCTAATCTTTTCCAAGAATTTCTCATTTTATTAACCTCTGAATTCAGGAAACCATAATGAGATTTGATTTTCTCAATCTGTTCAATTGTTTTAACAAATATGGAGGCATCCTCTGATTTAACAATTCCTTTTATCCTTAATGACAATTTGGCTTCTAATTCCTTAAGCCATATTTGTTTGTCCTTTAATTGGTTTGGGCTGACAAAACCTCCTGGGAGCAATTCAAAAACCTGATCAGTGTACTCTTTCTTAACAAATTGATCTTTTTGTCTGCATTATCTACTCCTTCTACCAACTTTACTAAATCCTTAGTCATATCATTTGTAGATTTAATGATAGGGTCAGCCCCTGCCTCATCATAGGATACACAAATCAATTCTATATCCTGCTCTCTGGGTCTCCATTTATCAAAAATAGGCGTTAACACAGACTTGTCCCCATTTAGCTCATTCCACATTTCCAAGATTTTACTCATGTTATTGTACATTAGTCAAGACCCTATAGTGTTAGCAAAACTTAAAATTGTAGCCTTTACCCTCTCTTCATACTTCTTTGCATATAAGGCTTGAGCCTATTTTAAATTCTCCAACTCATGGGGAGTGATCTCAATCAACTAAGAACTAGAAGGTGTCGGAGATGGTGGGAACTCAATAATGGGGCTGGTAGGTGGAGGTCTTGCAGGAGAAGAGGAGATCATCAATGTTGAGGACTCACCTTGATGGTATTGTCCTGCCAACTAGATTTGTAGCTTGGCGATGATGCTATCTTTACCTCTTACCTCTTCCTTGGCATTGTTGTAAGCTTTTAGAACTGTCTCCAACTTAACTTGGAGATCTGCCTTTTCCTTGGCCTCCCTTTCTGATACTGCAACACTAAACTTTGCAGTCTCTAGCACAGTGCTAGCAGCTTCCACTACCCCAGTGCTCTGCACTCTTTTCACTATCATTCCTCCAAGGTAACTTGACCATGGGGTGTCCTTATTCTTCTTATTTTCATCTCTCTTAAGAAATGACTTGGCAGATATAGGTGGCAAGGAATCAGATTTAAGGACTAAATGGTGGGTCCAAGAAGATGAGTCATGCTGCGAGATAAGAAATGACCTTGTAGATACAGGTGGCAAGGAAAAGGTGGATCCCGATATTTCTTCTCAGTGAGTAGAAAGTTCACACGTCAGTTTGGGAATGACTAGACACTAGGTGGATAATGCTGAGTTAGAAAACCCACGTTTGTCGGATTTGAGTAGATTGTTCAGCATCAAACAATTTTGATCTAATCTAACAGTCTGCATGTATTCACAAGGGTAAGATGCTTGTGTTTTAAAGCCTGCGAAATGGCGAAAGGAAAAGGTGGGCCCGAAGAGTATATAAAGCATAAAGGTAAAAAGGGATCAAGTCTGTTTTGATCCAAGGGTTCTCGTTGTTTCGTGGCAGCAAGTCAAACAAATGTTAAGGCCTGCAAAATGGCAAAAGAGAAAAAGATATTCTTCTCGGCATGACATGGAGCAATAGCTATTACTTCTAGTAAAGCTTGATGGTGATGTGTCGATTGAAACGTAGTTTCAAAAGGTGATTCAGGACCCGCCAAGGTGTAACCGGCCGTTATGTAGCAAATAGTGACACGTGGTTGGCTCTGAACTATACCTGAAGAGTTTCCCAGAGCTAATGGCTGAATGCCACGTGCCATTTGTTAATTGGTGAATAAGCGGGGTAAGCAATAAAGGTATCACTTAAAGGATGGTCATCTCAAGATTGATCTAATGCTTCTCGTTGTTTCGTGGCCCAGAGATGCAAGCGGATTAACCCCTACGAAATAGCGAAAAACCGTTAGCCATCAAGATGAGGCACAGTTAGTGAAAAGGTTGACGGTCCTGTTAAGGGTTAAAGGTCGAGCGCTTAGAGTTCCATCTAATGCTTGGCATAGCTTCGCGAAAGGAAAGTACTTGTGGGATAAAGCTTGCGAAATGGCGAAAAAGAGATAGGGCCCAATGCAAAGGCAGAGATGTTAAGACAATGTAAAAAACTGATCGTGTCTCATCTGATTGGATGGCTAGCGTAATTTTGTTTGGTGAAATTGCTAGAAGGTTATGCTCTGGGAAATGGAAAAAGAGTGAAGAGGAAAATACACAAGCATGTTATGACCCATTGGAGCGAAATTTTAGAATTCTTCTATTAATTCAATTATGAAGGGACAGCCAAAGCATGCAGTATCAATATCATAGTTAAGAGCCCAACTACCGTATATGATCTCATATCAATTGAATGAAGGCATCATTTTGAAGAGTAGTTGCAAAGAAGTGCTTACAAAGAAAATTTCTTTAGTTGTAGAGTGGATTTCTTCAAGCAAAAAATAGGTTCTCTTATACTCTTGTTTGGCAATTACTTAACAATGTGTTTTAATTGAGGTCTTGACTTGTCATCGAACAGTAGGGGGTAATAGTTAAATTGCTTGCATAGTTTTTAAGATGGCACCTAAGAGAGAATTCTCAGGAAAGGTTAATTACCAGGAGAGGGCTATCTGTGATGACTTCCTTGAACAGTTGACATTGTCAACTAATGTGGCCGCAAAGGTAAAAGAACTTGTGCCAAGAGCTCCTCGCCTAAAAATAGGAGAGGGATTATATGATAAGGGTAACTGGCTAAGAGACCCTCAAATTGGGTTGTCTGGGTTGGGACTATTTAAAGTTGGATTTGGCACGAGAAACTCCCCAGCTCCACAAGATAGTATCTGGGAGTTGGATGTAGGCAAATTAGTGATCCCTGGAGTATTCATGGATGTGGATCTCCAAACTCAAATTGCACACAACTATGACCCAATTACAAGAAGTGTCAAGGATATAAGTGGGAAAACTCTCATTGAAATAAATAATAAGGAGTTCATAAATTCTTTTGGGCTTAGTGAATTTACCAATTTTCTAGAGCCTATTAATTTTAAATCACTAGCTCAGGTTTACAGTGTGCAGAGGAATCACCTTAGGAATGGGCCTCTCAAAGAATTCTTTGTGAGGATAGGCGGATTAACAGTTGTAGGACCTAACTCTAAGGAGCCTTTCTCTTTAAATTTGTTTACCCTTAGGGCCAAAGGAATATACTGGTCACTCTGCCAAATTTTAGGGGAAGATGCTGAGACAAATATTCCAACTCATTACATGTTAATGATGGCTCAAATTTTGAACCCTTCTTTGGCAGTGACTTTTGATTATGCTTCCTTTATCACTGATGCTATCCATGAAGGATTGATAGGAATAAAGAATGGGAAAGTGGATAGGCCTTTTAGGTGGTATTCCCTCCTGATGCATTTGTTTTTATTCAAAGGAGGTGACTATTTTTCAAGTGGGATTGATATTGTGAAAGAGAAAAATGGAGAGAAAATGTCGGTGCAGTTATGGAGTATAGTGCTGTCATGGGACAGAGAAGATGGAAGCTTCTTAAAGTTTGATAAATTTTTTGCATCTAAGATTAGGACTCGTATCTGTTCAGAGAATCCAAGAGTCCCTAAGGTTCTTTTGGAATTAATTAGGCCAAAAGAGTTTGTTGAGAATATTAAAATTATCCACAATTGGGGTTATATTTACTTATACCCTATCTCCACAGTTTTCAAAGTATATGGCTTCAAAGGCACTCCATTTTTGTTACCCTATCAGGTCCCTCTTAAAGTGGGAATTGTAGAGATCGTCAGGCAGATTGGTGGTGTGCAAGAGGCAAAGTTAGTAGGCAGAGGTAAAGGGACCATTTTCCCTATAGTTACCATAGCACACCAGTTTGTGATAATTAAAGGAGGTTGGAAGTGTTTTGAAGATTTCCTTAAACCATACCATTTATCAACTACAGTATCCTGATGTGCTGACCCTGAAGACTTCTTCAACGACATGTTCAGAAAGAGGGCAATATGCAGAGGTAGACCCCACCAATTCCAATTTCCTGAAGATCTCATTAGGAATGAGTTTGATTTGGATGAACAAGAGCTGAGGAAGGAAAAGTGGGTGGCCTACAAAAAGGCTTTATACTTTGTACACCAATTTGACACTAGCTATGACCCTTTGTCTAGCTTTCACCCTTTTGAGGAGAAGATAAAGTTCTTGATTCTTTACTTTGAGGATGTGATGCAAACATTGAAAGAAAAGAGGGAAGTTGTAATAAAGAACAACCCTGAGAAAGCAACACTGGTTCTGAATAGGTCTGCATCTGCCAGAGTAATCCCTCCTAGTGATTACATGTTGTACAAGCAGTCCAATTATAGTATGTTGATGCCTACAGTAGGGCAGCCCTCTACCTCTAAAGGAAAAAGGAAGATATAGGATGTCATTGACATTCAAGATAGCCCAAAGAAACAAAGAGTGGGAAAAGAAGTACAATCTGATGAACCTTTGCACTCTCCATCTCAATCCCCTATTCATATAGGAGATGAATAGACAGCAGCTGAGCAACTTTTATAGTTAGGTAGTCCTGGAGAGATAGCCTACACATATGATGAAGTGGAGGAGGGAATGCCAGAAGAGCCCCTTACTGCTGAAATGAACATCACTGCTAATGAGTTCAAAGGCCAGGAGTGGGACCCTAAGATCAAGCAAGCCAATGAAGATTTCTTGGCTGATAATAACTTTGTCACATTAGGAGCTTTCATTCAGTTTGTGTGGAAGCAGAACATTGATAAATTTAATGATAGGTGTGAAAAGAGGAAAGGAGAGCAGCCCCACATAGATCTAGTTGTGGTAGAGGAAGAGATAAAGCAAGAAATGGCTGATGAGTTTAAGACCATCACTCCTGAGCAAGGAAGAGACATGCTAGCATAGGCTGGGGTACTCATTCTCCGTGAATGGGACATAGCAGATGCCTTAGTTTTAGAGGAAGTAAGAAAAGAGACCAAACCTATGGAGAGAGTCACTTTCAGCAAAGATAATGCTGCACTGGTCATGTGGTCTCTTAAGAGAGATAAAAATAAGAAGAATAAGGACACCCCAGGGTCAAGTTACCTTGGAGGAAAGATAGTGAAAAGAGTGCAGAGTGTTGGCAATATTGTATTATAATAGACAATGAAAGATTGATGGCATTTCAATAAGGATATTGAGAAGGTTGTTGATGATTATGGATATAACTGATTAAGGATGTTTACTATCTTGATTGACTATTTTGTCATTGATGTCAAGAAATTGATTTTCTAATTTAGTATGATGTTGCCATATCTTGAGAAGTATGATTCGAAGAATATAAAGATGTCAGTAAAAGACACAGAAAGATTATGATGAATAAGAAGATGAATAAGGTATTCAATGGGCAACTATTACCAAGTCAAACAATGATGAGATCATGATGTTTAGATTGTTTTAACATCATACATATGTTGTAAATTGTAAGGTTAATACTATACTATGTTACCAAGAAAAGAACCTAGTCGGTAAACCCTAAGGTTATCGCTATCGGTTAATGAAGGCGGAATGTCTACTGAGTGAAGTTTAGTATTTACCGAGTTATAACCGAGTTGTAACCGAGCTATAACAGAATGCATTAAATGCTTACATGCGTTATTTAATGAAGAAATCTGATGAGCTAGAACTGATTAAATGATTGGTATGCAATGCATGAAGTTTGTTAATGAATCTAAGGAAAGGAAAAGTCAGCATGAAGATCTACAACATAGATTGAACTGCAATACCTTGGCACAAGTTCCTAGGCGGGGTAAAATGTTTTCAGATCGAAAGATGAATTGAACCTGGACAAGATTGAAGATCTGATGGCTATGATTGATCATGGGAAATGTGATCAAGGAGATTAAGTGGTTAGCTAATTGTTTATAAATAGGAAACTGTTGATAAACAATGTATGCGGGCAAGTGTATGCACAGGGATGCTACATAGTGATTACTAAGCACAGAAGCTTGAAGACCTGTTTGAATAACAGAGTATAGAAGCTTAGCAGATGGACACGATTATTTGTATGTCTAGATTGTCTTGAGAAAATAAGAATCTGCTTTAGCATTTTAGATGTGAAGTTGTAGATAGATTTTTACTATTGTTATTTTGTGAAAGTGACAAAAAATCTCTTAACTGAGTGGACTTAACAGTCTTATTTGCAAAACCCTCTAGCAAGGTGACATTCTAATTGAGTGTTTGAAATCCTTTAACAAGGTCACTTCTAACAAGGTGAAGATCCTAACAGATCTGAGGGAAATCCCTTAACTGGGTCAAATCTAGCAATGTGTTTGTAATCTTTAACAGGATTTGCTTTTAACCAAGCATACTCTAGAAGAGTATATTTCTTAATGGGTTCAAAATCCCATAGTGGTTTTTCCCTATTTGGGTTTCCACGTTAAATCTGGTGTTATGAGGTTTATGATGTTTATATGCTTTTGAGTTTGCATGTTTAATAGTTTTGGTTATATTATTGAAGTATATGTTACCGAGGTTGAATGTGATGTTTTTATGGAAGATTAAGTTTGTATGTTTCACCCCCCCATCTCATCTTGTTGGCTATTGGATCTGTACTTACATTTAGTATTAGAACTATCAATTGGTATTAGAGCCTTGGACTCCAGAAGAAAATTTTAAAGGCACTTGAGTTAAAGATCCAAAGATGTATAAGAGGGATGCACTGAAGCTGAACAAGTCAAGTTTCTCTACATGACAGAAAAGGATGAAGCTACATCTATCAGGAGTTGGAGAATATGCTGTATACTATCTGAAGATTAATTTTGTTACACCGAGCACCTATCCATTGACTGTGGAAGAGATAAAGGAAAAGAAAGAACATATTCAAGCAATGACTAAAATAACATCTGCATTGTTCAGAGTTTAATGATCTAGAAGGCTGCAATGATGCAAAGGCTATGTAGGATAAGCTCATATCAGTATATAGAGGAGATGAACATGTTCAAAGAGAAAAAGTATATAGTCTAAGAGGACAACTTGAATCTATGAGGATGAATGAACTTGAGAACATAACCAAATACAGTACAAGACTAAAGGAGATTGTTAATCAAATCAAAGGAGCAGGTGGAACTATTGAAGAAAAGGATATAACAAGTAAGTTGTTAAGAACCCTTCTACTAGCTTATGCAATCCGAGTCTCTGCAATCAATGAATTGAGGTTTGTACCTAATATGCTAGTTTCTTTAGATGCTACTATTGGTAAGCTACATGCATTTGAATTAAGTAACTTTGATAACAGTGGATCTTAGGTAAATAAAGTTGAATCTACATTTAGTTCTTTTCATCTTGATGAATCTAATGATTTCAATGAAAGAAAGAATAAGTACTCTAACGGAGATCACAGTGGAGCAAGTGAAATATTTCGTAAGAACATGGAAGAAGTACACAAACTATATGAGGAAATCAGAAAGCAAGAAGAGTTTGAAGCACTATTAGCCAAAAGGTTACCGAGAGGCAAAGGTAAGTATAAAGGAAAACTACCTTTGAAATGTTTCAATTGTGATAAGATAGGACATATGGTTTCTAATTGTCCTGACAAAGATTCTACTAAAAGGAGAGATTACCGAGATGACAGATAGAAAGATAATCATTATAGAGGACACTGAGATTTCAGAAGAAGAGTTAGAAAGACATGCTTAATAGCTGATGAGGAATCCGATGATGATAAATTAGATGATACTGATATAGAGGAAATCGTTTATGTGGCTATCAAAGATGGATCAGATGAAGAAAGGTATAGAAAAATCCCTAATATCTCACATAAACACTAATGATTCTTGGATCATCGATAGTGGATGCTCACATCATATGGCAGGAGATAAACACAAGTTTGTTATATTAGAAGATTATGATGGAGGCTATGTTAGATTTGGTAATGATGCACCATGTCCGGTGAAAGGTAAAGGATCTATAACACTTCTTGACAATGCAAGATGCAATGATGTTTATTGGGTTGAAGGTTTGAAATACAATTTGTTGAGTGTAGCACAGCTAAACAACACAGGTTACCAAATAGAATTTCAGAAAGGAATTGTCAAAGTTCATAACAAAAATGGAAAGTTAGCTGCTACCGGGACACAAACAAAAGGTAACACATTTCACCTTGACTCAACCCGTAACAAGTGTTTGTATGCAAAGATAGATGATACCTGGTTATGGCATAAAAGGTTTTGTCATGTAAATTTTGATAATCTGATCAAAATAAGCAAGAAGCACCAAGTAAGAGGTCTACCGAGTCTTGAAAAACCTGAGAATGCTATGTGTCGAGGATGCCAAATGGGTAAGATGAAAAGATCAAGCTTTACAAGTAAGTCTTACACTTCTAAGGGAATTTTAGATCTAGTGCACACTGATCTTTGTGGTCCTATGAAAGTTCAAAGTTATTATGGTGATAAATATTTCATATTATTTGTGGATGACTATTCAAGGATGATGTCAGTAATGTTTTTAAAAGAAAAATCAGAAGCTTTTCAAATGTTTAAATGGTACAAGGCAAGAGTTGAAAATGAAACAGGAAGAGAACTGAAATGTCTTAGATCAGATAGAGGAGGAGAGTTCACATCTGATGAATTCAACTTATTTTGCAATGATCATGGTATTAAAAGACAAGTCTCTGCATCGAGAACTCCATAGTAGAATGTAATAGCTGAGAGAAGAAACAAATCTATTGTGGATTGTGCTAGAACACTAATGATTGAAAAGAAGGTGCCACAAACATTTTGGAGAGAAGCAATAAGCACAGCAGTTTACTCCCTGAATTGAGTACAATTGAAGAAAGGTACTTTGAAGACACCATATGAAATCTGGTATGATAAGAAACCTAATGTAAGTTATTTTAAAATCTTTGGAAGTAGATGCTATGTTTACAGAGATGATAGAAATGGCAAGTTTGATCAGAAAAGTGAAGAAGGAACATTTCTAGGTTACTCTTCTAGAAGCAAAGCATTTAAATGTCTAATCAAATCATCTAACAAAATAGTAGAAAGTGCAAATGTGATAATTGATGAATTTGCAGAAATAAAGGATGAAGGAAATTCCAAGGAACCAAAAGACTATGATGAATTTGTCTATGTTCAACCGAGAAGTCTTACCGAGAAGACTGTTGAAGAAAATGAAGAGAATATCCAGTTACCGAGTGATGAAAAAGATCATATAGAGCCTACCAACCTTGTATTAGCCAAGTATGTCAGAAGACATCATGCACCAAGTTAGATTATAGGAGATAAGGATGATCCAGTGACGACAAGGAACAAACTGAGACAGAACACATGTCTGATATCTGAATTTGAACCGAGAATAGTGAAAGAGGCATTTAACAGTGAAGATTGGATAAATGCTATGATAGAAGAGATTGATCAAATCAAGAAGAATGACACATGGACACTAATCCCAAGACTGAATGACAAAAATGTAATCAGTACAAAATGGATTTTCAGAAACAAGCTAAATGAAAAAGGAGAGGTCATTCAAAACAAAGCAAGACTAGTTTGCAAAGGTTATGCTCAAGAAGAAGGAATTGATTATGGTGAAACTTTTACCCCTGTTGCTAGACTTGAAGGAGTAAGAACATTGTTGGCATATGCTGCTTTAAAAAACTTCAAGGTATATCAAATGGATGTCAAATCTACATTTCTAAATGGAATATTAGAAGAAGAAGTTTTTATTGAACAACCTGAAGGATTTGTTGAAGACAATAATAAATATCAGGTATGTAAATTGAACAAAGATTTATATGGTTTGAAACAAGCACCTAGAGCATGGTATGATAGAATGCACTCTTATTTGATTAAGATTGGTTTTATAAGGACAAGTGAGAACAACAATATGTACATGAAGAATGATGAAAATGGAATACTGATCTCAACCATATTTATTGATGATATTATATTTTGTGGAAATGACTCTTTATGCAAGAACTTTGGAAATGAAATGAGAAAAGAATTAGAGATGTCATTATTCGGTGAGATAAAGTATTTTATAGGTTTATAGATACTGCAAATGAAAAATGAGATTTTCATTACTCAATTCAAGTACATAAAGGAAATCTTGAAGAAATTTGGAATGGAGGATTCAAAACCAGTAAGTACTCCTATGACTACCAACTATAAATTATCAAAGAATGATGAATCTGCATCTGTTGATGAGATACTTTACCGATCCATGATTGGAAAACTACAATATGTTGTTCACAGCAGACCAGACATAGCACATGCATTAGGTATAGTTGTAGGATTCTCTGCAGATCCTAAGGAAACACACATGATAGCAATCAAAATAATTTTTAGATACTTGAAAGGCTCTGAGGATTATGGCTTAGTATATCAGAAAGTAAATGATTTTGATTTAAAAGTTTATACTGATGTTGATTGGGCAGGCAACATTGATGACAGAAAAAGAACAAGTGGAGGAGCTTTCTTTTTAGGAGAAAGAGTAGTGAGTTGGCTTAGTAAGAAACAAGGATGTGTTTCATAGTCAACAACAAAAGCTGAATACGTTGTTGCAGCATTGAATTGTACCAACATTGCATGGATCAAACAACTGCTGGAAGGTATAAATGAGAAAGTTACCGAGCCGGTAACTATATTCTGTGGCAATACTAGTGCCATTAATATTTCAAAAAATCTTGTTATGTACTCTAAGACAAAGCACATCTCTATCAAATATCATTATCTTAGAGAAGAAGCTCAAGAGAAGAAAGTGGTGTTGGAGTATGTTAGCACAAAGAAAAAAATAGTAGAAATCTTCACCAAGCCACTACCAAGGGACACTTTTGAATATCTCATAAGTAAGTTAGGGGTCCTACCCCTATCTTCTACTCACTGACTGAGTTCAGTGAAAGCATCAATCCGATGACTCTATCGAATATCTTTTAGGAGTTGATGCTGCATTACACACTTTAGGATGTTTTCTAAAGGTGTACAGGAAATATTACAGGAAATGTCACAGGGAATAGGAATTAAAGGCAAAATGCTTTGATAGAGACTCAGTTGATACACAACAACAGGAAATCACTTCATACAGGAAGAAATTATGTTTTAGTTCTTTACTTTTTGGCATTGTTGTCAAAGGGAGAGAAGACCAATTTAAGGGGAAGAAAACTGTGAAGACTACAGATTGGAAAGAAGACTGAAGAAAAGAGGAGAAGTCTAATGTATGGGGGAGAGCATTTCAGCATTTTAGAATCATAGCAATCCGAATCTTTTAAGGTCAAATCAATTGGTTTTGCCATCAATGCCAAAGGGGGAAATTGTTGGCAATATTGCATTATAACAGACAATGAAATATTGTTGGCATTTCAATAAAGATATTGAGAAGGTTGTTGATGATTATGGATATAACTATTAAGGATGTTTACTGTCTTGATATTATTATTTTGTCATTGATGTCTTGATATTATTATTTTGTCATTGATGTCAAGAAATTGATTTTCTAATTTAGTATGATGTTGCCATATCTTGGGAAGTATGATTTGAAGAATATAAAGATGTCGGTAAAAGAAACAGAAAGATTATGATGAATAAGAAGATGAATAAGGTATTCAATGGGCAACTATTACCGAGTTAGACAATGATGAGATCATGATGTTTAGATTGTTTCAACATCATACATATGTTGTAAATTGTAAGGTTAATACTATACTATGTTACCAAGCAAAGAACCTAGTTGGTAAACCCTAAGGAACCTAGTCAGTAAACCCTAAGGTTATCGCTATCGGTTAATGAAGGCGGAATGTCTACCAAGTGAAGTTTAGTATTTACCGAGTTATAACCAAGTTGTAACCGAGCTATAACAGAATGCATTAAATGGTTACATGATTTATTTTAATGAAGAAAGCTGATGAGCTGGAACTGATTAAATGATTGGTATGTCATGCATGAAGTTTGTTAATGAATCTAAGGCAATGAAAAGTTGGCATGAAGATCTACAGCGCAGATTGAACCACAATACCCTAGCACAAGTTCCAAGAAATATATGCATGTTCCTAGGCGGGGTAAAACATTTTTAGATCAAAAGATGCATTGAACCTGGACAAGATTGAAGATCTAATGGCTATGATTGATCATGGGAAATGTGATCAAGGAGATTAAGTGGTTAGCTAATTGTTTATAAATAGGAAACTAATGATAAACAATGTATGCGGGCAAGTGTATGCACAAGGATGCTACATAGTGATTACCGAGCACAGAAGCTTGAAGACCTATTTGAATAACAGAGTATAGAAGCCCAGCAAATGGACAACATTAGTTCTATGTCTAGATTGTATTGACCAAATAAGAATCTTCTTTAGCATTTTAGATGTGAAGTTGAAGATAGATTTTTATTACTGTTATTTTGTGAAATTGACAAAAAATCTCTTAACCAAGTGGACTTAACAGTCTTATTTGTAAAACCCTCTAGCAAGGTGACATTCTGATTGAGTGTTTGAAATCCTTTAACAAGGTCACTTCTAACAAGGTGAAGATCCTTACAGATCTGAGGGAAATCCCTTAATCGGGTCACATCTAGCAATGTGTTTGTAATCTTTAATAGGATTTGTTTTTAACCGAGCATACTCTAGAAGAGTATATTTCTTAGTGGGTCTAAAATCCCACAGTGGCTTTTCCCTATTTGGGTTTCCACGTTAAATTTGGTGTTATGAGGTTTATGATGTTTATATGCTTTTGAGTTTGCATGTTTAACAGTTTTGGTTATATTATTGAAGTATTTGTTACCGAGGTTGAATCTGATGTTTTAATGGAAGATTAAGTTTGTATGATTCACGCCCCCCTCCTCTCATCTTGTTGGCTATTGGATTTGTACTTACATTTAGTATCAGAACTATGACATGGGTTTTCTGACTCAGCATTATCCACTTGGTGTCTAGTCATTCCCGAACTGATGTGTCAACTTTCTACTCGCTAAGAAGAAACATTGGGATCCTCCTTTTCCTTGATACCTGTATCTGCCAGGTCATTTCTTATCCCGCAGCATGACTCATCTTCTTGGACCCACCATTTAGTCCTTAAATCTGATTCGCTGACCATTTTGATTTTCGGCCACGTGCCATTATCTTACTCACCATCTCAACCAGCTGGACTACTTGCTTGGAATGCCATGTCATTTCGTTGTTTTGCAAAAGCTATCTTTTGAGCATCTTCCTCCTGTGAAACTATGCTAGCCGTCAGATCAGATGAGATTTGCACATCTGTTATGCTCCTATTAAAACTCCCTTTTCCCAGGCCAAGAAACCTTATGCTACTTTGCAGGGCATAACACGTGAGCATCTATCAACCACGAAACAACGTGAACCATCGATTTCTCTTGAACTTGATCACCTTTTAGCCATTTGAAAATTCTTCACCATTGGGTCCCGCCAAGCCTTTTTGCCATTTCGTGAAAGGTCATTCACTCGCTTATTTCGGCTGTGAATCAACACTAGCCGTTAGATCTTGAGCGAGATGGAGTCTCGTTAAACCAGACGAAATGCACACATTTGAACATGCTTTTCCTTTTCGCTATTTCTCATAGCTTAACACACCCGCTACTTCACCTAATGAAATAGCGAAAGCCATAGATTCATTTGGAAGTTGTGTCACACTTACTGGGCCCGACAACATTAGAAGGAAAAAGGCATAAGGCATAGATTTTTAACAATTATTCAATGACTGCCTAGGTAAATGACAAGGGGGGACACTTCATATGACCCCAAGACCCATTACTTAAGTGAATTAAAGTAACGTAGGAATAGAAACCAGAGGGTTTTGGTCAGACACTTCAGCAATTTAAAACCAAAAACCCTAAACTCTTAAAGACTTAACGTAGATTTGAAGAAGTTGATAGTGTGCCAGACTCAAAATTCAAAAACTTAGCCAATTATGGGAAAAGAAAACCCATTTATTAAACAGTGATAACAGTCACATGTGCACAATCATTTAAATTTTTGAATTATTCATATAGTTTGCACTATGTAATTAACATGATTTTAATTTTGATTTTTGCCTCCCTTTTGTGCCCTAACGCCTTGCCATGTGGCGAGACCTGATTGGTCGATGGGGTTGACTGGACGCCACCTGGGATGACACCTCATCACTGCCATTTCATCCTCTTTGTCACTACCACTTGGCCGCCACGTGTATGCCACCTCAGCACCACGTCATCAGCACCTAGGCGCCACCGGGACTAGACCTACCTTCTAGACATTTGACTGTACCTACCACCTGAGCGCCACCTGGCTTTCGCCATTTCGCAGACGGTATGTATCATGCATCTTCGCCTCACGAAACCATGCACATCGTCGATTTGCTTGAGACTTGCTCGACTTTTAACCTTGCTCATTTTCGAAGATGCTTTTCGCCATTTCACGGACCTTAACTAGCGAGCAACTTTCCTTCACAAAATCGTGCGAGCCGTCTGATCTCTAGAACCTGCAGGATCTTTAACTCACTAAGATTTTTGCCTTTCACCATTTCGCAACCTCTAACTAGTGAGCACCTTTGGCCTACGAATCAATGCGCTTTGTCGATCCATCTCGGACATGCTCGCTGGTTGAGTCGGCCTTTCTCTGCAAAATTTCACCCGTCCACCTGAGGAAGCGTGCTTGCATGGGGTCCACCTGTCGCCATCTGTCACCTCCTCCGATCGCCTTGGGATTCGCTTCACTTGCGTGGGGTTTGCTTTGGTGCCCAATGGGTACCATCCATCAAAAGCCTCAATGGCTTTGACATTATACTTGGGTGGACATTTATATACCAAAAGACCCCACTTCCCAGCAAATGTGGGATAAAAGATTTTGCCTGGGACTGTGCATTTTAAGCTTTCCTGAGAGCTTTAATGGCATTTTTAACATTTTCTTGGAATTAAATGGCTCTCTCAACCACGCCATACTAGGAGGAGGCATTGGTTGTTTAAATTTCTTCAAAATTTCATTTTATTTCTTAATCATCCTGCACAGAGGAGGGAATACTAGCAACGATGAAGTGCTCTTTCTAACAAACCAATGCAATTTCTAGAAATCATGTTTCAACATAGCTTCTTCAAATTCAAACACTGCATAGGGGCTTTGTTAGTTTTCACGTGGGAGGAGAGGATACATGACAATTTGTTTTCAACTCCCCTCAATACCATTTCCATGTTGCCTGCTGAACGTTGGATTTGGGGATACCCAACAGCCATGCCATATGCCATTTGCAATTTACTGAAGGTTTTCAACACTGCTGTTAACATTTTCAACCACCATGTGAAGGGGAAAATACTCCACATGACAGAGGGAATATAGAACAATTTGCTTTCAACTCCCCTCACCATCCACCATGTGACCATTTGCTTGATGGTCTTTGTTGTTTCTCCCTCATCTTCACTGTCACGTAGAGCTTCATTTGGCTCTCCAAACTCCATGCAGGGGATGGCATTACACCTGCCATATTGCATTTGGTCTCTATTTCTTACACAACCATTCTTTGTGCCATTGAGAACTTGGGCTGGTAACATAATGTGCATTCGGTGGCTGCCAGCATAATATAATTCTGCTAATTGTACAAAATGGAACACATTATCTCCAGACCGTCCACTAATAATTGGTAGCCAAACAATACTTTGCAAGTTCTTCCACTATTGAACACATCTCAACAGACATAAAAGATCACTCATGATCATCAACACTTGGAGAAAGGGTCCCATCATAATCAAGAAGACTGCAATTTGCTCGATTTTTTTTTATGCACTTGTTATCTGCTCAAAAATTCTCAGTGTTGAAGAATGGTCTTCCATCCATGAGGCATAAGATTCACTTGGCATGTGAGGACTAACTCCATCCAGTTTGAATTCATTTGCTAACTTAATGTCATCACAAGAAGATCTAGTTTTTATACAACCAATCCCTCTACTTCTGAACTCCATGTTGACAGTACATCTTCTCCTCTATTGCTCATATCTGGCATGTAAAATGCCTTGGTTGTTTTGACCACAAGAAGCATCTTCATTTTGCACTATCCTCTGGTGGGAAACATATAAGTATTCAACTCCAACTATGGATGTCAACATTACTCTAGAAACGCTCATAGGGCCAAGTCGCCAATAACATAAAATTGCACAAGCATGAGCCAGGTCGGGCCCGAAACTAGGTTCGACTAAAAAAAATTTCATTTTCATGCAACTGACCTCTGAAAAGCTTCAGGAACCTTACCCATACATCTGGCAACAATCGGCATCATTTTTGGATCATAAAATTGAATTTTGCAACCTTCAGGTGATTACGCAACATTTTTGCATTTAATCGCGAAGACATATTCTTCAAGCCGGTCAAATCACCTTTCTAGAGCTCGCGATCTGACAGGCATGTACTCTGATGTACAAGCATGAATTCTACCAAACGGTTTCTCAAGATGAGTCCCAAGCGAAGAGATATTAATTGGCAAAAATGCCCAACTGGATTTGTCGACACTACGGACCTGATGAAGTCAATGTTCTGGCGACACATGATGCCTTTCTCAAAAATATCAAATGACCTTCGTAGGCTCTCAAATTTGAAACACAAGTACCTTGAAGTACATACTAAATCTTTGAATTCTTAGTTAGACCAAAATCCTGATTGGATGCAAATGGCGTGCTCACAAAAATGGCTACATTAACTGATAAAGCACTGAAAGTATGGATAACCAAAAATGATGGTTAAATGAACCCTTTTGAAAACCAATCAAACGGATTGGCAGAGGCTTGAAATTAGAAACGCAACTCATCATTTATACCAACATTAGCTCAGAACAAACATTCTATCATAACTCTCACTGAGGCAACTTTTACACATGCAAAATAGGGCTCCGACTAGCTGTCAAAATAGGGACTAGTCAAATCACACAAACTGCAAACGGATTTGGCTTCAAAAACTGAGCAAATGGATTCATCAAGACTTGAAATTTTGCAGGTTGACTCACATTTATGCATACAATTGAATCCATTTTTAATTTTTTCATGAAAATCAATAGAGAAAAAGATACAAACACTCAAAGTAGGCTACTCAATAAAATCTGCATTTGTGCCTAAAATGCACTTTCAGCACACCCCTTGAAATGAGTACCTCATAAACTTATCCAAACTGAATTCTGAAAGTTGCACATCACTGCATAGGCCAAATGAAAGGTGTAGGACATGACTCTCGAGCCTTACCCTTTGAAAATCAACTAGCTCCATTTTACCCTCTCTCTAACTAGGGCATTCAGACAGACTCATTTGGAAGTGCAGAGCAAAATTTTGAAATGGACCTCTAGACTTGACTCAATTAATGAGTCCCAACAATGGCTCTGACTGGGGATGGTTGATTACAAGATCAACACAAGAATCTAGAATCTATGGTTAAGCAAACCACCCAAAAACGAATCACTTCCTCATTTCTTCTCTTCTAAAAAATAGGGCATCCTTATTATACCCAAACAGCAGGGCACTTTATTGAAAACCACACAACTGAAAGCAAAGAAACTATACAAAATATACAAACATGCTTAAAACTGAATCATAAGCTGCTCAGACAATCTTAGCATTTACCTCTGTCAAAAATTTGATTCTCATCACTTAATACCATGATCCAAACAAAGGCACCTTTTAATAACAACTGAGCATAACTTTTAAAATCCAACTCTTTTGTCTGATCACTGTAATAGCCGATGTGCTTACCTTCGGTTTGATTCTAAAGTTTGTAATCACATGCTATTTCAACACAAGTAAAATCATGAGACAAATCACAATAGAGGCCTTCCCACAAGATACCATGCATTTCACTATCCCAATCAATTCTACCATTTACAAGGACATCATCATGCTAAACTTGAAAAATAAAACACTCATTCTCAACATTGCAATTCTTATCAGCACATGTCTTATTACCATTTAAATTAATAGAACGAGGGGTATTACTAATCAACTGATGCAAACAAGGAACATGAACATTACAATCCAGATGTGATACTTCACTATGCTGATCACACCTCATACTATCCTTGCTTATCAAACTGAAAACCTCCGCATTCTCAACATCCCATTCATGAAAAAAAATGCATACCTCTGGCTGAAGCAAATCCTCAGCTACCTCTTTCTTTTTTAGGCTTACATCCACCTGAAACACTTTCATTTGGGTTGTTAAGTGATCATCACATAACCCATGCCTCTTACCTTCATCATGAAATAATTTTTTACAACCTATGCTATTGCTGTTTGGAATTTCATCAGTGTTATGGACTAGTTCATCATTTACAACATCTGGTTGATCAGTTATTTCTTCATACAAAGGGTTAGAAACAAAATGAAGAATCCGCTTATGAACATTATGACACTGAAGTGATTGGTCCGTATCTATATCAACATTGAATAGAACATTAGTAAAATTGCTAAAGACACCATCCATTCGATCATCATAATCATCTTCATTAGACAAAGAAGAAATTGAAACTTGGCTGGAACAATCCTCAATGTTACATGTTTCACATCCATAAGATTTTATCCTACAACCATCATTCTGAAAATCAAGATAATCATACTTATCTTGCCACAATTGATCTTCTTCACCAGTAGAACACTCGTCATCACCCAAAGAACAAAGATGAATATCATTGCTATCTACTTCATCTGATAAGTTTTCAGCATGTTCACTAAAATTTTTTGTCATAAAACCATCTGTTAGATCAGCATGTTCATCAAGTGTACAAGCAATCAATTCACAGTCCTTTTTCGAAGAATCCTCTTCACTATATTGCAGAAGGTCTTCATCAATAGCTCGAAGGCTCTCCAATATCTGAACCTTCTTATCCACAACCTCAAGAACTTTCTTAAGTTCTACAATCTTCTAGACTTGCATTGCACTTTGTTATTCCATGTGAGATTCCGTAAAAATTTGTCCATCCGTGTGTGCTATATTTTCATTGTAATCATGTGTACCATTGAGATTTTCTAAATTAACCTTGTGCATAACTTTCAACATAGAAAGATCATCCACATGATTACAAGAAGTGAAATCTGAATGAAATCTGAAAATACATTTACTTCATCCTCAACACAAGTGACATTATCAATGTTTAAGTGAGGATTAACTATTGTTTGCACTAAACAATTCTGATTTTCATCATATGGTACATTTTTACTTATACAAACAGCAACACTTAGTAATCCCTCTATGTTCAATATTTCAACATCAAATACATCAGCAGCATGTAAAGATTGATGGTCATCACCATCATTATTTTCATTAATATTATCCTGCAGAGATGCATGATTCACTTGGTAGTTGGCAGCCACATAATCAGCATAACTGGCATACAAATCAAATGGTACATATCCCTTGTATATATCTATCTCTGTATCAACATTTTCACAACACTTCCCACTAATCATTCCATCCTTACTGTGAAAGACAACCGGCATTAACAATAGAGGTTCTTGACTCTCATTTAAATCTGAAACACATGCATCAACAAAACCATTTGGAACTGCAAAGCTTGATGCACCTAGACATGGAATGATTTGCTGAGTCTCACATGGTATTTCACCATTGAAGGTGCTTTGATAAGAAACTACAATAGACACAAATCTCTTGGCTATCCCAAATTTCAAATTATTTTCCATGTCCCTAGCTATGTTAAAAGCTTCATGCAAAGTCTTGGGTTCTTTGTTTCTCAATGACAAGCTCATCTTTTCATCAAATGCACTCATATAAACATCCAGACATACTTTATCATCAAGTTTATACTTTCTAGAAATTTTAGACAATGTTTGTGAAAACCTGATATTAAATGTTGGTACCAATTCATCTTCCTTGATTTGTATATAAGTGAATTCTTTCAAAAATTCATAATCACTCACCTTCTCATCGAATTGATCCATGAAATCTGAAACTAATTCTTCCCATGAGGTAATAGAATTCACTGGCAAAAATGAAAACCAATCTCTTGCATCCTCTTTTAGTGACTAAACAAACAATTTCATGCATATATCTTCCTGACAAATTTCAAATTCTCCTATCAAATCTAAAAATCTTTTAACATGTTGACATGCTGATTCTGATTTCTTCCCACTGAATATGGGCAAATACTTTCTGATTTCTATGGGTATGGGATTTGGGTAACCCAGAATACCTTCAAAGTTTAGAGTAGCATAATAATTCATACTGAAACTCTTCCTATTACATGGTTGTTTTGGTTTACTAGGCATGGCTCTATGTGGAAATAATTGGGGCTGAAAAAATTCACTACACATTTCTTCCTTACTTCACAAATGATTATATAACTTTGGATAAAAACTTCAAGCAAGTATCCTTATACTGAAACCATTTCACAACATTGCTTGACACAAAGCTCCTCCTAAATTTGCATACTACGGAAGATCATAAACACTAGATAATTCAATAGCATAGATATGCAAATTAATTTTGTGATTCCTCTCTTTCCCTCTTTACTAGTGTTTCACTAGATGCAAAAACAATAATACACATTCAGAATTTCAGAACAAACATCTTTGCATTTGAAACCTCTGAAAAATACTTGGAGATTTACAACTGTAAGACTTGTAGATCTAGAGATTTACTTTACTTGTAGCACGGTCTCTTACATCAAACTCGCCACCTCTTGCACATAGGATATTTTGAACAGCAGGATACCATTCAACACTTATTTAATTCTTTGTTTACTCCTTCAATCTTGCTGCAATAAACACTCTTCCAGGCTATTTAACACTAGTATGAACCACAGAGTCGCCACCCAATAAGGAATTGGGGAAAAATTTGCATACAGCTGTAAGGACTTCTTACAACTTTCAACCATGCATTCACTATTACTCTTTCATAAAATATGACATGAAACTCATGGATACTTGCAGATCTAGAATAACAAACACTTTCTAACTCATAAAATCACTTTCACACTCTGTGCATACACAATGGACAGACTAGCTAGATATGAAATTAAGCAATTCTTATTCAGCATTTCCCCAGCAGAGTCGCCACTTTTTTTGTCCACCAAAAGTGATAACCCAAGAACACCTGAAATTGATCTATGAAGTAGCCAATTCAATCTATGAAGAACCTCAGGGCTTGGACAACATGACGAGGATATGAATCCTTCTACTCTTCAGGCTCTGCAAAACCTAGGCGAGTGTACCTTTGATGCTTAGAATTAAACCTATTACACATGTATGACAACATCAACATAAACAGATAGATCTCACCAGGGCTCTAAAACAAGTAGTTTATTGTAGATGGGCTAGATCTACACATAAAACTCAACTATGCTTGAGAATGAGATAGATGAAACGTTTCAAAACATAACATAAACCAAAGGTATTCTGATTGGATTTTAACTTGGTTTGAGAACCCCCTTAATTGCAAGATCAGTGCCTTATCCAAGGGCAACAGAGTCACAAATCAAACTGTAGATGAGAACTTACTACAGATCCATCTTAATTCTTAAGTATTCCTACATTTAATGCCTTGCATAAATACATTACTCAACTCATCTATAGAAAATATGAGATCCAGAAACATAAACCTTGTTTAATTAATGTTTGCTCATAGAGTTTAAAATATTCCTTGAAGATTACCCACAAACCAACATTACACTCATAGACACAGCTGCTCATGACCAACTTGATCCTCCTTAAGAATCAGATTTGAATAAAATGAGATTACATTTTAGAGACAAATTCTGTACGAATTTGTGCATGCCTTACATACACAAGAACCTGAAACTAAGAACACCTATAACAAAGAATTGAACTCCATTACTGAAAGGAAAGCCCTGCCCTGTACAATCTTCAAGAATACTCAAAATTGGAAGCCATGAAAAATAGAGCCATTCTCCAAATTTTTGGAACCCTTACAAATGAGAAGAATTGAGAATTAGAAAAGGAGGGAAAGATCAGATCTGCAATCGAAATTGCCAAGTGTCTATTTTCTCTAACTGAAATTCTTTACCTTCATCTTTCCCATGGAAACTTCTCTCAAAATATCCAATATTTGTTAAAATTAACTACCTAATCAGATTCCTCACTTCGAGAGCTTTCCGGAAACATATAGTACTTTATACTTTGGCCAAAAATACAGCCCTGGGTGAATTAACCATTCACATGTGCACAATCATTTAAATTTTTGAATTATTCATATACTTTTCACTATGTAATTAACATGATTTTAATTTTGATTTTTGCCTCTCCTTTGTGCCTTGACGCCTTGCCACGTGGTGGGACCTGATTGGTCGATGGGGTTGACTGGACGCCACTTGGGATGACACCTCATCACTACCATGTCATCTATTTTGTCACTGCCACTTGGCTGCCACGTGTACGCCACCTCGGCGCAACGTCATCACCACCTAGGCAGCACCGAGACTAGACCTACCTACTAGACATCTGACTGTACCTGCCACCTGAGCGCCACCTGGCTTTCACCATTTCATAGACAATATGTTTCGTGCATCTTCGCCTCACGAAACCACGTGCACTGTCGATCTGCTCGGGACTTGCTCGACCTTTAACCTTGCTCATTTTTGGAGATGCTTTTCGCCATTTCGCGGACCTTAACCGGTGAGCAACTTTCCTTCGTGAAATCATGCGAGCCGTCTGATCTCCGGACCCTGTAGGATCTTTAACTCGCTGATATTTTCGCCTTTCGCCATTTCGTAGCCTCTAACTAGTGAGCACCTTCGGCCTGCGAATCAACGCGCTTTGTCAATCCATCTCAGACATGCTTGCTGGTTAAGTCAGCCTTTCTCTACAAAATTTTGCCCGTTTGCCTCGGGAAGCATGTCTGCGTGGGGTCCACCTGTCACCATCTGTCACCTCCTTTGGTCACCTTGGGATCCGCTTCATGCGCATGGGATCTACTTGGGTGCCCAACGGGCACCATCCGTCAAAAGCCTCAACGCGTTTGACATTATACTTGGGTGGACATTTGTATTTAAATACCAAAAGACCCCACTTCCAAGTGAATGTGGGATAATTCATTTTGCCTGGGACTATGAATTTTAAGCTTTCTTGAGAGCTTCAATGGCATTTTTATCATTTGCTTGGAATTCAATGGCTCTCTCAACCACGCCATACTGGGAGGAGGCATAGGCTGTTTAAATTTCTTCAAAATTTCATTTTATTTCTTAATTATCCTACGCAGAGGAGGGAATACTGGCAGCGATGAAGTGCTCTTTCTAATAAACCAATGCAATTTCTGGAAATCATGTTTCAACATAGCTTCTTCAAACTCAAACGCTGCACAGGGGCTCTGTTAGTTTTCACGTGGGAGGAGAGGATACATGACAATTTGTTTTCAACTCCCGTCAATACCATTTCCATGTTGCCTGCTACATGTTGGATTTGGGGATACCCAACTGCCATGCCATATGCCATTTGAAATTTACTGAAGGTTTTCAACACTGCTGCTAACTTTTTCAACCACCATGTGAAGGGGAAAATACTCCACGTGAGAGAGGGAATACAAAACAATTTTCTTTCAACTCCCCTCACCATCCACCACGTGACCATTTGCTTGATGGTCTTTGTTGTTGCTCCCTCATCTTCCCTGTCACACAGAGCTTCATTTGGCTCTCCAAACTCCACGCAGGGGATGGCATTACACCTGCCATATTGCATTTGGTCTCTATTTCTTACACAGCCATTTTTTGTGCCATTGAGAACTTGGGCTGGTAACATAATGTGCATTCGGTGGCTGCCAGCATAATATAATTCTGCTAATTGTACAAAATGGAACACCTTATCTCCAGACCGTCCACTAATAATTTAAAGTCAAACAATACTTTGTAAGTTCTTCCACTGTTGAACGCATCTCAATAGACATAAAAGATCAATCAGGGTCATCAACACTTGGAGAAAGGGTCCCATCATAATCAAGAAGACTGCAATTTGCTCGTTTTTTTTTATGCACTCGTCATCTGCTAAAAAATTCTCGGTGCTGAAGAATGGTCTTCCATCCATGAGGCATAAGATTCACTTGGCATGTGAGGACTAACTCCATCCAGTTTGAATTCATTTGCTAACTTAATGTCATCACAAGAAGATCTAGTTTTTATACAACCAATCCCTCTACTTTTGAACTCCATGTTGATAGTACATCTTCTCCTCTATTGCTCATATCTGGCATGTAAAATGCCTTGGTTGTTTTGACCACAAGAGGCATCTTAATTTTACACTATCCTCTGGTGGGAAACATATAAGTATTCAACTCCAACTATGGATGTCAACATTACTCTAGAAACGCTCATAGGGCCAAGTCGCCAATAAAATATCATTGCACAAGCATGAGCCAGGTCGGGCCCCAAAGTGGGTCGGACTAAAAAAAATTTCGTTTTCATGCAACTGACCTCTGAAAAGCTTCAGGAACCTTACCCATACATCTGGCAATGATCGACATCATTTTCAGATCATAAAATTGAATTTTCCAACCTTCAGGCGATTACGCCACATTTTCGCATTTAATCACAAAGACGTATTTTTCAAGCCAATCAAATCACCTTTCTGGAGCTCACCATCGGACAGGCGTGTACTCTGATATACAAGCATGAATTCTACCAAACGGTTTCTCAAGATGAGTCCCGAGCGAAGAGATATTAATTGGCGAAAATGCCCAACTGGCTTTGTCGACACTACGGACCTGATGAAGTCAATGTTCTGGCAACACATGATGCCTTTCTCAAAAATATCAAACGACCTTTGTAGGCTCTCAAATTTGAAACACAGGTACCTTGAAGTACATACTAAATCTTTGAATTCTCAGTTCGACCAAAATCCTGACTGGATGCAAATGGCGCACTCACAAAAATGGCTACATTAATTGATAAAGCACTAAAAGTACGGATAACTAAAAATGATGGTTAAATGAACCCTTTTGAAAACCAATCAAACAGATTGGCAGAGGCTTGAAATTTGAAATGCAACTCATCATTTATACCAACATTATCCCAGAACAAACATTTTGTCATAACTCTCACTGAGGCAACTTTTACACTCGTACAAAATAGGGCTCCAACTAGTTGTCGAAACAGGGACTAGTCAAATCACACAAACTGCAAACGGATTTGGCTTCAAAACCTAAGCAAATGGATTCGTCAAGACTTGAAATTTTGCAGGCTGACTCACATTTATGCATGCAATTGAATCCATTTTGATTTTTTTCATGACAATCAACAGGGCAAAAGATACAAACACTCAAAGTAGGCTACTCAATAAAATCTGCATTTGTGCCTAAAATGCACTTTCAGCTCACCCCTTGAAATGGGTACGTCATAAACTTATCCAAACTGAATTCTGAAAGTTGCACATCATTGCATAGGCCAAATGAAAGGTGTAGGAAATGACTCTCAAGCCTTACCCTTTGAAAATCAACTGGCTCCATTTTGCCCTCTCTCTAACTAGGCCATTTAGACTAACTCATTTGGAAGTGCAGAGCAAAATTTTGAAATGGACCTCTAGGCTTGACTCAATTAATGAGTCCCAACATTCATCATAGCCTTAAAGGGATCCCTATGTATCAGTGTCGTACAATTTTTGTATGATGACGTAGACACCTTCAGGTGATTGTAGCCATATGTATTTTGACATCATTGTATCATGACACTTATGATTTTGATATATATTGAGAACACGTCTTCTTTTTGATGGCAACTCACATGAAGTTGCATCTTCTTTTGGTTTGGATTCTCTTTTTCTCTCTCAGCCACTTCATGCTACTATCTTGACACATCCTGATTCATATTCGAACAAATCTCACACTTCAGTGGTCATTGTTTTGGAATCTTGTATGGCAGAGTTGCAGTTCAACATCGGATTAGAGAAACATGAGTATTTTTCATAATCATTCATCTTGTTCCTTCATACATTTCACTTGAGTGGGAATTCAGCAGTTTGACAGCTCGAGGTTTCTATCTTCCAAAAGGAAGAGGCATCATTTGTTGCAAGGGAACCTACTACAGCATTCGTTTTGCTACATTTTGTATTGACATTCTTTCTCTTCTTTGTGAAGGCACAAATAGCCACTTTCTGCAAGACCTTCTTTGGTTACAAGACATTGTAGCATATTAAGTGTCATGCAAAGTTAGTGTTTATTTTGAACGGGGGTTTTTGTTCCCACTGAGTTTTCCTTCTTTCCTTTTTTCTTTCCTTTTCACTAGGTTTGTCTCCTTAGTTACACTTAAGAGACGGTGTTAGCGCAACTCAGTTATTTTCTCTATGATTTACGGATAACTGTCGATGCATGCTCCTCCTTACATTAACCCTGTGACTTATGAAAAACTTCCGATTGCATGAAATTTACATGCTCCAAAATCTTCACCACCATTTCTGCGGTCAAATTAGTAAAATTTAGATGCAACTCCCTTTTACTGTGTGGAATAAACTATGCACTTTACCCATGTCATTTTCTATCCTTTTAAGAACAGTAATGAGGTCAGTTTCTTCACAAGTTTTGGTGGGGCCAAAAGAAAAAGGCTTTAACTCTCAGTATAATTTCATACTGAAGCACAATCAAATCGTTTCTCATACAATTCACAAAATATGGACCCGATTTGCTCTGCAAATATTCTCCTCAGAAAAATAAGTTAAGCGCACCATCTTTTTCTCATTTGTTTTTTTTATTAAAGTGATTCTCTGACTACACCAGCAATGACATGAATGCCATTAGATCATTTATAGATAAGATAGAAGAGGGCGCTGGCCTGAGATGAACATTATTGTCTCCTGTCTATTCCCAGCGCCCTAATGTCGTGTAAACAAGGCCACGAAAAACAACAGTACTAATGGACAACCTGTCAAAATACAGGTGGATTTCAGTGATTTTGTGGAAGATCTTGCCGCTGACAAGAATGAGGGTTATAAAAGACAACGATCAACCTTTACATCAGGTGAGACTTTTTAATTACTGTTACCTATACATGAACTTTTTAATTGGGTGACATGACAGTGAATATTAAAGAGCAATGGCATTTTAGTATTCAATGGGTATGTTAAAGAGGTCTTAGTATACAATAGGTCTTAGTAAATTGTATACTGTCTCTAAGTGTCGTTCTTTATGGACATATGGTCTATTTGTATTGTTGATATGTAATGATTCATCAAACGTCTGTTTTTATAATCACAAACTCAATCTCTCTTTTCCGCTTGTCTTATTTCTCACTTTCTTTGTATATTTGTTTTTCTCTCCAAATTCTTTGGTCACCTTCTATATGTCTACATTTGTTTTATCTCTTTTTTCCTCCCTATCTCTATCTCCATTTCCACACACCCCCTTCCCCAAGGATGTACTATCTTGTATTATTAGCACAAAATAGAAGATTAAAAGTTAGTCTAATTTTATATCTATTTTTCTTTATCTCCCTCTTTCTCTTTCTATGGTCTTTGCATTGATGTAGATATAATATTGTTTTTAACAAATTCTTTAATTAACATAAACCAATGGTCACATTATGTATATATTAATTAACTTCTTTTGTCTTGATGTGCACAAAGGAGAGGGTTGGAACCTTAAACCCTCTTTAAACGAACATGGTGTAATTTTCACAATAGCCTTAAATTCTCGTTTCATAAAGCAAAACCATTTATATTGTATCCAAGCCCATGATGTGTCTCTAAATGTCATGTTGAATTAGTAGCCAAATATGAGATGAGAGGGATCGATTCTTTTGCAAGAATGAAGTTCCTTTTTAGTTTTGAGATGTTAGGATGAGAAGGGTCAATCTTAGATTCAATTGGTCTATGTAGGGTGACATCTAAAGAGCCCCCAACCATCATCACGTCGTGTTTTAGGAAAAAGAAGTTGTAATGAATTTGAGTTGTTTAGAATTATATTACACAAATGGAACAATAGACTCCTTCGAAGCCTAAATTGTAAATTGTTGAACATTTTATTCCCCAACAAAGAAGCGTCTAAAGTGTAATGAACCCGGATCATCATCTAATAAGTTATCCTCAAGTAATTGAGAACCATCAATAAGAGGAAGTGTGCCTAATTTGGTGGAAGATAGAATCATAGAACTAAGAGGAGATCTATATCCTACTTCTATTTGCAAACAACTTTGTAGATTTTCATTAGCTTCTACTGTTGTATATGAATTTTATTGTGGAATAAGGAGTAGACAAGATGAGTTGCATGACATGAATCCACGGTCCTTGTAGAAGAAGGTTGTATGTAAGAGTATCAAGCATGGCATGGATATGTGCATGGGTAAAGTCACAAGATCTACCTGATTAGAAAGTGACATTGTACGTAACAATTTTTTGCCAATATTCTCAAAGTCATGTATAGAGAGAGAGAATATAATTGAACAAGAGAGGTATCCATATCAAGACTTCATGTAATAAGTTTATACTACAATCTTTAGGACCTAGTTCATTATTAATCAAGGTACACTTTAAATATTCTATGTTGATTAATGAGAACCACAATCATGAAAGAATCATATTGATTTTGAACTTCCATAGAAGGCAAATCACATTGTGAGAAAAAAAATACTCAAATTTTTGCAAGCATATGCTCTAACTATGTTGATACATAATTTGGTCACACGAAAGGTGGAACAACTATCTTTCACTAGACTTCTTGCAACATCCAATGGTATGTAGGTGAAGTTTGAATTCATTTTGAAAGGCATATCATAGCTAGAGTAGCACAAAGATACTCAATAAGATTATACTCCTTACTAGAGTTATTACGAAGAGTAGGTGCAGAAGGAAGCACAACTTTAGAAGGTTGAAGAGAGGACTTATCTCCATAGGGATAGAGGCTAAAAAAAGATAAAATATTTAAATGGAAACATTACCTTAGGCATGGTAAAATGGAAAGTGGGTGTGGGAGTAGGAGTGTTGTTACAGTTTCGAGAGGACGAGATGGATGAGATGATGTAGAGGAGGCAGATGAGGAAGATGGTAATGAAGATGAAGGGAAGGAAGGTGCTATTCTTGGGTTGTTTGTTTCAACCCCGTTTATTTTTAGGGTTTTGGCAGATGGTTTTGGTCTTGGTGGTACTTGTGTTGCCTCTAGAGGGTTTCTTTCCCTACTCTAGGTCAGTTCTTTTGGGCTTGGGTAGGTTATTTCCTTTATCTTTCACATTCCTATATTTTTGGGTAGATGGGCCTCTCTTTTCTTGTCTCAAATGGCGTGGCTATTTTCCCTATGTCATTGTCCTCTGTGTGGTTCTCTGAGGGGGTCATGTCCTTACTCTCACACCCTATTCCGCTATATGCCTACAAGTCTTTCAGTGATTTGTCGCTCGGTATTATGTGAGCTAGGAGCTATAGCTTGATGGCTCCATTAGTTTTTTCCGTTGTGATGCACCTTCATTTTCTTGTGTAGTGTGGTGTCATCCTACTTTGGATCTTACTAATATTTTATGCACCCTTTCTTTCTATCTCTATTTGTGAGTTTGGTTCCAAGATTGTATTCTCTTTTCTTCTTTGGGTCTATGTCATGTGCCATAGAGATTCATGGTTGTTTCATATTTTATTCGGGAAAGTTGCCTTTGTTGGGTCTTGTTTATGGTCGTTGTTTATTGCTTGGACTGGTGGTAATATTGACATGGGTTTTGAAGTGTTGATGTGCATTCCATCATTGTTGTGGGTTCAACTAGAGCCTTGGATGGTTGGGTGTGGTGGCTCCAATTTTTCAAGGTACCTATCCTCGGTGCTTGATGCTATGCTTGTCTTTTACTGGGGACTATGGAAGCTTGGACTGCCTATTTCGTGGGTGCCTTTGATGTTTGTTTCCCCTCTTTTATTTGTTGTTTGTTAGCTTTATTTTGGGGCTTTTGGTGCCCTCCTTTCTAGTGGGGCCCCTTGTGTTGGGTCAGGGCTTCATATGGTAGTTTAACTTAAGGAGTTTGCCTTTTCAGATTGTGCGGTCTAAGCATTTCTTGATGGAAAGGAGATTTTCGAGGGGAGTTAATTGATTATTATTAGTTGTGGGTTGGATGCGGTTGTGTTTTGAGGTCTATTTACCTTGTGGATGTATAATAAAAGAGGTATTTTATCCCTTCTTACCTACTCCTATTGTAGTTTTTGACTCCTTCTGAATGTTTCTTTCTATTTGTGATTGTGCTTTTACCTCAACTGACATGCTACATCTAGTGTTTCTTCTGAAAAGAGGAAGTTTTTGGAATTTGATAGTTGTTTGTGATTTGAAGATTGATGGCATATTTTCAATTTTTATTTATCATGCTTTGGCTACTGATACTGTAGATTGTGGGGTGTGTGCAAGAAGTTGAGTCCACTTTTTGGCCAAAAAGTGGAATTGTTTTCCCTAATTTTTAGATTTTGCCACATTTGACCTTAAAATTTGAAGAACTTAAAGATTGAACATTGAAAAAGTTAGTAATACAAAATGTAGCACTCAAAGTCTACTTTCCAAATATGTAATCTATTTTAATACCTAGATAAAATAAATTGACTTTCAAAATCGATTTCTAAAAACCACTATTTAAAAATGTCCATTTTAGGACTATACCATGGACGTGCATGGCCACCACTTTTTGACACAAATAAAAGTTTTTTTTTCAAACCCTTCTCGAAAAGGATTTGTAACAAATTGAATATTTTTTTATTTTTTTGATCGGTAATTAGCCGAAGCCTGAATAGCTTTTGACTGGAGCTATGAACTAGTGGGGATACAGTAGGGGGCCTCATCCCCATTACATATCTTTGAATTATTATTATTATTATTATTATTATTATTATTATTATTAGATTGACCCCAAGACCTTCCCCATCCTTTGAAAGGCCAAGAGTCATAGCTTAGAATTCCACTTCAGATGTCCCTATTGGGAATTGAAGTTGGGTCTCCATAGTGAGAACCCAGTGTTTTAACCAGTTAAGCTCAATCCCTTGGACATAACACAAAGAATATTGATGAGGATATATTTTTGGTAATTTTTTTTAATATAGTTTATTCCATAAAAATGTAAAACCAAAAAGTTATTAAATAAATAAGAAAACTTTTTATTTCATGTTTATGGACCAAATCTAGTACAAATTAATAAAAAAATAAAAAAATAGTCAAATATTAAAAAAACTTATACACTTAGAATCTACGCAATGTAATGTCTAATGGGATATAATTTTGTCTGATAATTTTTTTAAAATGGGCATCAAACAAATGCCAGAAGTCAATATATTTGTTAGTCACATAGTCAAACCTTGTACTTGTAGGTCCAAGGCTTAGGTTTGGGCATTCCAAGCCTTAATTGACTCGAATTCCACAACATATGGAGGGCTAGTTTTCCAATTTTTAAATAATGAGAACTCATTATATACGAGGCCCTATTACAATTTTTACTGTAAAAATACTTTCATGAAATGGGGACCCATTTTATAAGTTGAGGTCCCATCATGAAACAAAATAGGTCCCAGTTTCAATCCAGGCTTCAAATCATGATGGGGCCCTATTAATTTTTGGTCTCGGTACCCCAAACAAAAAAATGACCTTGTTTAGAAAATAAAGGGGTCCCGTTCCTAGCAATGATATTCCCAATGCATGCACTTCCCTGTAATTGGGACCCAATTTCTTGCACCCACCCTTTGGTTCTATTGACGTGGGCCATGAAATAATTTTGGTAAAAGGTTTAGGGACACCTTTGAAAACCATCTACGCTTGTCTTCCTTTATCCATTATATGGTGATTCTATTTTGTGTTTGTCTTGAATGAATAAGTGTTTTTAATATTTTGAGGTTTATGGGTGCCTCCAAAACCAAATGTCTTTGGTTCCTTGATTGTGGCTCTGTTAGTGAAATGGTTTTTTTTTGAATGGTTTGGGGTGATCACCTAAACCCCTTGTTCTGAGAATGTAAGACTTTGAGGGTTCAGAACCCTTGTTCCTATTGGTTGGGTGCTTCAGTCAAAAGTCTCTCTTTGAAAAAAGGGGTTCCCTCCTTTTTGGTTTTAGTGGTCTCATTGCTTGTGAGTTACCCCGTGTTACATTTTGGGTTCAAGCCCTCTCTCATTTTAATTCATTAGAATATTACCTTAGGTACAAAAATATATCAGGGAGTTTGACATAAAGTTGGCGATGCAATTCTCCTTGGCATAGTCTTTACATACCTTCAACTTGTGAATAAACCGTTAATACCCATCTCACTTTGCTCCTTGTAACCCATCATTATTTATTTAAGCTATTTCAGAACTCTCACTTAGTTCCTATCACATTTTTTTCCACTAGTCTACGTACTAGTTCCCATGTTTGATTCTTTTATATTTTTACCTAACTATCTTCTTTTCTTTCTTCCTCATATGATTTTGGTTCCACTAGTGAAAGAAAATAATAGTTTGCCTACTCATTTTCTTTTGAAAATATTATTTTTGTCTGAACTCCTTTGTTTTTGTCTCCAATTATCTGATATTTTAAATGATTCTTTTGTATATATCCATTTGTTCTTCTTCAACTTTCTCTCTGATGTCTTCTAGATTTGTCTTTTCTTTTGTAGCAATTGAAATAATCTCAAATTCAACCTCTTGTATAGGTTCAAGAGAAACTTGATCCCATTATTCACATACTTTCACATTTTTACTTTCCACTATAATGTTCAATCTCTTATTATAAAATCGGTAAGCCTTGTTGTTTGTAGCACGTCCCAGAAATATTCCTTCATCTGCTCTAGTATTGAACTTTCAAACATCACATTCATCTCCTCGGATGTAGCACTTACTTTTGAAGATTTTGAAATACTTTATAGTAGGAGGTCTTCCATTGTCATAGTATGATTTATTGTTATCTATAGCCTATTAAGAATGTAAACAGTTGTATGCACAACTTGTTTCCAATACACATTAGCCATGTTAGCATCCTTCAACATAGATCTAGCCATCTCAATAACATATATATATTGTTCCTTTCTACAACTCCATTCTATTGAGGGGTTCTTGGGGTAGAAAAATGCCTTCTGATTCCATATTTATCAAAAAAAAATCATATTCATTTGAAATAAACTCTCCTCCTCTATTAGATCTCAAAAATTTGATCTTAGAATCTACTTGATTTTCAACCATTGACTTGAACACTTTAAATATTTCATAAGATTTATATTTCTCTTTCAAGAATGAAACCCATATCATCCAAGAGCAATCATCAATAAGTAACATAAATTACCTTTCACCATTAAGTCCTCTTGTCATTGTAGTTTTGCATAGATCTATATGATTCAGCTCTAAGGGCTTTGAAGTAGAATATTCCTTGTTCTTGAATATCCTCTTTGCTTGTTTTCCTAGTTGACATTCCTTGCATATAGTATCTATAGGTTTGACAATCCTAGGCAAATATCTCACATCTTTAGTATTACTGATTTTTATTATGTTATCAAATTGATGTGTCCCATCATCTTGTGCCATAGTCGACATTCACTTCTCTATGTTAGAAAACAACTACTTCCTCTATTGTCCTTGATATAGTAAACCTGTCTTGATACCTTCTACTACCATTCTTCCATTTTTTCCTTTTCTAATTATACATCTTGTATTACTGAATAAAAATTCATAATGTTTATTGCACATCTAACTAACACTCAATAAAATTTGTCTCAAACCATCAACATAATAAAAATCATTAGTTTTATGCTTACCATCAACTAAGATACTAACAATTTTGCAAAAAGGTCCAACTTCTTCTCCTATAAATTTCACTAACCCACCATCAAACTTCTTAACATTAATGAACTTATCTTTATCACCACTCATGTAATTTTAATCTTTGGAGTCAACTATCCAAGTTTATAATTCCACTTTAACATGCAATGTGGTCTTCTCTTGTTGACTTTTCCTTTCCTTTGGGTCTTCTGCACCTATCCCTATCATTTTTCTCTATAGATAAGAATAAATATTCTTTATTAGAGTCATCACAATATTCATCCTCAAATAAACACATCTCTATAGAATATACACTCCTTTTCCATTTATCTCTATCATGTATCTTTTCTTAAAATCATGTACTCTATATCTACTTTCTTTTCATCATCATTAGATCTTTTGTAGTCTTACTTATACATACATTTAGAAGAATAATAACCAATTCTACCATAATTAAAGAATTTTAGGGGTAACTTAACCTTGTACTTTCAAGTTAATCTCTTTAGTCTTCTTACAAAGTTTACTTCAATCTCAACCAAATTCACATTTGCTTCTGATTCATATTCTGCTAACTTTGAAACATTTAATGCATCTTCCTTCTTTTCTCATTTTATTTCTTCCATCTCTCCAATTTTATAGGTAGACAAATTTTAAATGATTTGATCAATCAAATAATTATCGAGGTCATGAGATTCTTCAATTGAACACTTCTTAGGTTTTTAGGGTTTAGTTAGTGGAAGGAAGATCTTTCTTATGACATTCCTTCTTCTAATGTACAACCAATTCCTTTTATAGCTTCTAAAACATCATTTACTCTATGTATGTAGTTCTCAACACCTTTATCATTAGCCATTCTTAAACATTCATAATTCTATTTTAGATTCATCTACCTAGCTTGCTTTGTCTCTGGATCTCCTTGATATGCATGATATCATAATTTGTTCTAGATTTCCCTAGCTTTCTTCAATCCCTTAACTATACCAAATACTAAATCACTTAGGCAATTGAATATTATTGTCCTAGATTTTGCATTAGTCTCATGACTCTTAATTTCATCTGCAATCTGAGGTCCATTTTATGGAGGTGTATAACTAGTCTTGATAATATCCCATATTTCATTTTGTAAAGTGTCCAAATATGATTCCATCATATCCTACCAATATGAGAAGTATTTTCCATAAAACAATGATCCTTTAAGATGAATTTCCTGCACCATTTTGCATCTACCTCAAGTGGTTAATCTTTTTAAAGAGGAACAAATACTTTGATATTGATTGTCAGACCCACGACAAGATTGAGAGGGGGGTGAATCAATCCAAAATTTTAAAACTAATAAATTATAAACAACATTCAACCATTCAACAATAATACTAAAACACATCAACCATCAACATAACAAAACCAAATTTACATGGGAAACTCAAACAAGGAAAAACCACGGTGAGAATCTAGCTCACAATAAGAATATGAAAGATTAAAATATTTTTAGGCTTAGTAATGAGGAGAAATAGGCTAAGAGACTTGTAGGCTAAGTTACACTACCTTAGAGCAATATACATAGACTTGCATAGCAGAGGTACATCGCTTTGAGGCAAGATAGAAAAATGCTACTAGACAACCCACTTCCATTCAACAATAGAAGAAATAGAAACACTGATATGAGAAAGATCTCCTAAATATGAAATTATCCTTGAACATCAGGATCAAGTGGCAAATATCATGGCAAATATCTCTGAACTTTGTCACTATCTTTGCACACTATCTTCTTGTGTATATCACCTTCAAAGCAATTCACAAACTAACTTTTGCAGATTTACAAACTCAAAACGTCTTGCATATCATTTGCATACACTTCTCATTAATTCACATGCATTCCATTACATGACTCATACAACCATATTCCTTAAATATAAGATAGATCATCAAAAACATTAACTGAGGGTCAATCGCAATTGGAATTGTAGACACATAAATCTATCCACTAGATTAAATAAATATTTAATGTTTATTTGATACACTAATATACCTCTATTAATTAAATTGACATTTAATTAATTAATTCAATCCCCATTCTACTATTTTAAATAAATAAATTACATAATCTTATTTTAATTGAAATCCCTATATATAACCCAGTTGTTAAATAAATCTAATTTATTTAATTTCTCTCATTCCTCTCATTTAAATAAATCAAATTCCCCTTTTAAATAAATTAAATATTTATTTAAATCCCACCCCACTTGCATTTTCCTACAAATGCAATTTGTACAAATAAATAGATTTTATTTTAAATCCTATTTTCTCTCATGCACCAAACCCACTTGCCTCCTAAACTCCTTGTAGATTCTTCTAATCTATTCCAGTTTAGCCTAATTCATCTCCTAATTATTGTCACATTCCTACACAAAGGGAAGTAACTTCTCAAAGCCCCCAAAGTCATTGAAATGTATTAAAGGATTTTTATCCTTCAACAAGTACTTAACCCCCAAAGTCTTCTAAACCATTTATGGCTCTTACATAACAATTAATGGTTAACTCAACTCACCCACATGGTTAGAGGATTTCCCTCTAACTCAACCCTCATTTAACTCATGGGTCTCTTCAAGAATTCATTTCTTTGACCATGGTTATCTCCATTAACTCTTGCACAAGAGTTTATCCATTGGATAAAGGCATTATTCATTGGATAAAAATTTTATTTACTAACTCAAGCCTAACCAAACCCTCCTAGGGTAACCTTCATGTCATCTCAAGAATTTAATGCTTCTTCCATCTCCTCTCAAACCATCTCATGTTGACACTTGTCATCATGGGATTGGGTTGAAATTCATTACATGGATCATAAACCCATCAATCCTGGCCCTTGTTAAGATTACTCAATCTTGACCATCCATTGCTCTATTTCCCCTATAAATAGAGCTCTTATTCTTCATTTTTCAGGATCATAAGTCTTTTGTGCATCAAACTTATAGTCATTTTAGAGAGCATTAAGAAGCATTAGAGTATTGTTACTATACTTGCAAAGCATTACTAATTTTCTCATAGAAACTCTAGTTTGTGCCTTTGCATAAGTCATAGAGCTACATTCTCAACCACACTCAATACTCCATTTACCATCCATGGTTTTATGCTAGAATTTGAGAGCTACAATCAAGTAAGGATTTTTGGATCTTGGAGAGGAGAGGAACAAGGAAGAGCCAACATCATCAAGCATAGGGGGAGTATTAGAGTTGTCTAGTTCTTTATTTTCCTATTTTATTTGTTACTAATCTTTCTTGATATGCTATTGAAATGAATTCATCTTCATGTTATGCTTATGGTTGAGAGTTTACTAACATGCTTTCCTTGTGATTGTCCACTAATCCCTCTTTCATAGCATCAGGAAGAAACAATAATGCATAGAATAAGCCACCCTGACTAAAATATACTCAAACTAGTCCACTCTGGGAAAAAGAGGGGACTGATGAGGAGGCAATAGACTGGAAGGAGGTTAACCTTAACCAATCAACTTCTAAGGTTTACAGACTCAACTGATAGTCCATGTTTCCAAAGATCCTTACACAACAACAAGTCAAGAATGGTTCAATGACACCAAACAACACCTTGGAAAACCCCAAGTCTCCACTATGTCCACTTATAGACAACAAAAATTTCTCAAGTTTTTGTCTGACTACAGACACCCTTGCATACTATGAGTAGGCTACTACTAGGCTTAAGGGTTTGAATGCTCCACTTGACCAATTCAATACTGCAATCATTGGAGGGGTGTTCTCACAACACCTAAACATAAATGAAACATGATTTTATGGTTTAGATCCACCAGAACATCAATCTTGACTCATTCGCCCACAAACCTAAACCGGTTGCTATTAGGCCTCCATTTGAGGGAACTAGATGATAACTTTTGATACCCTAAGGATCTAGACAAACAAACTATGTTTTCAGATACCCTATTGGGAGTTCTAACCAATACCTCAGTTTCCGGTATTGAGTCAACTTACAGATATCCCAACCGGTACTACACTGACAGACCTAATAGGGCTATTAGACCTATTTGACTGAACACCTTTCAAAAACTGGTTTAAGTCCTCCCAATGGGTGACCATCACTGACCATGAAATATTATTTAAACCTCCAAAATACTCTTCTACCACATTCAAACCCTTTTTCAATGCTCTATCACTTAATTATCTCACACTGCACTCATCAAACTAGTCTGTCACATAGAGATGGCAGACCTAGGGTTAGTTCTCCATCCTCTTCGCCCTGTTGCATCCTCTTAATGTCTTTTGGTACTGACATATAATACTATGGCCTATCATGTTCATATAATGACAAAGAGTTTAGTTAATGATTGATAGGCTAAAACCCATTATTGCAGTCAAACCCTAGGGGTTTAAGGGTTTTAGGCTACCCAGCAGAGATTTTATTGTAGAATGGGGAAAAGATAACTTTAAGACTTCACACTAAAATAAGAAAAAAGGTAAAACAATCTAGTTACAAGATCTATTCCATGAGCATTCTTACCAATCCACCTTCAGTATGCAATCAAAATAAATTAGACGGTTTTTTTTGAGTTTCCAACAGTTCTTGATGCTTCCAATTCCTTTCCAAATTAAACAACACAACCAACAAAATTCTTTGGTGTTTGGGGCCTTTAATGGTGTTTCCTACATGACCACAACCTTCTCCAACTATTTTTCAAACTAACTTACCATTGGAGAATCCTGATTTACAAAAAGTGCAAAAAAATGTCATGACAACAAGTTGACAATATGACAACTTTTGCATAATTTGACCAACTTAGACTCTAGACTGTCCTAGTCTCCCAAAATGATTACATTTGATTCTAGAACATCACAAGTGACTCAAATAGACTTGTGGTCACTTGATCTGTCAATTTTGACCTTTCTGACCCTTATTGACTCAATTTTCTCTACCAGACCCTAGATGACAATTTGACCCAAACATGGACAAACTTGTCACACTCCTAGGACATCGAATTACAAAAAGGAACCATAGGGTCTTATTACATTGCTTATAACTAATTAAAAATCATCTTTCTCCTTTCTCATGCCTTCATAGGTAGGTGCTCCTACACTAGGGACCCAAAAACATCACAAGATATCCTTCCAAGATATATTCAACAATCCACACATACTAGCTCATCCTCCAAAGTCACCATCAAATATAACATGTAGATAGGAAATATAACTTATCAAATAGTTGTCCATAAGACATCTTCTGATGGATATTATTCCACATGGATCTCCAAATTCCATGGTTAGACCCATAACAATACTAGAACTCATTCTCGAATGCATATCTAGACCAAAGAATGTGATCTAAACAAGATAGCCTAACCAGACACATCGAACTATAACACAAAAGAATATCCCAAACAAAAATCAACATAGCTCTCTTGTGGAGAAGACAATCCACAAATGAAGCATGCCATAAAATCATGTCCACTAAACATCAAGACAAACTATAGCATATCGATAGCCACTGAAGACTTTTGGGACTAGAGTCGGATAGACACTTTTATTGCCAAAAAACACACACAACCATCTTTTGTAAACCAGAATCAAAATACAACAACCAACACCAAAATATCAAACTCAACTGCAACCCATAATACAATTGCAATAATCAAGAGCATATACGGACTAGAATTTATCTAAACAACCAAGTTTGACATCAATGACAACCATACAAACTCATATTTCCAACAATATTTAATTATGTTATCATGATGGATTTTTTTATGATTTAGCATGCTATTTCATGAACACTTGGAGGACTTATCCAAAGAGTATTGTACCACTATTTTTAATCTAAAGATATAATTTGTCAATTTAACATTTCACTTTAGATTTATCATTTTCCCTATAAAAATAAGCTCTCTTTTATAATGAATCATAGTTCTAGTGGAGGTCAAATCTTACCTTGAGTTTGACTTAAAAAACCCCTATACAACACTACCATTTTTGCCTCTTTTCTATGTGTATTTTATAGATCAAATAGCCAAAATTTGTGGTGTTGTAGATATCAAATAATGAAATATAGATCCAGATTTTGAAAAGGAAAAAACCCTCAGACTATGTTGATTAACACATCTGACTAGCACTTTTTGGCTCAATTTCAGAGGGAATAATATGTAGAGATTACTAATCTAGAATCTTAATTTTTAGTTGATGGAAGCAACTTCACATTTATGGTACCTAACACACTTAATTAGTATTTCCATATCTATATTTAAGTGATAGGTTCATTTGTATATCTCCTTTCTATATTTATGCGTCTAATTTGACTTTCAATTCTATATATTTCTATTTATGTTAAATATTATTAATTTTGCATCATTTAACCTATTTCTTGCATCCTCAATTTAATAATATCTAATTGTATCTAATAAAAATTCAAAAGGGACCAATCAATCATAGTGCTCAACTCTCTTTTCCTGACTGATGTTTAGCCTAATTGGTTGTTTCCCAATGAAAGAGCTTGGAAATGGTTGGTATATTGCATTCTTAGGGTAGACACTATTTTCCTTCATTTTAATAGATAACAAATATTTTGATAAATATATCATTATAATACAATGATAACGAGAAGGATAATAAAATGATTGTTCCAATCCAATTTCCAATGTGGTATACATAACATTTTCAATTATTTGACAAAATATACAACAAAGTATTATGTTTAAACCATCTATTTTGTATTTAGAAGCAAAAAGGGTAGATTTTCTTCAATCCATAGGGATTTTGAATACCTTGTGAACCTACACAAAGAAAGGAAAATAATTTTCCACTAGTCTAAGGGATGTTGATATCCCAACCTTACCTTTTTATAAAAATCTTAACCCCAAGCTAGTAGGTCCTCCAAAAACCTAGGTTCCATAGCAATCGTAGAAAAAAAACCATATTTAACATTTCAATCTTACCTAATATTTAACATGGTGAGATGAGGTGATGAAAAATATAATGTATAGGTTACCTTTCAAACACCACCCCTATCCCAAACCAACACAAAGAAAAAACTGATTTCACAAGCGATTTACAAATCATAACACCTATATTCAATCCATCAAAAAACTAAGTAAGATTAATACATATCAATAAAGGATGAACAATATTACATCCTTAGTATTTCTATGAAAGGTATAATTTCCATGCAGCTTCTTTAAGCTTGTTAAATCCTCTCACAAACCCTTCTAAAGCTTCTTAGCCCAAAACCGAGCAAAAAATTGAAAATTAAAAATCATGAATTTAAAAAGCCCTCCTCATCCTCAAAGGGATGATAATTAAATTTTAAATTTGAAGTTAAAATATGGGGAGGTGACACTTGTCATCTTCACATTCCTTTGCAATGCACATCCTTCCATAAGTTCTCACACAATGTATGGAACTTTGGGAGTAGTGGAGTTTAATATGTACGTTTATCACATCAAATCCTTAAAAATGTAGCTCACACATGTGAGTGTCCATGTCACATTTTCAATGATTATTAATGAGCTTGAGAGAATGTGATTGGAGTGTGAAAAGTCACATCATCAAACCCCAAACCTTATTTTCTTAAAACCTCCTTAGGATCATTTAAGAGATGTCAAGTTCTCTCTTCAATCTAATATAATAGAATAAAAAGGTACCTAACCTATAATTACCCACTCTAGAACTCTAAAACCTTTAAAATAGTTAAAAATTAAATTTTAGTAAGTTCAAATACAAATAATTACACTTAATGACATTAGATTTCCATGGTTCATTATACTAATAGTTTGCAAAATCTAGATTAGATTGTGTGAGAGCTTTTGCATCAAGGTTTTGGATCACACTCTATGATCCATCATTTGGATGAGAGAGTGAGTAAGGAGGATGAGACATGCTAATAATTAAAACTCATTTAAACAAAATGGAAACCACAAAATACCTTCTAAAAACTACTACTTCATAAGGATACTTTGATTTCCAATGATTTCACCCATTAATACATTTGATGAGATACCCAATGAAACATAGGTTAATGAATGATGGTGTTGAACATGCAACACATGCATAATAGTAATATTTCTATTATTTCCATCTCCCACTATGTGACTAAGACTAACTCAATTTCAATCTTCAATTCATACTAATTTGGATAAAGAAACATAGAACATACTAATTTTACAAAGCTAACTTATTCTTACTACCAAAGGTTCAAGTTATTGTCAACCATTAGAAATTCAAGGTATTCCACATATTAAATAAAAGGCTATTATAGTATAACATCAAATTTAATTATTTTGAAATGTAACAATGTTTAATTAATCCTTTTATATTGATCAATTTTAGGTATTTTTGCACAATTTCTTTTGTTATTCAAATTTGGATTTCCAACAATTCTCAGCAAAAGATTTGACTGGCTATTAAATGGAATTCCATCCATACAAAACAAGGGTTGTAGGGTAGCATAGTTCCTGCCCAGTGTTGTAAAGGTGGTTGTGAATTGGTTTTGTTCAATCTAAATGTTTATGAAAAAATTATACGAAAGAGAACTATTAAAGAGACTAAACCTAGATAAAGGTTTAGCAGGAAAGAAACATAAAACTTAGAAGAAATGCAGTGCTTTTAATCAACAATCTATTTAGAATATGGTACATAAAATTTGAGGATTAAAGGGCACCCCAAGCGAAGGAACTTAAGTTGCACATTACAGTGCTTCGAAAGCCTGAAAACCCTTTCTTTGACCTGTATGTTTTTCTTAAGCTAAGCTCTAAGAAAAACAAATGGGTGGTGATTCCAAAATGAATAGGGATGATATGGGAAAATTTCAACTTTTTGTCAACATTTCATTTGTTTGGTTCATGAAATTTTTTCTTGGAAGATTTATATCAAGACAAACTGGAGATAACTCGATCTCACATACACTATTTACTGGTAAACCCAAAATTATAGTGTATTTAGTTTACACTGATATTCTATAGGCTAGGATCAGGTAAACTGCAAAATTTTTGTTGCAAGTTTGCCAGAAGAGGGTATAAGGTTAGTTATTCTTGTAACTAAAATTAGGACATTTTTACTGAGGAATTTGCAATTTGTTTTGACATATTTACAAGCTTTCACTGAAAAATGCGTTAACAAATTAGAGTTATGGATATTTAACAAATTAGAGTTATGGATATAATTCAGAGACTGCCAATATTTAGAAGCTTTACGTAGATATTCTGGGTAAAGAACACTAACCTTATCTTGTTGTGCCAAGACCTGATATATTATTTTCATTGAAACTTTGTTGCGGTGGCACTTCTCATGTGTTTGAATTGGTGTGTCTTAGGGATCAAATGGTACCCCCATTGCAAATCAGATCTGACAATTCATTGAACATATCCTTCTTTCTGGTGTTATTAGTACATGGGTGGAAAGTTTAACAGAAATTTTTATTTCATTAAAAAACCATATAGTACTAAAAAAATATTACTAGAAGAAAAGTGGAAAAAAAAAATCAAATATTCTCCATGTGGCATAGCCTGAGATTAAACTGAAAGAAAAGTAGAGTAGAGGTAAGCTGCTGTGTTGGAAGGAGAAATCAAGGATGGGGCAAGTAAAATTAGGTAAGGAGATTTTCAACGCTAGTGATAGTGGCCCATAGAAGGGAGAGTTTCAGGTTTTTGGCCTCAAGGCAAAGAGTTGTGAATGCCAAAACAACATTGTGAGAGGGTGCTTATAGAGAGAAATAAGATGGAATTATAGGATTGTAAATGGTGTGTATGTTAATTTGATTGAAATAAAAATTAAGTATTATGATGCAAATTATGTATTGAATTAAAACTAGTGTTTGCTATTGTTAGTGTCATTAGAGTTTTGAAATTGATCGCAGAAGGGAGCACCTCCTGCATCATATTAAATCCCCTCCTTTAATCATCAAAACAGGTTATAAAAATGCGGCTACAACATATATTACATTTGATTATTTGGTTAAATATATATTCAGATTAACATTGAGCTAAATAAAGTCAGTATTTATAACCTGTCATAAATTAAATGTAAAGAAGTGCCACATAGTAGCGAGTACTTACCTTGTTAATTTGTAGTTGAAATAATAATTTATTAATTGTAACTAATATATTCTTAAATTTAATTTATTTTGTTTTATATTATTATTTTTTTTAATTTGTAGTTGAAATAGTAATTTATTAATTGTAACTAATATATTTTAAATTTAATTTAATTTTTTTAATATTATTTTTACAATTTGTGATGGCATTGATACCTAATTTTTTTTAATCTATATTATAAACTTTGTCATGATACATGCAAAGTTTGGGGGATTTTAAAACAATAATATCTATAATTATTAAATATTTCATGAATAACATATTAATAACTATAGTTTAGTTATGATATGTGAAAGTTTTTACTGGTCAAGAAAATATGTAATTACCACTCTTGTGTGTTCCTTGTGTTAATATGATAAATGTTATTTTGAGTTTTTGCATGGTGATTCCGAAAACTCAGATTATGCGTTGTTCCGAGAAACCCGCCTATAAGAGGCAAAACCATATTAGCCAATCGTTTGCAACAAAAAAACAAATGTGCATCTATACTATTAAATAAATTAAAAAATTTTAAAGAAAGAAAAATAATTGCTTTTCATTGGTCTAAATAATTTTTTTTAATAACCATATAAGCACAACAAATGAATTTTCATTACAATAGTATTGCCTCACGGAAAGTACTAATAATACAACACATATTTATTAATATCTTTAAATTTTTAAAGATTTGTTTAAATCAGTAAATAGTTTATTCCATAAAACCTTTATAATTTTGGTCAGAATGCAATTTATTTTTAAGATTTTATTTAAATTGAACAAAAAATCATTATATTTCTATTGTAGATTGCCTCTTAGTAAAAAGAGGAGTATGGAAAATTGAAAAGAAATAATTACATTACACAAACATTCAGTTTTTCACAAAATCAACAAACTCTTTTAAACAGGCCATAACATAAACAACATTCATATTTTGAAAAAAAACTATAAACAGTTATGTAAGGAATTTAAAAAAAAATTGTATGTATTGACTACTTAATTTTGTTCTTAAATCTTAGACTTCAATACATTAGATTATTCTATTTGTTTTTTATTTGATTAAGTATCTAATTGTTTGTTATTTGATTTGTAAACTTAATGTTACTCCAACACTGACACACAAAAAATATTTAAAAAAACTTACTAAAATCCATTAGCTTGAAAGACTATAATAAATATTGCTTGGGAAATATAATTGCCCATCGTGTCTTAAATGGGAATATAGTATAAAGTACTTGTTATTCAGATGCTAGTATTTTTAGTTTAAAGTTAGCATACTACATGGAAAAAAATATTTATTAGAAAAAAAAATCATTAAATCATAATTTTTTCTTTAAAAAAAAGAATAAAAGTTATGTTTGAAAATTTTTAAATAACAAATTAAGACTTACTTGTTGTTGTTTTTTGATTTAACTGCATCAACATTTTGAATCACACTGTGATTCATATAGAAACCATAAGAAATAGAGAAAAAAAAATGAGAATATTTATACTCCAATCACACTGTGATTCATATAGAGACCATAAGAAATAGAGAAAAAATGAGAACAATTTATACTCCATTGTAATGCCTTGCATTGAGCCGCTTCTACATTTGCCAGTAAATGGAGAAGAAGTTTAATGAGATGCAGTTTAACGCCAAGTCTATCAAATATGCAATGTAAGGCCACGTCTGCCAGGTCTGCAATGTAAATCCTATCATTTAAAATGGATGTGGGTCTTAACAATAACCTGATAATGTATATTGAATATAGCAGAGGGAAAGCATCTTCCACTTTGCATCTAATGGAATCTCCATCACCTTCCATTTTCAGGGCATGTACAGAATCTACAAGTTCTGCATGTTCATACCTGTATGATAGATAATGTAAATTGAATTTAGCAGAGGGAAAACATCTTCCACGTTGCATCTAATGGAATCTCCATCACCTTCCATCACCTTCCATTTTTAGGGCATGTACAGAATCTACAAGTTTTGCATGTTCATACCTGTGTGATATTGCTTCTTGTATAAGCCGCCTCCCTTCCGTGCAACATGAATAAATTTTTGTATTATTAAAACAATTCAAATGAATGTGCCTTAATGCAACTAACCTAATAGCCATCTAATAGCCATCTAATAGCCAACTATCCAAACAACAACATGCAAACTGTCCAAACAACTTACCACCTGTATTGTAAGTGCCTTATTGTACCCTACATAAGCATAAATAATAAATGCCACACAAATGCAGCATACTAGAATTCCTTGAGAGGAGCGCAACTATTCACTTGTAAGTTGCCATAAATTCCTTGTAAGTTCAATCAAATATTCACTTTCAAACTTTGAAAGAATACATCTGATAAAGATAATATGCTCGCTACATGAGGTAGACTCGCTTTTCCAAATTCTTGAAAAGCAATATTTCATTTTATAACATTAAATAGAGAGAAGACCTGTGAAAATTTATTCTTCTCCTGCCTAACCCTAATTGCCAGCTATGTCCAGCGTCCTATAGAAATGGTAATCCCAAGATTTTGGTTTTCGCCCCCTTCCTCATCTATGCATTCTCTTGCATTGGATCTCTGAATGCCTCCCCCATAGGGAATATTGAATTAAATTTTTGCAAAGGAAAACCCAAGCGATGCTATTGGCTATGTAAAACAAGTTTAATAACAGTTTAATACAAACCCTTGCTAATAGTTCCACGCAGGACAGGAACTAATGATTCACCAAGGTTTAATTATTTCAAGGTGTAAGGGAAACAAGCCTCTGAGCTAAATAAAATAATCATAAGCAACAAACATCTATGATAATATTTACCTGTATATAATGAACGATAGTAATTTAAGGCTAGTGTACTTATATAATAAGAAACTTACACACATTCTTAAGATGTTTTAAATAACACAATTTTTAAGCTATCTTAAGCATACCAACAACATTTTAATATCTCATGGTCAATCCTATTTTTCATGCATATTTTCATATATCCAAGTTCTCCTATTTAACTAATTAACTTTAATTTATTAGTTGATTTAATTACCCACACTTAATTGTTGATACCACTCATTAAAGCTTCAGACCCTACATACATTTCGTAGTACCTTTCATTATTTGTGTAAGGGTGTTGTTCTCTAGAAGAAAGTTACACTAATATTCACAAACAAATATCTAGGAGGGTATGGATTATGACTATCTCATAACAATCCCATTTGCAAACTTTGATCCAGGTGGATAGATGTTTCACCAAAATAGATAGTTCATAAGATGAATAGGGGAATCAAATCCCCTATCTACTTCAATCTTTTCTCATCACTACGTCCCCGCTTTACGCTGCATGTTAGGGACTAATGGGGATCGAACCACCGACCACCCTACTCCCGTTAGCATCTCTAGACCAATGTATCTCTAGTCCATAATTAAATGATTTTGAATGAGGTGAAAACCCATGAGTGGAAGGCTCGGGCCAATCCCAAGCGCCCCACTATCAACCATCAAAACAAAATTTAAACCTTAAATGCCTAACCCAATCAATAAGGGATTAAATAAAGACCTGAAGTCTATATTTTAAGGCTTAATTAATATAAGTTGTACATTTTAAGAGGGGCTAGTTAAAATTTAAGAGTAATATAGATTTTGATTTTAATTAAAGAGGATTTTCAATATTTAAGGTTGTAAATGGAAGATATAGGGATATTTTAAAAATCATTTGGTTTTAAGCCAAACTGGGCAAAAATGGTGTATAAAAAGAGGGGTAAGTGGGGAGTTTGAGTTAGTGGTGATTTATGAGAGAAGTTTTTAGAGAGCTTGAGTGTTCATCTCTATGTGCTAGAGGAGTAATATCTTACTATTTCATTTGAAGGAGAAGGACTTTGTACTCATTGTATTCAGGAAACTTGAAACTTGTTCAAGTTGAAGACCTTGTAATCGTTGTTGGAGCATAATCACAGATCAGTCACTATGTTGGAGAGGGTCCTAGAGACGTAGCCATTTTGGTGAACTTTGTTATCAACTTGTGTTCTTGTCTTCTATCTACTTTCTCTCTTGTTAATTCATTTCTTTATTATTGTTATGTTCATTTAAGCATTTCAATTATATTGTCAAGGCCTCCAATTTAATCATTGTAATAGTTAATCATACATGTGAAACAGTCATAGATCCTAACATAATCAGATCAATTGGTATCAGAGCTTGTTGTGACTAGTGTTTGCAGAGGTGAATGATAATGAGATCCAAGAAAGAAAATAATGACATAAATGAGAGAAAGGAGGAACATCGAAACTGGAGGATAAAGGCAAAAGATTAGGAGGTAGTGATTCCCCACCAAAAGATCCTCCTTCTCCTCATTCTTCTTCTTCTCCCCCTTCTTCTTCATCATCTTCTATTAATCCTTTTAAGGGCACACATAATCCTATAATCAAACTTGATATAAAATTTGAGTTACCTAAATATAGTGGGGAACTAAATGCTGAAAAACTTGATGATCGGATACAACAAGTAGAGGTTTACTGTAGGATATAGGGCCTACTAGAAGATGCTTCTAGGATAAAGTTGGCTACTCTCCGTTTAGGAGGCTAATCTCACTTGGTGGGCGAGTAGGATCCAAGAGGAGCTTGCCTATCATGGTAGAGTTAGGATGTCCTAGATGGAGTTTGTTGCCACTCTAAAAGAGAAATTATATCCTTTAGGACACATTCAACAACTAACTATGAGTTGGCAAACCTTCAGGCAAGCAAAAGGCTAATCAGTGCAAGAGTACACACACGAGTTTAGAAAATGGGCAATAGCATTGAATGTACCTTTGTATACCCAAGATACCCTACTTAAATATATAGGTGGTTTACATCCTACCTCCGACACACTATCCTCATGTTGACTCCTAGTAATCTGGATTAGGTATGTGTCCAAGCTACTCCCAATGAGTCTAGGGGTAAGAATACTTTTAGTGAAAACTTTGCTAAGAAATCATCAAAGAAACCACCAGAGGGAAAATCAAAGGATAAAGGTAAAGGGAAGAAGATGGCTACAGTAAAGAAAGAGGATGCTAAGCCTATGTGCTCTCATTGTAAGAAAGAAGGGCATGAAGATTCTAAGTATTGGAAGTTGCATCCAGAACTAAGGCCGAAGCGATACAGAGGTAACAAAGGTCTGAAGAAGAATATTGTGGTGATCCAACAAGATCTTGGATCTAATTCTGGAGATGAATTTCAGATAATTGCTATTGGGATCCAAGGTACAGTGAAAGGTAAAACTCTCTTCAAAAATGCAATTGTTTCTAATGCAAGTACAAGAAAAGAAAATTCTCTTCCTAATATGGATAAACAAAGGAATGAACTTTTTTCACATTTATGTGGTAACTAAACACACTAAGATTGATACTCTATTTGATATTGGTTCACAAGTCAACTTAATTTTTGAAGATGTTGTGAAGAAATTGAATCTAACTACTACTCCTCATCCTAAGCCCTATCCACTTCGATGGGTATGTAATGATTCACAATTGCAAGTGAAAAAACAATGTAAACTATGTTTTTTCATTACTGCTAATTTCATTGATGAACTAGAAGTAGATGTTGTACCTTCGGATATTTGTGGGCTTGTGTTAGGAAGTCCATATCTTTTTTATAGAGAAACAATCTTTTACAAGGGGGATAATAAGTATCATTTATTCAAAGATGGTAAAGAGTACATAGTTAGATCACATAAAGTCAAAATTAATCTTGCATTAGTAAATGTTGGTCAAATGAAAATATTAGTAAATGCGAGTAAAAATTTTGTACTTACGCTTGTAAAAGCCAAGGATGATGATAAATCTGAAGCATTTTAGGGGTGTAAACCAGAACATAATTCTATGTTGGTCAGAATTGTTTCTACATATGATGACTTTTTTCACGAACCAAAGGGGTTGCCCCCCAAGAGAGAGATCCCACATGAGATACATTTGCAGAAGGACGTGCCTCTTCCTAATATCGAAATGTATTGCTTATTTGTTCTACAGAATGAGGAAATCAAGAAACAGATTTAGGAGTTGGTCAAGAAAGGAGTAATTCAACCAAGCACTTCTCCATGTGGCTCGCCAATTATCTTAGTACACCGTGCCTTGAAAAAAATCACGGTAAAGAACAGGTATCCTCTTCCTCTTATTGATGATTTACTTGATCAGCGAAAAAATGAGCTTTATTTTACTAAGTTGGCTTTGTGAAGTGGTTATCATTCGATTAGGATTGCAGAAAATGACATATGGAAAACTACATTCAAGACTAAGCAAAGACTATACAAATGGTTGGTAATGCCTTTTGGGCTATGCAATGCAACAACCACTTTTAAGTGTGCAATGAATGATGTATTTTGTCCTTTCATCGATGAATTTGTAATAGTCTACCTAGATGATATCCTTGTATTCAGTATGTCTTGGGATGATCACGTAATTCATGTAAAGAAAGTTTTTTGATTTTTTGAGAAAACAAAAACTTTATGTAAAGATGTCAAAATGCGAGTTCACAAAGACATCTCTAGTGTACTTAGGCTATGTTGTAGGAAATGGTCAGTTGAAAGTTAACCCAACCAAGGTTGAGGTAATTGTAAAATGGCTAAGCCAAGTACAGTAACTGAACTCAAAATTTTCTTAGCTGTTGTTCAGTACTGGAGAAAGTTTATTTCTAACTTCTCCTATATAGCATTGTTGTTGCATGCATTAACAAGTACAAAGACAACTTTTCAGTGGGGAGGACCTTAGTAGAAGGCCTTCAACACTTTGAAGGAGAAGTTGAGCACCGCACCTATTCTGACTTTGCCAGATTTGCAGAAACCATTTGAGATTGAAACTAATGCAAGTGGGTTTGCCATAGGAGCAATTCTAATGCAAGGAGGTAAGCCGATATGTTATCACTCTAAAACTTTCACATCTGTAGTTAGTAACCATCCTACTTATGATAAGGAACTTTATGCACTAGTTTAGAGTGTTAAAAATTGGAAGCACTATCTAATGGGCAAAGAAAAAATCATCCACATTGATCATCAACAACTACAATATCTACATACGCAATCAAAATTGTAGCAAAGTAGACACTATAGATGGACGGGATTGCTTCAACAATTTCAATTAGTAATTAAGTACAAGAAGGGTGTAGTAACTGCAAGAAGTTGTGTCCACTTAGTGTGGAAGTTTTAGACTTACAAAAAAATGGCAAATCGCATGGAGGACATGAGAAATGAAACAGGATCCCATTATAGTTCGGGGTCCCGAGTCAAAATTTGAAATGGGATCCCCTTTCACATCGAGATATCCGAGCCTAAATCTAAGAAACAGGATCCTGTTTCAGAAACAAAAAGGGATCCCATTTTTTTTATTTTTTAATTTATCGGCAAGATGTTTGAGAGTGGTTTCAGATCTCTAGGAGTTATAATGCAAATTCTAGATTTTAGAAGATCTTATAAATTTTCAGACTTAGTCAAATTTCATTAATCAATAGTTCAACATTTTCTAGCTCTCTTTATCTCAATCTCTTTATCTTCTTTTATCTCTAGACTCATCTCTCTCCATATCTATATTGGAAAGATGTTTGAAAGTGGTTTCAAATCTCTAGGAGTTATAATGCAAATTCTAGCTTTTGGAAGAGCTTATAAACTTTTTCAAACTTAATCAAATTTTAGTAATCAACAAGCTCCTATCAGCATTTTCTTGCTCTCTTTATCTTCCTTGAGATCTAGACTCATCTCTCTACATAGAACTCTTCCTCTATCCACTCTCTACCTCTATATCTTTTTTCTCTCTCTATCCCAAAATCTAGACCTATCTCTCTATCTCTCTCTCACATCCCTAACTCTCTACTCTTTGTCTCCTCTCTCTAGATACACACCTATCCTCACTCCCTACCTACCTCTATTTCTATACATATACAATTCTCTCTCTCTCTCTAGGTGTATTTCTCACCCTCAATACCAACTTATCTTTCTCTACATACATCTCTCTCCCATGGGAGATCTCTCTCTCTCTCCATCTCTACCTCTCGACCCCTCCCTCCTTCCCTCTCTACTTTCATCTCCTATCTATCTCCTCTCTACCTCTATATCTCAATCTCTCCTTTATCTCCCAAAATCTAAATCTATCTTTACCTCTCTCTCACATCCTTAACTCTTTACTCTCTATCTCATCTATCTCTACGCATCACCTCACTGCCTACCTACCCTATATCTCTACATACCTTTCTCTCCCTCCCCACAAACATCTCTCTCTCTCTCCACCCCTCCCTCACTCTCTCTCTATTTTTATCTCCCTTCTATCCCCTCTCTACCTGTCTATCTCACTTTAGAGAGAGGTAGAGATATAGGTGGGGAGGGACAGAGATGTAGGTTGAGAAAAATGTAATAGAGAGAGAGTGGAGAGAGAGTGAGATTGATAGAAGTGATAAGGGAAGGTTTGGGAGATAGAAGAAAAGATAGAAATAGAGGTCTTGTAGGGAGTGAGATATATAGAGACAAAGAGAGAGAGCAAGAGGAGATATAGTGATAAATTGAGAGGGGTAAAATAGATAGAGAGAGGTGGAGATGGAAGGAGAGAGATAGAGATACGTGATATATACAAAAGTGGAGGGGAGACTTGGAGTGAGGGAGAGGAGAGGTATTTAAAGAAAGGTCAGGTAGATAGAGATAAGTATCTAGAAAGAGAGTATGGAGATGCAAGGCAGAGGGAGAGAGATAAAGGGAGAGAGGGAGAGAGAGGGAGAGAGAGAGAGAGAGAGAGAGAGAGAGAGAGAGAGAGAGAGGTGAGATAAATAATAGAATGGAGGGAAGGAGGTAGAAAATTAGGGGAGACAAAAGTAGATAGGTAGGTAGAGAGAGGGAGAGGGGAGATAAAAAGACCAAGAGGGAAGATAGATACCCATATCTAGAGAGAAGAGATAAATACATAAAGGGAGGGGGGAGATAGATAGTATACACAGATGGGTACTTGATATAGATGTGGAGTAAAGAATACCTCTCTGTCCCTCCCTCTCTTTTAATACCTCTCCTTCTCTCCCTCACTCCAACACCCCCCTCTACTTTTGTATATCTCACCTGTCTCTATCTCCTTCCCTCTCCACCTCTCTTTATCTTTTTCCACCCTCTAAACTTATCACTATCTCCCCTCTACCTCTCTCTCTTCCTCTATCTCTATTCATACATCCCTCCCTCCTTCCCTCCACCTCTCTACTTACCCCTTAGGAGATCATATGACCCCTTTTGATATCCTAGTACATGACATGAGCCCTTAGGACACCATATGACCCCTTAGGATAATATGATCTCCTAAGGGGTCATATGGTATCCTAAGGGTTCATATGGTGTTCTAACACATGTATGACCCCTTAGGACACCATATGACCCCTTAGAACAATATGATGTCCTAAGGGGTCATATGGTGTTCTACCACATGTGTGGCCCCTTGGGACCCCATATGACCCTTTTTAACATCCTGGTATATACAAGATGACCCCTTAGGACACCATATGAGCTCTAAGGACACCATATGACACCCTAAGGGATCATATGGTGTTCTAACACATGTGTGGCCCTTTAGGATTCTATATGACCCCTTAGGACACCATATGACCCCTAACGACACCATATGACCTCTAACAACACCATATCACCCTTTAGGACACCATATGACCCCTTAGGACACTATATGACCCCTAAGTACACCATATCACTGCTCAGTACACCATATCACCCCTTAGGTAACTATATGACCTCTTAGGATACTGTATGACCCATTTTAACATCCTAGTACACGACATGACCCCTTAAAACACAATATGAACTATTAGGACACCATATGAACCTTTAGGACAATATGATGTCCTAAGGGGTCATATTGTGTCTAAATAGGTCATATGGTGTTCTAACACATGTGGGGCCCCTTAGGACCATATATGACACCTAACGACACCATATGATCCCTTATGACCCGATATAACCCCTAATGACACCATATGACCCCTTAGGACACTATATGACTCCTCAAGACACCATATGACTCCTTTTAACATCCTAGTACATGACATGATGCTTTGAGACACCATATGACCCCTTAAAACACTATATCAACCCTTAGGATAATGTGATGTCCTAAGGAGTCATATAGTGTTCTAACACATGTGTGGCCCCTTAAGGCACCAAAGGACACCTTAGGACACTATATTACCCCTCACGACACCATATGATCCTTTAGGACACTATACGACCCCTTAGGATACCATATGACCCCTTTTAACATCTGAGTACACGACATGACCCCTTAGGACACCATATGACCCCTTATGATAATATGATGTCCTAAGGGGTCATATGGTTTTCTGACACATGTATTGCCCCTTAGGACCCCATACAACCCCTTATGACACCATATGACCCCTTAAGACCTCATATGACATGTAACAACACCATATGACCCCTTAGGACACCATATGACACCTAACGACACCATATGACCCCTCAGGACACCATATGACTACTTTTAACATCCTAGTACATGACATGACCCCTTAGGATACCATATGAGCCCTAAGAACACTATATGATGTCCTAAGGGGTTATATGGTCTCCTAAGGGGTATATGGTGTTCTAACATAGGTGTGGCCCCTTAGGACCCCATATGACCCCTAACGACACCATATGACCCCTTAAGACATCGTATAACCCCTTTGAACACCATATGATTCCTAATAGGTGATATGGTGTCCTTAGGGGTCATATAGTGTCCAAAGGGGTAATATGTTGTCGTTACGCATCATATGGTATCTTGAGGGGTCATATGGTGTCCTTATGGGTCATATGTGGTCCTAAGGGGCCACACATGTGTTGGAGCACCATATGACCCATTTGGACACCATATGACCCCCTAGGACATCATATTGTCCTAAGGGATCATATGGTGTCAGAAAGGGTCATGTGGTATCGTAAGGGGTAATATTGTGTCCTGAGGGATCATATCGTGTCGTTAGGGGTCATATGGAGTCCTAAGGGACCACACATGTGCTAGAACACCATATGCCCTTCTAAGACACCATATGACCTGTTAGGACATGATATTGTCCCAAGGGCTCATCCGGTGTCCTAAGGGGTCATATGATAACATAACAGGCCATATGATGTCATCAAGGGTCATATGGGGTCATAAGGGGCCATACATAAGTTAAAACACCATATTACTCCTTAGGACACCATATGACCCATCAGGATATCATATGGTGTCGTAAGGGGCCATATGGTGTCATTAGGGGTCATATAAGGTCCTAAGGGGCCACACATGTGTTAGAGAACCATATGACCGCTCAGGACACCATATGACCTGTTAGGACATCATATTGTACTAAGGGGTCATGTGGTGTGCTAACACATGTGTGGCCCCTTAGTTACTCTTATGACCTGTAACAACAACATATGACTCCTTTAAACACCATATGAATATCCTAAGGGATCATATGGTGTCCTAAAAGGTCATGTCATGTAATAGGGTGTTAAAAGGGGTCATATGGTGTCTTGAGAGGTCATATAGTGTCCAAAGGGGTCATATGATGTACCAGGATATTAAAAGGGGTCATATAGTGTCCTAAGGGGTCATATAGTGTTCTAAGGTGTCATATGGTGTCTTGAAGGGTCATATAGTGTCCTGAGGGGTCATACGATGTTATAAGGGGTCAGATAATGTCCTAAGTGGTTATATAGTGACGTTAGGGGTCATATGGGGTCCTAAGGGTCACACATGTGTTAGAACATCATATGGCCCATTAGGACATCATATTGTCCTAAGGAGTTATATGATCTCCTAAGGGGTCATACAGTGTCCTAAAGGGTCATATAGTGTCCTAAGGGGTCATATGGTGTTCTAAAGGGTCATATAATGTCCTAAATGGTCATATAGTGTCATTAGGGGTCATATGGGGTCCTAAGGGGTCACACATGTGTTAGAACATCATATGGCCCATTAGGACATCATATTATCCTAAGGGGTCATGTCATGTACTAGGATGGTAAAAGGGGTCATATGGTGTTCTAAGGGGTCATATGGTGTCATAAGGGGTCATATGGTGTTGTTATGGGTCATATGGGCTCCTAAGGGGCCACACATGTCTTAGAACACCATGTGATCCCTTAGGAGTATGGGGTCACATGGTGTCCTAAGGGGTCATGTCATGTACTAGGATATTAAAAGGGGTCATATGGTATCCTCAGGAGTCATATAGTGTCCAAACGGGTTATATGGTGTCGTTAGGGGTCATATGGGGTCCTAAGGGGCGACACATGTGTCAGAACACCATATGACCCCTTTGGATACCATATGACCCCTTAGGAGATCATATTGTCCTAAGGGGTCATATGGTATTCTAAAAGGTCATATGATGTCTTAAGGGGTCATGTCATGGACTAGGATATTAAAATGGGTCATATGGTGTCCTAAGGGGTCATGTCATGTACTAGGATGTGAAAAGGAGTCATATGGTGTTCTAAGGGGTCATATGGTATTGTTAGGGGTCATATGGGCTCCTAAGGGGCTACACATGTACTAAGGGGTCGTACGGTGTCCTAAGGGATCATGTTTGTCCTAGGATGTTAAAAGGTGTCATATGGTTTCCTAAGGGGTTATATGGTGTCGTTAGGGTCATATGATGCCTATAGGACACCATATGGCACATTATGACATCATATTTTCCTAAGGGATCATATGGTGTCCTACAAGGTCATGCCATGTACTAGGATGTTAAAAGGGTTCATATGGTGTCCTAAGGGGTTATGTCCTACACTAGGATGTTAAAAGGTGTCATATGGTGTTGTTAGGGGTTATATGGGTTTTGAAGGGGCCACACATGTGTTAGAACACGATATGACCCCTTAGGACATCATAAGAGAATATTAAAAAGGCTAAAAGGGGACAAAGGGAGAGAGGTCCTAAAAGGACTTAAGAGAGAGAGAGAGAGATGGAGATGTACTAGGTTGTCTTAAGGGGACTAGGATGTACTAAGGGCTTGTCTTATGTTATAGGATGTCTTAAGGGGCCTTGGATGTACTAAGGGGTCATATAATTTGTTTTAATAGGTCCTAGGATTTACTAAGGGGTCCTAGGTGTCTTAAGGGGTCCTAGGATGAACTAAGATGTCCTAAGGGGTGGTATGATGTCTTAAGATGTACTACTTGAGGTCCTAGGTGTCTTAAGGGGTCAACAAATGTCCTAGGATCTACTAAGGGGTCACATGAGTCTTAATAGCTCTTAGGATGTACTAAGGGGTTGTATGATGTCTTAAGAGGTCCTAAGATGTACTAAGGGGTCCTAGGTGTCTTAAGGGGTCAAAAGAAGTCCTAGCATGTACTAAGGATTCCTATAATGTCTTGATAGGTCCTAGGATATACAAAGTGGTCCAGAGTGTCTTAAGGGGTCAAAAGATGTCCTAGCATGTACTAAGGGGTCCTATACTATCTTGATAGGTCATAGGATACACAAAGGGGTCCTAACTGTCTAAAGGGGCTAGAGGTGTCTTAAGAGGTCCTAGGATGTACTAAGGGGTCCTAGGATAACATTTTAACGTCTACCTATACATGTATAACATTTATACATAACATTGAAAACATATAGAATGTATACATAACAGTTAAACATATCTAAAATAAATTTAAACATTTAAACATCTAAGTAGGTAGGGAGAGAGAGAGATAGAGAGGTATATAGAGATAAATAGAGGTAGGGAGGGAGTGAGGGGAGGTGCAGAGAAAGAGAGAGGAGACAAAGAGTAGAGAGTTAAGGATGTGAGAGAGAGGTGGAGAGATAGATCTAGATTTTGGGAGAGAGAGGAGAGAGATAGAGAGAGGTAGAGAGGGATAGAGGAAGAGTAATATGGAGAGAGATAGGTCTAGTGCTTGAGGGTAATATAGAGAGTAATATAGAGAGAGCGAGAAAATGCTAATAGGTGCCTATTGATTGCTATAATTTGACTATCTAAAAATTTATAAGATCTTCTAAAATTTAGAATTCGCACTAAAACTCCTAGAGATTTGAAACCACTCTCAAACATCCTGCCAATATATACATGAAATATAACTTAAATATGTACTTAAATGTTATATTTCATGTATATTTAGCTTATTGTTAATTTTAAAAAATAACAAAAAAAAGGAAACAAGATCCCATTCTATTTTAAAATGAGATCTTGTTTTCAAAAAGGGATCCCGTTCTATTTTTAAAATGAGATCATGTTTGCTTTTTAATTTTTAAATATTGAAAAAAACAAAAAGAGATCCCGTATCCTAAACGGTAAACGAAATCCCGTTTCTAAATTTTTTGAATTTTGGCCCGGTTGTTGCTTGATATTTTGGCTTGGGAAATGGCTTGGAGTGCCGACCCTCTAGCTTGGACCTAGTTTGACCTACAACTTGAAGGCCAAATCAATCTTCATACAAAATAATGACTTCAACACCAAATTTTCAGAATTTGTTTAAACAATGAGAACCCATTATAGAAGAGATTATATATATATATATATATATATATATATATATATATATATATATATATATATATATATATATATATATATATATATATATATATATATATATATATTAAATGGATCAATATTGCTAGTTTTTAAATAATTTCTAACGAAAGAGGTCCATAAATTTGAAATAATAGGGTTTTTTAGTTTTTTAATAACTTTTTTGTCATTAAGTTTTTTCAAAAGAAATTTATATGGCATCAAACTAGAGACAATTATATATAGTTTAAAAAAATAAAAATGTTAAGTTTATGTCAAACTATGCTTGCTGTACATGAGGATTTTTCAAAACAATGATTATGCCCAATAAAAAATTAACGAAAAAAAAAACGCACAAAAATATTACAAAAAAAATCTAAATCAAAGGTGATTGAGTTACAGATCTTTTCACAAAAGGATTCAAAAAAATACTTTCATTTAGGTCAAATTATGCTTCCCGTATATGAGCATGGTATGGTCCTAAAAAGTGACTTTTAAACTATAGGTTTTAGTAATGCCTATTCAAACTTAATTTTTATGATCCGCCTATTAAAATAAATTACATATTTGGAAAGTAAACTTCAAGTAGTACATTTTCTATTACTAAATTTTTTCAAGATTCATTCTTTAAGCACTTCAAATTTTTAGGTCAAACAGGACGAAATCTAAAAAATAGAGAACACTTCCACTTTTTAGCCAAAAAGTGGACTGAACTTCTTCCAGGCACCCGATGTCCATGATAACGTAGCAGATATGCTTTCTAGACCTCCTGTTCACAAATTTTTCTAGGAACAATATGTCATGGATGAAAACTTGAAGGATATTTATACACATCTAATTGTAGGCAAACAAGTGACAGAAAAGAACTAGTATGTGAAAGATAAATTATTGTATCATTTAGGAAAGTTATGCATTCGTAAAGGTGAACAAGAACAAGTAGTTAGAGAAGCTCACACATCATTGATTGTTGGACACTTTGGCATTAGCAAAACAATAACTCAGTTGCAGAAATATTGTTATTGGCCTCACATGCAGGAAACTGTAACTAAATATATCAAAGTATGTATAATGTATGCAACAAGTAAACCAAGAAAAAATAAGTTGGGGTTGTACACACCTCTTCCCATTCCATCCTGATCTTGGGAAATTGTTTCAATGGACTTTGTTGGAGGACTTCCCATGTCTAAAAAGGGACATGACTATGTGTTTGTAGTAGTTGACAAATTCAGCAAAATGTGTGTTTGAATGCTTTGTAAGAAACAGATCACAACTGAATTGACAACTCATTTGTACTTCCAATATGTATGGGTCCATTTCGAGCTCCCTTCTTCCATTGTATTAGATCTATATTCTCAATTCATAGGAGAATTTTGGTCTACATTGTAGGGTCTCATGGACACAAAGCTAAAGAAAAGTACAACTTTCCATCCTCATACCGATGGACAAACAAAAGTGGTGAATAGAATAGTTGTACAATTGCTTCGAGGCTATTGCAACAAACATCCCAAGGTGTGTGATGAGAGTTTACACTATATGCAACATGCCTACAACCATGCAACACATTGTTCTACAAAATGGTTTCCATTTGATACATGTTGTGGATATCTGCTAGAAACTCCAATGCACTTTGGCTTTGGAAAAGATGATGTTGAAGACAAGTGTCACGATGCAAAGAATGCTTTGAAGTTCAATCAAAAATTCCAAGTAGTTCATCAGGTGGTAGAAGCTCAATTGGAGAAGAGCCAAGACAAATACAAGTCTCAACATGACAAGCACCACATAGATCATCATTCTCAGGTTGGCGATCGCATTTGGTTACATATCAGCAAGGAAAGAATGCAAGGTGAAGGTAAAAGGCTTAAGCCTATCAGATATGATCCCTTTGAGATCTTGGAAAATATCAGTACCAATTCCTTTCACCTTAATCTTCCTCCATATATGTAAATTTACTCAGCTATAAATGTATAAATCTGAAGTTGTACAAACCTCCAATGGTTCTGGATGAAGAGGTTTATGTTCAGGTTCCATCAGTTGATGACCTTTCACCTAAGTATATGTGAGAGCTGCCAGAGGATTTCATACATTTTAAGAGGGTCTGGTTAAAATTTAAGAGTAATATGGATTTTGATCTTAATTAAAGGGGATTTTCAAGATTTAAGGTTGTAAATGGAAGATATAATCATTTTCTTTTAAGCCAAATTGGGAAAAAATGGTGTATAAAAATAGAGGGATAAGTGGGGAGCTTGAGTTAGAGGTGATTTGTGAGAGAAGTTTTTAAAGAGCTTGAGTGTTCATCTCTATGCACTAGAGGACTAATGTCTTACTATTGCATTTGAAGGAGAAAGACTTTGTACTCATTGTATTCAGGAGACTTGAAACTTGTTCAAGTTGAAGAGCTTGTAACCATTGTTGGAGCATAATCAAGGATCGGTCACTCTTTTGGAGAGGGGCCCAGAGACATAGCCATATTGGTGAACTCCGTTATCAACTTGTGTTCTTGTCTTCTCTCTACTTTCTCTCTTTTTAATTCATTACTTTATTATTGTTATGTTCATTTAAACATTTTAATTACATTTTCAAGACCTTGAATTTAATCATTGTAATAGTTAATCATACGTGTGCAACAGTCATAGATCCTAACATAATCAGATCGAACTTTCAAAACTAGTGAACAAAGTTACATTTTTAATATTCATATAAAGGGAAAATCAAATGTTTCCTTGAGGCAATAGTTTGACCATTTCAAATTTAGAATGGAAATTGGCCAAAAGAATAAACATTAAGATTGTTCACTTGGGAAATGAAGAAAAGTCATAAAGAGTCACCATTATTGACTAAAAATTGCCAAAATTTTTACATTACAAACATCACATGGCCCAAACAATGACACCTCAGTGGAGGGGAATGGTATCCTCAAATCAGTTCAATATCATATAAGATGATAGCATGTTGAATAAAGATTATCTCAAACAACGTAAATATCGTACAATATCATAGCATACTGAATAATAGTGGTCTCAAACAACATGAACATCAGAGAGTACATTATAACACTAAGTAACCACATTCCTTACACAACCCAAGACATAATATGTAATCTAGACCAATACAAAGTGTCTATAGTATTGCACATGAAAAGTTGATTTAGTTTACCATAATGGGATAAATTAACCAAGGCTTTCTTATGAATAATATCAATTATCCTTTCGAAAATCTACATTCCTATTTTTTTTTTATGATGTCACAAAATCATTTGATCACTATCTATATATATTCTACCATATCATTATGATGTTTTGAGTTTTTAATGAACTAGATTTCAATATCCTTCTAATGTCTATCATCCCATCTTATAGCCTTAACCATAATAAGTTTTGTACTTAAGAATGTCATAATATGGATCTATGACTGATAGTAGTTCCATTGTCCATAACTAATAAAAAAATGGTCAACTCATGGCTATATTACCATTCTCAATGTTTAATGCCAATTATTGTTAATTGATAATGAAATAGGTTCAAGATCCTCACATATCACACCACCTCTACCATACCAAGATAGAAATATTTGCACTATCAAGTAGCTTATATGGTCTGATTAGAGGAGTAGATCAAGATGGGCAAAATATATTAAATATGTGCGAAGAACAATGTTAGGAAAAATGATAAAAATCATAACACATAAGAACATCGAGCTAAACACACATCATTTATTTTACATTAGAAGAATAATCCAACACATAACTTAAACACCCCAATTCTCAATTGAACCTAAAAATTATATTTAAGCATAAACAATTAAGTTTAAACTCTTCATTACTTTACTTGAGTCTAGTTAAGTTATATGATGCAAGATGAAAAGAATCTCTTCCTTAAGACACGAAAATAACAAAGCTAATGTAGATACTCGTTGCACACATAGGTTGCAACAATAACGTAATTGTAGTCTCATCAAATCTAAACTGTATATCATTTACATTGTTGGCCTGACCATGGCCTCTCTTCCTCTCTGTTCTACTCTGTTTCTCCACTATCTTCCTTACCTCACGCCTGCGCAGCCAATTTCTTCTCTTCGCACAGAAGAGGTCCCACGTAGCCACTGTTTTCCTGTCTCTTTAGAGAAACAAATATTGGAGTTGTACTGTCCATATATCTCAATCGGAATGGTTTAAACTTATATTTTTATGTTTAAAAGTGAAACATTTAAAATTGACTGACATTTTTTAGATTTAATATTTTCTAATGCGTCGGATGCTCTTGTACCATTATATAATCACATTGGATATTTTCTAATAACATTTCACCCTTAATTTTAACAAATAATGTACTCCCCACTATTACCTTCATAGTTTTATCATTCATATAATCCTATTTTTTTTTTCTACCTTGATTCACTCTAAGTTTAGCCTAGCAATACAATATTAATGTTACTTTATTCAACCCCATTCAATGTAAGAAATTATATTCTACTTTTTTTTTATCATATTTGTAACTTCCAAATGAAAATTTAAATTCATTTTTTACAACATTAAATGAGAATCAAAACATCACGAATATATAATTATCTACAATATTATCAATAATAAAATATCATATATTTGTAATACCAACGAGTACTTTAGACTATATTCCATTTTGAATTTTAAGCTATTTTGATTATTCTTATTTATATAATTCTATGGTTATCACACTTGAAAATTGTTCTATTTAAATCGCCATATTTTATACCTTTCTTTCATAGAATAGTTAATTTTACCTAGTTTTATCTCTAAAATTTATAGGTCACAACATGGAAAAAAAAGAGTAACAATGTACAATTAAATTTTGAAATACAAAGAAGTTCATTTTTAGTAACACAATAACTCTAGTTTAAATCATCCAATGAATCTTTTACTCCCTAACAACATAAACAGTACAATGTATTTCTAAATCTAGAAAATCTATGTTAGTTGTAGAGTTCAAAAGAACACAAAAATTACTATGAGTAGATGAAGGTTTTTTCCTCATTGAGTTGTGTCTCAAGTTATTGTCATTCTCAAAAAATTCTCTATATTTCAAAGCTATTAATTAAGCTTTAATAATTGTCTTATAACTATTGTCTAATGTCTTGCTTTTATCTATGTTTGGCTATAATGATTGAACAGTTATCACCTTGGTCATCGTTTAGTTTTATTGCCCGAATACAACTTTCTCTTTTTAATGAACTTATAGGATTTAGACTATCTATAATGTTATTAGTCAGAAATTTACTAAGTTTTAATAAATCACACTTATTAAAATAACTCAAACTTATCAATCAAAGTTTCTTAGGCCAATAGGAAGGTGCGTTATTGGGTTTTCTTTTTTAATCAACTAGAATAGACCTATTCTTTTGTGAGATAATTTTTTTTTTTTTAAAGTTTCAATGATGTAGCAATCAATATCATGTTTCTAAATGAGTCTTATAATTTTGAATGCAATAATGGTTAGGTTTTACTTCTAAAAAGAATGTTATTTCATGATACATTGTTGTTTGAACTGCATACTTTAATATATTAGCCGATCATTAAGATAAATTTCTAATTAAATAAATATAAAGGATATATCACAATCATCAATAGAGTGAGGATACCTTGGTAATGAACCATATATTGATACATCAAAGGGCTTAATCATTCACCTATTATAATTCATCTCATTCATCCTAGTCATTAATTGCACACAGTTTGGAAAGCATGGTCATGACTTAATTAAGAATTTGATGTGTACAATCTCATTTCTTTCAATACTATCTAATTTACACACTAAATGCACTCATAGTATGATGCTCCAACAATTTATTGGATCATAATGTAAAAACCATTGGTCTAATATAAAATTTCATGCCTATATGTTTAAAATGTTGGTCAAAATACAACTCAAATTTTTATGTAAAGCTACAAAAATGTTTACCATGCACACAATATAAATGAATATAGTGTAATCAAAATTGGTAGAGTGAATAATATCTTCTACCTAGTAAAGATCATGTACCTTGTGATTTCCTAGTGAAGGAATATATTCACATGTCAAGTTAACTTAGGTGGACTTGGTGTTGTTTCTATAAGTTAGTTACAAGGGGTCATATAACCATTATTTACTTTTAGTTACCTAGGAATTTAATGTTTATGTCGTGTTATTCGTTCATAATACATCAAACATTGTCTTTATAATCAAAGCATCACATTATATATTTCAAATTCAATCATTCATCTAATGCATCTTTATCATACAAGCTATTCTTTCCATTCTCTTTTGTAGAAGTGGTTTTCTCTTGTAGGTTTCCTGCTACTATTGAGGAGTCACCCAAAAAATACTATAAAATAATTAGGAATACACAAAAATTTATGGGTAACGGTTGTGGGGGGAATGGATTTAATCCAACACCCAATGGTCAATAAATTTTTTAATTAATTCAATTTCCAAAGTTTAAACTTTTAATATACATAACAATATACATTGATAGTTTATGAATAACAACATTGTTTTCAACTAGCCAAGTTCATCTCTAAATACTAGAATATAATGAAAAAAATTACTAATCGCATTGTATATATGGATAACCTATAAATAAAAATAGGCATATTGACTAGATAGTTTTGAATTACTAAAATTTTGTTTCCCTAAATATAACATTTAAATACCTTACTATATTCACAACACAGTCTAATGTTATTGCTCATTTATTTACTTCTTTTTTTAGTCATGTTTCAATTTTTAAATCTCATAACATATCTAATAATATTATAAGTTAAAATAATAGACATGTTAAATTTTAAGTATTGTAACTCTAATGGTTTCTTTTATTATTAGAATGGTAGAAATGGATGTCCACTAGTCTAATGCAAACTAGGAAGAAAATAGTTTTTCAATAACATAACATTATGGGAAGTAAAACATTCAATGACATGAACCTCAAATCTATTGAAAAGGGGGTGAGCAAAAATTTAACTTAACTCTCCTTTGAGTTGAAGTGCTGCAATTGGATATGAAATGATTAAATGTAAAAACTAGGGCTAATGATGTAAAACTTAGGACGATCAACATAAAATGACACTTTCTGAATAAATATATAAATATCAAGTAAATGTTTCAAGATGGGAAGCAAAGAGAAACCTGTGTCAAAAATATGATCTTGGAAATGTTGGACAATGTTGCTAGATGATATTGTTCCAAAGTTATCAGATGCGGGAACCAACAATAGTTTTGAAATTAGATTGTCACTCTGAGTATCCCCTAAAATTTTATTAGAAAAGTGTTGGGTAATGTTTCTAGGCAATCTTGTCTATTTTTTTTTTTTTATGTCTTTAAAATTTAATTTTATGTGTGATTCTGCACATTTTGGATCTATATTCATTCTCTTCAAAACATGTCACCTACACACAAAAGTGAGAAAAGGTGTTCATAGATTGATAGGAGTTTACCTAGGTCAAAACTTGTGTTTGGAATTCACCATATGAAAAATAGTAAAGAAAGTTTACCTCTATGGGGTAGAGGCTAGATTAGAAAATGAAATGCTTTAATGGAAATTCTTGATCAAAATGGTTAAATATTAAATTGATGATGTAATGTTCTTAGGATATGTTCTCCATGTGTTTATACAATAACATGATAAATCATAATAAAATCCATCATAAATTCATCATGAAAACATAATAGAAGATTCCTTATTGTAGCTTGATGCTTCTTGAACCCAAATATTCCCTTGAATCATAATAATTTCTCTTCTAATTAAAGAATGAGATGATGAAATGAATTAGGGATGATGTCTTATATAGGGATCTCAAAGTAAAACCACCTCTTAGCCAACTTGAAATAATCAATTTCACATATCGAGGACATATTTGAAAATGGCAAGGTCGTCACATTATCCTCCCAAAATTTTAGCCAAAAGGCACCAGACAATGGGGCTAGGTGACATTGTCCTGAAAAAATAGGCCTGAATTTTTAGGGTTGTGATATAACAAGGCACTAATACTAAAAGTATAATTTATATGAAAAATGATAACATTTATGCACAGTAAAAAGTGCATTGAAATTTAAAATGGCATAGGCCTATATAAGCTTCAAGTTGAATAAGATAAATTGTACACATAAATTAAGGGCCCAAATAAAAAAGTATTGATGTATTAAAGTAAAATAGGATTCGTAATATTTAATTAAATATTAATTTAATGCAATAAAAGGTACCAAAATACATAAAGGAATGGGGAAATTAAAATATGGGCTAGGATACTTTGAAACTTGACTTCATAATTAAAGGAGTACAATTTACAATGCTACATTTAGCCCCCACATTAGTGGAGTGTGAAAATATGGTCATACACATAGTAAAGTAGAAATAAAGAGATAGAGATTTTGAGAGCAAGACAAGTTAGGGAGTTGGCAACACTAAGGTTGAGGGACAGACATGTAATATCAATGTCTCAATTTTAAAATAAAGACAATGAGTGCATAAGTCCAACAACATTGTAGGATAATAAATTTATTCTATTTGATGAATTAATAATAAAGGATTTGTGCAAAAGGAAGGAATGAATGAGTCAAACTGGTCTAAATCATGTCTTAAAAATTTCAGTCAAAAGATTAATATTAGGTCCACTAAATATAGTTTGTCTTTCTCAATGTGGAGACCCAAGTTCAACTTCCATGAGGGACACCTTTGTGTAGAATTCTAAGTTGTGACTCTTGGTCTTCCATTGGTTCTCATTGTTTAAAGTGGATTTCTAAGTTGTGACTCTTGGTCTTCCAATTGTTTTTTCTAGTTTGGTGCTCGAAAGGAGCTAGTATTTGTAATAAGTTTGCTCGAAAGGAGATGGTATTTGTCATAAGTTTGTAACGTGGATGCTCGAATGAGAAAAAAACAAGCTTTGTGATTCTATGATACTTAATACAAAAAAATTATGAATACCAAGATAGATAAATGATCTACATCAACTAATGAAAAATTAGTTAAGGGAACATGCATGATGTTAAGTAAAGAGTAGTTTATCTTTCCTATTATGACTATCAAGATGGATAAATGATCTACATCACCCAATGAAAAATTAATTAAGGGAACTACTTGATGTTAAGTAAAGATTGAAATGGTTGTGAGACTTGAGTCACAACTCCTCATGTCAAGTCTCCTTGTAGGATATTTAAGGGAGATTGCTAGTTCTATCAATGGCATCGAAGAGAGTTATTCATTGATTTAAAATAAGAGTAGCAAATCTTTTTTATAGCCAAGTAATATGAGGGTATCAAACCTCTTATTTAAAAGGTAATAATTGCATGAGCACAAGGTTGAATATTTTAGATGCAATGTCCATTATAACTCAATAACATAAACACTAAATCAAAAACAACTTCCCATTTGATGCATATATCATCAAGTATCCATCACATGAACAATTAGATTAATTTAGAATCAACAATTTATCAGCTGTAATCAAGATCATATCTCATATTAGAATTTATTGTTTTAACATTATTTTCAAAATCATGACACTTGTCGAACCGAAGGAATCATAATAGTATTGATCCAAGCTTTATCTTATCCTTTCAAAGATAAATTACCTCATATTTTATAAGGTACATTACAAGTAGTATGAGAGCAAGTAAAACCTGCCAACCTATGAGAGTTTATGGGTGAAAAAGAAATAAGATAACACAACTCAAAAATAAGGAGGTAGTGGAAACTAGCCCAAGCCCCAAACAAGGACTTTCATCAAATAGTAACTCCCACAACTCAAAATCTTCAAGTAACAAACAAATAAACATACACATGATGGAAAATATTTCTAATCGCATGTATCAATTCATGGTGGAACAAATAAATATTCAATAGAGAATATCTCAATTATTGAATATGCTAACCCAAAACATGATGAAAAACAATAATAACAACTACAATGGCAACAATCGAGGCACCAAAGAAAATGAAGATCATTCCATCAACAATTGAACTAACACTAGACATATGCCTACAACAAGTTTAGGACCAATAATACCAACAATCTCACCTAGAGTAGAACATCAAGAAGGCAATGAACCCATGTTGGTTGATCTACAAGACCAATTTTTACAAGATTATATATTTGGATAATTATAGAATGATATGTCTCTAGCAGACAACATAAGTCTAAGGATGAAGCACTTGACTAGAATAAATGTACATCATTTAGTTTTATTGTCTGAATACAACTTTCTCTTTTTAATAATCTTATAGGATTTAAATATCTATAATGTTATTAGTCACAAATTTACTAAGTATTAATAAATCACACTAATTTAAATAATTTAAATTTATCAATCTAAGTTTCTTAGGCCCATAGGAGGGTGTGTTATTAGTTTCTTTTTAATCGGCTAGAATAGACCTAGCTTTTTATGAGATAAATTATTTTTTGAAAATAAGTTTCAATGACGCAGCAATGGATATCATGTTTCTAAATGAATCTTATAATTTTGAAAGCAGTAATGGATAGGTTTCACCATTAATAAAAATTCTATCTCATGATACATTATTGTTTGATTTATATACTTTAATACATCAACCAATCAATAAGATAAATTTATAATTAAATAAGTACAAAGGATATATCACAATCATCAAGAGAGTGAGGACACATAGGTAATAGATCATATATTGAACATCAAAGGGCTTAATCAATCACTTATTATAACGCATCTCATTCATCCTAGTTATTAGTTACACATATTTTATAAAGCATCCTCATGACTTAATTAAGAATTTGAGGTGTACAGTTTCATTTATTTTAACATTATTTTAAATAAATAATATTATCTAATTTAAAAACATTAAAATATCTAATTTACACACACTAAAAGAACACATAATAGGATTATCTAGAAAACTTTATGAGATTCTAATGTAAAAACCATTGGTCTAATATATAATTCCATGCCCAATTTTTTAGAATGTTGGTAAAATATGCCTCAAATTTTTATGTAAAGCTTCAAAAAATTTTACCATGCACACCCATTAAACAAACATGGATATAGGATAATATTGCATTGGCAAAACTGTCATTGGCATGTTCCCCAAAAATGGAAAAAATGTGTTAGAGTTCAAAATCATTTTGAAACCCCTTTAATCAATGGAGGACTACCGTAGGAGAATTTCATTTTAAGACCCACTTTTCTTAACCAATAGTTTGATCAAGGGATTACATTAATACATAGATCTAAACTATGTTTAAAGTCACCATTTTTCTATTATTTGAGGATGCTCTCTATTTGGGTTTTCATACTTGACAAATTTTAATAGTGTTGGTGTAAATAAATATTCATTATGGATATTATTACACTTTACTTAAGTTAACTTAGGATAATGCATCTCTTCGTAATTTGGATTTGAGACACTTAGGGAAGTGTGCACATAGGGATAGAGCTTGTAGGAGAAATTACACCTTTTGTGGTCTTGTTTTGTTGTTACACTCCACATTCGGTGGGTCATCCACCTCTTGTGGAATATTATATTATTTCTCCTACCTATCCCTATTATTTCTTACCTACCCTTGTTTCTCATTGAGCCACATGTCATGATTGTGTGCTCGTACATCCATATGGCCTTGCCTATATAAGCAGGCCTATATTCATTGTATTGGTTAACCCAGTTGATCATTTTCATATTGATGAGAATACAGTTTATTCTTGTCATTCTTTTGTCTCTATTTTAATACTTTTCATTGTGCCCTTGATCTTGGCAAAATCTTACATGGTATAAGAGCCTATAGGGCTTCATTGATTAGTCTTTTGGAGGCATTTTAGAGGCTTCAATTTTCGGATTTGGGGATCTTCATTTTTTGGGGGTGTCGTACAACGATTTAGACATCATGGTTGAATCCGAGAGGTCGTTTCCATGAATTTCAACTATAAAGTTGACCTATTTTGGTGAGAAATGTTTTTGCCCATTTTGGCTATTATTGTATGGATTTCGAAATTTTTTTTGAAAATAAAAATTGGAAAATTTTCCAAAATAAAAAAAAAAATTAAAAAAATAGTTTTTGGGGGGTACGCAGACCCCCCCCCCCCCCCCCCCCGTGACCTCTGTACACTGTAGGTCTATCGCCGTCGACCGTTCCGCCGCTACCGACCCCGTACTCCAGCCGCCCTTGGTCCTCCGCTGTCCGACGACCACCTCCCTAGCACCTCCCTACCTCCTGGTGACTTCCCGGCCCACCATCCGGGCTCCCCAAGCTCCCTCTATCAGCGAATCCTGCTTGGCCGCCGCTGCTTTTCCCCGGGCCGCTCGTCGGCCCCGCCGGTGCCGTATTCTGCCTGGCCTCCTTGTTGTCTCCTCCACACAAGCGCTGGTGGCCCCAGCACTAGTGCTGCTGGACACCATTGGAAAGTGCTCCATCCCACCAGCCATGCAGACCATGGGACCTTTCCACATGGACCCCCTCTTCATTGAGCTTTTCAGTTTTGCAGTTCAACTTTGAAAGGCCATATCTTGCTCATTTTTGCTCCTTTTTTGGTGCAATTTTTTTTGAAATGGGCTAAAATTTTGTGCTCTTCACAGTGGTGTTGTTATTTTCTGGTTTAGGTGCATAGGGTTTTCGGAATTTTCAGATTCTCTCAGCTGTACCTGTCCAATCCCCAATTCTGCAACTTCAAAGGCCTCATTTGAGCTCATACGACCTCCTTTTCAGGTACCATTTTTTTTGAAAGTGCATGTTTTCTTGTCTAATTTCATAATCTATGATCAGATTTCAGAGATTTTGAGTGGAAGTTGTACTTTCAGATATTGGTCTTATTTGGCCTATTAGGTACTTGTAAAGTGCTTGGATCTTAGTTTAGATCTATTGCATTATTAGTTTGAGTCTCTTTTGGCCTTATTAAGGCAGTTGTAAAATTTAAATCAGAAGCCCACTTTGCCATTTTTTGCAAGTGGCCCATTGTATATGCACTAAGTATAAAGTGCCAAATCATCACTTTGGGGGAGGGGGGTTCTTTGATTGAGTGAATTTGGGGGGGTGTCTTATGTGATTGTTCCTCTCTTTGTGCTCTTTCATTTTTGTTGCAATGAGTCCTAATAAATTTCCACCTTTAACTCCACATAATTATGCATCATGGAAAATTAAAGTATGGAGCAAATTAATGGAAAAGGGTCTCATGCATTACATAGATGGAACAATAGCAGCACCACCTATTCCTAAGGCTGATCCTAATGCTCAATTAGAATGGATCACTAAGAATTGCATGGCTCTTGGAACTTTGCACAAGTATGTATTAGATGACCTCATCTGTCATATTGAAAAGTGTACTACAATCAAAGATGCTTGGGATATGTTTCAGAAATTGTATGGTCAAGTTGATGAAATCAGAGGTTATAAGATTGACAATGAGCTCACCAACTTGGATCCCAAGAGTTTTGATACAATCCAAGATTATGTCACCAAAGCAAAAGAGCTATGAGAAAAGCATAAGGATTGTGGAATTGACAAAAAGGATGCTCAGTTGATATTCAACTTGTTGGACAAGCTTGCACCAGAATATGCAGCATTTATGTCTAGCTTCCAAACTCATCATTTGATAGTGGGGAGTTCCTATGTTATGCCTTCATTTCATGCTTTCATAGAAATGTTGATATTGGAACAATCTAAGTTATTGAACATGGGACTTCTCAAGTCTTCAAAGTCCAAGGCTTTGGTGGCTAATCAAGGGAATCAAGGAAGTCAAGGAAAAGATTCCAACAAAAAGAAGAAGCACTCTAAGTCTAAGCCATAATATGAAAAAGGACAATCATCCTCTCCATCTCAAGGTGATTTTTCATCCTCTTCCAAGAAGGGGACACCACCTAAGAAGGCTTGTACATATTGCAAGAAGTATGGTCATGATGAGCATCGATGCCACACCAAGCAAGTTGATGAGTTGACAAATCTTCTCAAGAAAAACAACATCAACTTGCCATCTGCCTACACAAAGAAGGATTCAACTCCTTCCTCTTCCTCACAGTCTAAGGGCAAAGGGCAAGCATTTGTGGCTACTACAGGTTCTTGACCGCAGTGGATACTTGACTCACGTGCCTCATATCACATGGGTTCTACAAAGGAGCAGTTTTCTTCATTGGAGCCATCTAAGGTACCTCACATTTACATAGGTGATGATACACAAGTAGAGGTTGAAGGGAAAGGTTCAGTTGACATGCATGATGGAACATTTGAGAATGTTCTTTATGTTCCTAATTTGTCTACCAACCTTCTCTCTATCTACCAAATCACTCACTATGGGAATGGGAAAAAGGTTGAGTTTACACCAGATTCAGTTGTGGTAAAGGAACTTGATGATGATGCCTTGGTAGTAGTGGGACAAGTCAGTGACACCTCAAGGATTTATTCATTCTCCCACTTTGTGCCAAGTTCACCTTCTAGAGCCTTGCTTACTCATTCAAATTCTGAAAGTAAGCTATGGCATGAGCGGTTTGGTCACCTCAACTACCACTATCTTCAGCAGCTCAGCACTAAAGACATGGTCACAGGTCTACCTCAAATTAGTTTTTTAGAGGGTGTATGTTCAGGTTGTTCCATGGGCAAGCATTCCGAGGAGAAGTTTGATAAAGGGAAAGCTTGGAGAGCTTTGGAAGTTCTTCAACTTGTTCATAGCGATGTAGCAGGTCCATTTCCAGCACCTTCATTTAGCAAGGCCCGCTATGTCCTCACCTTCATTGATGACTACTCTCGTTTCACTTGGGTCTACTTTCTCATTCATAAGAGTGAAGTATTTGATAGATTTCAAGACTTCAAGACTCGTGTGGAGAAGCAATCTGGGAAAGTGGTCAAGATTCTTCACATAGATAATGGAAGGGAATATGTGAACAAAAGACTTGAGGATTTTTGTACATTTGACGGGATTGATCTTCAGCATTCTGTTGCTTACACTGCACAGCAGAACGAAGTTGCAGAACGCAAGAATAGAACTCTTAAAGAAATGGCTAGCTGTATGATACATGCACGTTCTCTTGATCCTGCTTTTTGGGCAGAGGCTATCAGTTGTGCCACACACATCCAGAATCAGGTCCCTCACAAAGCTTTGCAAGGTATTACTCCTTTTGAGGCTTGGGCTAGTAGGAAACTGATTGTGAGACATTTTAGAGTCTTTGGGTGTCCAGCATGGGCTCATATACCTCCGCAAAAATGCAAGGCATTGGAACCTTAGAGTCGGCCTTGCATATTTGTTGGATATCCTAAGGGTGTTAAGGCATATAGATTGATGGATCCTGAGACACATGAGGTGTTCATTTAGAGGAGTGTTCACTTTGAGGAAAGCTCTCCTAGCTTAGCCTCTCTACCTCTTCCACCTTACTCCATTGTTGATAGTGATGTTAGTAATTCAGATGATGAGACTCCTTCAACTTCGACTCGTAGGGTTACACCTCCATAGGGTCCACTTGCAGTTGAGGAGCCTTGTTCTCCACCTCCACCTAGACCTCGTTGGGCTCGACAAACACTTGAGTTCGCAGGTTCTCTTGTTGGGGATCCTTCAAATACACGAAGAACTTGATCACAGCATCACGATCTTCCACATGCATTCATTGCTACCGCTTTCGATCCACAGATATTTTGGGAAGCATCAGGGGTTCCTGAGTGGGACCAAGCTATGGAGGAAGAGTATAGTTCCTTGATGAGGAACAACACATGGGATTTAGTCCATCTCCCTAAGGGGAGAAAGATGGTTTGATGTAAGTGGATCTATCGGACCAAGTTTGCAGTGGATGGTAGTGTCGATAAGTACAAGGCTCGACTTGTTGCGAAAGGTTTCTCCCAGGTCACAGGTGTTGACTATACTAAGACCTTTGCACCCATAGCCAAGATGAACTCCATTCGCTTGACACTTGCTATTGCTGCAGCTCATGGTTGGGTTGTACATTAGATGGATGTGAAGAGTGCTTTTCTTAATGGTGACCTTGATGAGGAGATTTATATGGAGCACCCGCAAGGTTTCATCCAGGATACTTCCTTGGTTTGCAGACTAAGGAAATCTCTCTATGGCCTTAAGCAGGCTCCTAGGGCTTGGTATGCCAAGATGGATTCCTTTCTTCTCTCGGCAGGGTTCACCAAGTGTCATTCTGATTTGAATGTCTATATTTTGCGACAAGATGACTCTCACTTGATACTTGTGCTCTATGTTGATGATTTGATCATTACAGGGAGTAACGCATCCATCATTACCAGGGTCAAATCTACTTTGCATGACAAATTTTCTATTACTGACTTAGGTCTTTTGCACTACTTTCTCAAGATTGAGATTTCATAGTCACCTTCTGGGATTACACTATCGCAGCCCAAGTATGCTCTTGATCTACTTGCATGCTTTCATATGGCTGATTGTAAGCCTGCCCCGACTCTCTTTCTTTCAGGAGTCAAGCTTGAGGCTCAGTGTTCTTCTCCACCAGTTGATGCCACTTTGTATCGTCAGCTTGTGGGTAGTCTCATCTACTTGACCCATACACGCCCTGATATTTCATTTGTAGTTGACATGGTTTCTCGCTTCATGTAGGAACCACATGAGCTTCATTTGAAAGCCGCCAAATGCATCCTTCATTACATCCAGCGTACACATCACTATGGGATTCGCTATACAGCAGGCACAGCACTTCGCTTGGTTAGTTACACGGACTCTCATTGGGCTAGCGATCTTGATGATCATAAGTCTACTTTCGGTTACAGTTTTTACCTTGGTTCAGGCCCCATTTGTTGGCAAAGCAAGAAGCAACATGCTATTGCTCTCTCTTCAATTGAGGCTGAGTATCGAGGTGTTGTTAACATAGTGACTGAGACCATTTGGCTTCAGCAGATTCTCACAGAGTTTGGGCTCACCACTCCACGACCGATAGTTCTACATTGTGACAATCAGAGTGCTATTGCAATCTCGAAGAACCTGGTCCAACACCAATGGACCAAACACATCGAGATCCATATGCACTATATCTGAGAGTTGATTCAGGACCAGGTCATTGATTTGTAGTATTGTCCTACAGTGGAGCAGGTTGCTGACATATTCACCAAACCTTTCACTGAGAGTAAGTTCCAGCAGTTGTGAGCTCTCTTGGGGGTGTGGGATGTGTCATTAGGGGGGGTCAGCTGACTTCTCCTTCCTCTCTTATGGGGGGGACTTTTTCCTCTTTGAGGTTTTGTCCTTCTTCTTTGAGAGTCTTTTGTACTTTCATCTCTCTTTTGGAGGGGAGTTTTTTCCCACTGGGTTTTCTCCTTTTCTCCGTTTGTGAGAGATTGCATTGCATGGTTTTTCTTGTATTTGCATATTGTACATGGGTACCTATCATGGCCTAGTAGTCGAGACCCATCTTGCATTGTTGACTTGAGTCTTCATTCCCCTAAGTTGCACTTAAGGGGGGGTGTTGGTGTAAATAAATATTCATTATGGATATAATTACACTTTACTTAAGTTAACTTAGGATAATGCATCTCTTCGTAGTTTAGATTTGAGACACTTAGGGAAGTGTGCACATAGGGATAGAGCTTGTAGGAGAAATTCCACCTTTTGTGGTCTTGTTTTGTTGTTACACTCCACATTCGGTGGGTCATCCACCTCTTGTGGAATATTATATTATTTCTCCTACCTACCCCTAGTATTTCTTACCTACCCTTGTCTCTCATTGAGCCACATGTCATGATTGTGTGCTCATACATCCATATGGCCTTGCCTATATAAGCAGGCCTATATTCATTGTATTGCTTAATCCAGTTGATCATTTTCATATTGATGAGAATACAGTTTGTTCTTGTCATTCTTTTGTCTCTATTTTAATATTTTCCATTGTGCCCTTGATCTTGGCAAAATCTCACAAATAGGGAATCCAATCTTTTTTATTCAACACAATATAAATTAATAAATGTATAATCAAAATTGTTAGAGTAAATAATATTTTCTAACTAGTAAAGATCTTTTACCTTGTGATTTCTTAGTGAGATAACATATTCACATGTTGAGTTAACTTAGGTAGACTCAATGTTGTTTCTATAAGTTAGTTATAATGGGGTAATAAAACCATTATTTACTTTTAGTTACCTAAGAATTTAATGTTTGTGTCTTGTTATTTGTTCATAATACATCAAACATTGCCTTTATAAGCAAGGCGTCACATTTATATTTCATATTCAATCATTTATCTCATGCATCCTTATTATGCAAGCTATTCTTTCCATTCTCTTTTTTGGAAGTATTTTCGTCTTGTAGGTTTTCTTCTGGTGTCGAGGAGTGGGGAGAATGGGGTTAATCTAACACCTAATGGTCGATAAATTTTTTAATTAATTATTTCCAACTAACCTTTTCACTGTAAAAGTTAGAATATAATGCAAAAAATGACTAATCATATTATATGTATGGATAGCCTATAAAGAAAAATAGGCTTACTGACTAGATAGTTTTAAATTACTAAAATTTTGTTTCCGTAAATATAACATTTAAATATACAATTGTATAGTCTAATACTATTGCTCATTTATTTACATATTTTTTTATTCATCTTTGAATTTTTACAACTCATAACATATCGAGTAATATTATAGCTTAACATGAAAGACATGTTAAATTTTAAATATTATAACTCTAATGGTCTCTTCTACTATTATAATGGTGGAAATCGATGTCCACTAGTCTAATGCAAACTAAGAAGCAAATGCATTTTTAATAACATCACATTATGGGGAGTAAAATTCAATAGCATTAAACTCAAATCTATTGAAAAGGGTATGAGCACAAATTGAACTTCACTCTCCTTTTTTGAGTTAAAGTGTTGCAATATGAAATAATAGAATAAAATAATTAGGACTAATGATGTAAAATTGATCATGATCAATACAAAGAGACAATTTTAGAATAGATATATAGACATCAAGTAAAGATTTAGAGATGGGAGGTAGAGAGGAACTTGGGTCTATAATATGAGCTTAGAAATGTTGGACAATTTTTCTAGATGATGTTATCCCAAAGTTATTACATGTGGGAACCAACAATAGTTTGAAATTGGAATATCACTCTAAGTACCTCCTAAAATTTTATTAGAAAAGTATTGGATCATGTTTCTAGGCAAACTTGTCTAGGTCTTTTTGTGTCTTCAAAGTTTAATTTTCTGTGTCTTATTTTTCACATTTTAGATCTATATTCATTCTCTTAAAAAAATTTCACCTCCACACAAAAGAGAGAAAATATTGATGGATTGATAGGAATTTTTCTAGGTCAAAAATTGAGTTTAGAACTAACCATATGAACATAGAAAAGAGAGTCTATCTTTATGAGAGGCTAGATCAAAAATTGAAATTCTTGATTAAAATGGTTATACCTTCAATTGATGATGCAATGTTCTTAGGATATATCCTCCGTGTGTTTATGCAATAACATGATAAATCATAATAAAATTAATTTCATAAATTCAGTATGAAAGCATCATAGAAGATGGCTTGTTGTAGCTTGATGCTCCTTCAAATCAAATCTTATCTTGAATCATAATAATTGCTCCTGGAATGAAAGAATAATATGATAAATTAATTAGAGATGATGTCTTATATAGGGATCTTAAAGTAAAATCGCCTCTTGGCCAACTTAAAATAATCATTTTCACATATTGAGGATAGATTTGACATTATCCTGACAAAATAAGCTTGAATTTTTTAGGGTTGTCAGATAATATGACCCTGATCATAGAACTATAATTTATATGAAAATTATAACATTTATGTGCAGAAAAAAGTGCATTGAACTTGAAAATGACATAGGCAAATATAAGCTTCAAGTGAAATAAGATAACGTGCATACTTAGATTAAGGACCCAAATAAAAAAGCATTGATGCATTAAGTAAAATAGGACTCATAATATTGAATTAAATATAAATTTAATGAAATAAATGGTCCCAAAATACATAAAGGAATGGGAAAATTAAAATAAGTGCTAGGATAATCTAAAATTGAACTCCATAATTAAAAAAGTAAAATTTACGATGCTACATTTAGCCCCCTCATTAGTGATAGGATAGCATTATGTTTGATGAATGCACATGTAATAACCATGTCTCAATTATAAAGTAAAATCAATGAGTGTGTAGCATCATAAATTTTCATTGGGCCAATTCACACCTCATGTTTGTGCCCCTACATTAGCGCATCTCTCCCTCATCTCCTATCTGGGTCCATTTAGTGCCTAAGTAATTCCAACTTCTATGCCTCATAAACCTACCAAATGACTCTTTGCACATGTTTCCTCCTCCTTGGGCCCTAATTTTGGTTTGTGATTGAGGAGGACCAGAGCACCCAGTGCTCTGGTTTCGCTCAATGGGGTCCAATTTCAAAGGAGGGATAGACCAATCTCTTCACTAATAAATGAATTTGGTGGCTCTATATGACCATTGGAGGTCGTCTTGATTGGTCAATTAACCCTAGATCTCATATTTAAATACATTAATGAATACTAGCAAGCATTAGAAGTCTTCACATTCAAGAAATCAAGAATTGAAGTATTGAACTATTCATCATCAAGTATTTCTAGAGGTTTTCAAGGCTACATATTCTTCATTCAATCATTGAGGATCAAGTTACAACATTCATATCCATGCATGTGTGTGTGTTTAGTGTTTTGTCATGTCCATGCCATTTCATACATATGTGATTACATTTAAGAAGAAAAGCATCATTATCAGCCATTGTAGATCTGAGTTATACCTTTCCATTATTTATTTTAGTATTTGCAATATTTCATTCAAGTTTAATTCCTAAAATGGGGTTTGACTTAAGCAAACCCCTATTTCAAAGCTATTTCCCCTTCTTTATGTGTGTAGGAAGTAGGCACAAAGCTACAATATTTACAATAAGCTTTATTTACAGAGACGATTCAATCCCCCATTGGAGTGTGAAAAGTGTGGAAGACCAGAGTGATCGTCACATTGTTCTTGAGAAATTAGGAGCTCCTTCTGAAAATAGATCTTAATCCTCCTACAATCCTTGGAGCCAAGTTAATGACTTGATCTGACGACTTTATCTCACTATTTACGTAATTTTACATCAATTCCAACATATTTACCCTAATTTCAATATATTCAACAAATCAGTTCAATTCAAGGGAAAGAAGAGGTTCATCCAAGATCCCTGGAATTAGTTCAAAATTTAGATATGTTAGGTTTAGATCTATCTAATTCCTATATTTCCCTAATGTAATGGCCCTTAAGAAATATTAGTGGTTTTACTATGTCTAATGGTGGAAACCATAATTTTCACCATTACATCTTGTTGAACCTGACTCTTTACATCCTTGATTTTGATTTATGTTCTTATATCTAAGTTTTTATGCAATTTAAAATTCAAATTTGCATTCACAAGTTTAACTTTTTATTGAATTTTATAAATTTAGAGGTTAAATTCACAAAAACCCTAATTTTAAATTCTAAAATTTGGTTTATGGGTTGTCTAATTTGGATCAATCATTTCAGATCTAATTATTCATTTTATTTAAAATTCAATTTTTCCCTCTTAAATTTCATTTTCAAATTGAATTACATAAATTTTGTGGTTGAACTTACAAAAACCCTAATTTATAATTCTAAAATTTATTTGAGACTTGCATAATTTTTCAAATTTATTTTCCGATATAATATTTATGATATGTATGCTATGATTTAGAGGAATTTATCTTTCAAATTCACAAATCAAATTGCTTAATTAAATGGTCAATCAATCACTTTTACAAAATTTTGCATTGTTTAATCACAAATTTGAAATTTAAAACTAAAAATTTCCCTCATTTATTCAATCTTCCATGAATATATTAAGTGAAAATTACTTTGGTTACATGACATATGAGTTTCTTGTTTTATCATTTGTGCATATGTATTTCTTATCTTATTTTACTAGTTCAATTTCAAGTTACATTAAATATGTTCATCATGTTCCCTTTCATGCATATGATGATAAATTAGTTATCCCTTTCACTCATAGCTATTATTTATCATCTCCCAAAATTGATCCTACCAATGAGGGCACATTGGTGCAAGAATAGAATATGAACACTTTTTTCAAAGATCTCCTTCCTAAAGATGGAGTTTTGGAGAATGATGTTCATCCTTCTCCTAAAATGTACCTCCCACATAAGGATTATTTGGTTCAAGTGGATAAAAATGTACCTAAAAATATATCTAAGATTAGGGTACCAAGAAATTATAGTTTGAAAACAAGATATTCACAAGAGTTATTTTCAATGTCATTTTGGTTAATATAATTTTTTGGTTATGCCTTTTGGCTTAACCAATGCACCAACAACATTTCAATCATGTATGAATCATATATATTCAACAAACAATTGAAGAAATTTTTTCTTACATTCTTTGAAAATATTCTCATATATAGTAAGACATGAGAAGAGCATTTAAGGTACTTGGAGAAAGTCTTCGGAATTATGGATGCACAATCCCTATATACAAAGACATCTAAATGTGAATTTAACATGACCAAAATTCTATTATTGGGCCACATCATTAGTGCACAAGGAGCTCAATTACATCAAGAAAATATTCAAACCACTCTAGATTAGCCCCTACCAAAAACCCTCACCAAATTGCATGGATTGTATGTATTATGTAGCTACTATAGAAGGTTTGTTAAAGGATTCTCCGATCTTATGGCTCCCTTAATAATTCTAACCAAGAAAGGGTAATTCAATTGGATAAATGAAGCACAATTTTTATTGGACAAGTTGAAAGAGATCATTAGTACCTGCCCAATTATAGCCCTACTAGATTTTAATCAACCCTTCAAATACGAATTTGATGCATCAAAGGAAGGAATTTGGGTAGTCTTGATTCAAAATGGGCACCCAATTTATTATGAAAGTAGGAAGTTGAAATAAAATAAAATATTTTACTCTATATGAGACAAGGAGGTGCTTTCTATAATGTATGCTCTGATCAAAATTTGACAATATCTAGTTGGAGGGAAGTTTGTAGTAAGAACATGTGACAATACTTTAAAATAATACTTGGAGCAAAAGGAAATTAATGAAAGACAACAAAAATGGGTGAATAAGATTCAAACATATGATTTTGATATTAAATATATAAAAGAGAAGCAAAATATCATAGTCAAGGCCTTATCTCAAAAGACAACTATTTTCTCCTTATCAACAATCTTGATGGATTGGAAGGAACATCTTGTAGAAAAATATTCAAAGAACACCTTTAAATGTGAACTAATGGAAGGACCAGTACAAGATGATCAAGAAAAAGTAGTGGATTAAATTATATAATACTGTAATGGTTGGATCTTCTTGGTACCTTAATCAAAACTAAACAAAAAGAACTTGAGAATTATCCATGAGACAGCATTGGTAGGACACCTAACATATTTTAAGACCTACAAACAAATTAAAATAAATTCTCTTGAAAGGGCATAAAAAATGGTGTCCTTCGCTTTGTTAAGGAAGGGACTATGCTCACTTTTTTTGCAATCTCTTCCAGGCAAAAAGAACAATTAGTTATAGAATTATTCTTCAAACAAGTATTCAAGTTGCATGGACTATAAAATAACAAAGTAAGTGACCCTAATATCATATTTATTAGTATCTTTTACACCAAAGTATTAAAATTATCTGGTACAAAGTTAACACCAAGTACAAGTTACCATCCACAAATGGGTATTCAAATAGAAATTATGAATAAATGGATTGAAGGAAGCTAGTGAAACTATTTGGATGGTAAATAAAAGTCATGGCTTAGGTGGCTTAATTTAGGATAATATTATTATAGTATAAATTATCACTTGTCCATTGGAATGACACCTTTCAATTCACTATATGGATATAATGTGTCATCTTTCTTAGATATAGCCTTTGGAGGGAGTAAGTCCCCTATAGCCAAAGAATGGGTTCAAGAGTGCCCAGATATTCTTAAGTCCCTTAAGAGTAATTTACAATATTCCCAAAATGTACAAAAAGTTTACATGGATAATCACTAGAAAGAATGAAGTTTTGAAGTTGGAGATTTGGTTTATCTTTGATTACAACCATATAGACAATCACCGCTAAAGAAGATTGGAGTTGAGGAATTGAAGCCCCAATTCAATAAACCTTAATAAGTAATCAAGCAAATAGGAGAAGTGGAAAACAAACTAGAGCTTCTAGAAATTAAAAAATTACATAAAGTATTTCATGTGTCATGCCTCAAAAAGGCTTTAGGATAACAAGTGACAACCTCCACTAAACTTCCACGTTTCGACAAAGAAGGAAAGTTGGTCTTGGTTCTCAATGAGGTTATAGACATAATGGAGAAGATGTTGAGAAGTATAAGAAGCTACCCATGAAATATGTCATGTGGGAGAATGAACAAGTCCTCCAACACCCAAATCTATGATTTCCTGTGGGCAATTAATTTCAAGGAGGGGAGACTATAATAACGCCATCTCAATTCTATTAAAAAATCAATAAGTGCATAAGCCCAACAACATGAAAGGCCAAGGACACTCTTTCACTTCATTAATTAATACCTTAGGATCACTACAAAAAGAAGGAACGAATGGGTCAAACCAAAGTCTACATGATCTCTTAACAATAGTTGTCAAAGGACTAATCTTAGATCCACTAAATAGAGTTTATGTTTTCTATTATCGTTGCCAAGAAGGATACATGATATGCATTAACTAATGAAAAATTAATTAAAGGAAGTTTGGCACAATGTTAAGAAAAGAGTGCAATGGTTGTGAGAGTCATTCATAACTCCTAACATCAAGTATCCTTGTAGGATATTTAAGGGAGATAGCTAGTTCTATTCATGGCATTGAAGAGAGTTACTCATTGATTCCAAATTGGAGTAGATTATCTTTTTCATAAACAAGTAATATGAGGGTGTCAAGCCTCCCAATTAAAAGGTAATAATTACGTGAGCACAAGGTCAAATATTTTTAATTACATCAGCCATTATAGGAAGATAATAAAGACTAAATTAGACACAACTTCCCATTTGAGGCGTAGATCCTCAAGTATCCATCGCATGAATAATTAGATCAATTAAAAAATAATGATTTATTTATTATAATCAAAATCATATCTTATATTATAATTATTTGTTTTAACATCATTTTTGGACTCGTAACATTATAGATAATTCCATTACTTTTATCCACCTCTTATATATATAAGTACAATCTTTAATTCAAAACCCTTGTAAAACTAGATTGAAGGAATTATAATAGTGTTGATCCAAGCTCTAATTTATCTTTTCAAAGGCCAATTACCTAGTATTTTATAAGGGACATTACAACACAAGCTCCCAAGCATAAGATCTTATCAATCCATGTAAATAACCTTCAATTATATACAAATAAAACAATTGTAGTACTAAACTAAAAGTTTCCAAGCCAAAGAAAATAGAAGGGTAATCAAAAGAGAAGATTCTAGATTCAAATGAAGAGGATGTAGCCAAGTGTCATTCCCAAATTTAGTTTAGGGTGTTTTCTCCTTCTATATTTTTTTATTCCTTCTCATTGTTATAGGTTATAAAAATTTGTATTAGATAGATAGAGTAGGGAGATGCATAGTCTTAGTTGTTGGTAGAATATTGTAAATTGTAAAATAATTTTAGAAGCAAATGTCAATAAAATTTAGAAGTATCACGGATTACATCAGAAAGTTCTCTCCAAATTGTCTACTTTGATTCATATAAAACTAATATATCCCAAATATTTGAATTTTTTATTATGGTCTTCACCACAATCATGGTATTTGTTCATTGTTCTCCTCTAAGGGAAGAGTTAAATACTTTGGTCAAATAGCTGTGATTTCGAGTATAGAGTTTGGATGTATATAGTATAATTTTTTTATGAAATTGGATTATTTTTTATTAAAATGTATTGACATACTATGATTTGTTGATTAGGTTTAATTTTTTGATGAAATGATGTTGTAGTTTCTTATTTGACTCAATGGCACTAGATTATGCATTGATTTGTGATATGGTCTAGTATATTTTTAGAAAAATTTAAATTAATCAAATTTGCATTTACATTTATGTTGTAGGAGTAGAGATAATAGAATTTGTTCTCAATTGTGCAAATATAGTAAAAATAATCATGAATAAAACTAATTGAAGATTAAATATTAATGTCATGGTTACATTTCATTTAAAACTACATGCTTAAGCATAGTATTTGTTCTCTTTTGTTTTGATGCTTAGATAGTGTGAAGGAACACCCACCTAGGCCTAGAAGAGCCTAAAGTGCAAATGAATGCAATCGAAATTATATTGACTCTTGTCAGTTGGCCTATGATCCAAAATCCCTATGTAAACATTATGTCTAAATCTTAAGAGCATTTGGGAAATGAGTTGGAGTAAGCAACATGACCGTTTTTGTTTACATTTCAAATTTTAATTTGTACCTTAATATCATGCAAGTTGGATTGCTTTATGCATTTTTTCACATATTACTAAATCCATTGCAATGGGTTGGCCTTCTCTTGTAGTGTAGCATAGGGAATCTTAAGTCTCCATGACTAGATGGATGCCTCATTAATTATGTTATCTCTCTCTTTTAATTCAACTTACAAAGAAAAAAAATCAAAGAGGCTATGTACTGCAAATTTTTTTTAAAAAATATTCATATTGTGACCTACTCATTGAGAACAATATATGAATTGAATATTTTATTCCTTATATTTACCTAAATATTTGACTATTTGACCACACTAACAAGCATGTTTACTTTATACCATAATCTACATATTTAATTAAATTACTAGTGTGTGTATCAATTGAAAATGAACAAAATAAAAGATTTGAACTTATTGTTGAGAAAGAGGTCATGCCAAATGAAAGAACTTTAAGAAAATGTAGAAAATAATTAATAAAAAAATATTTTACTTTTATCATAATTTAAATTGTTACTTAAGTTTATCTCAATATGTGTGGTTGCATTTTATTGAATTTGATTGAATGGAGATTCATTTTATTGGCCAATATGAGGAAGATGATATAAATGAGTTCAAGATTCTAGAATAATTATGGATTTGAATTTACTTTACATTTAACAATATAGAACTAGTGGATGGATCTAAGTTTAATTATGTATCACATAATGGATGGATGTTAATTTTTCTTATAATAACTTCTTTTCTTCAATAGTTATCTTTAATATCTATTAATATCTATTTTTTATTACTGTAGGCATTGTACCTATTAAGTAGACTACTAGTTGGCTATGGGTTTACTACACATTGTTGTAGTAATTAGCATTGAATGATGTACATAACATATTTTCAAAATGATATATCTTTTCATTTAAAATGTACATAACTATGTATAGGAGAACATATACGAGCCACAATCATAAATATGAATATCTTTCATGTCTATATTAAAACAAGACATGTGTTATTTCAAACATGTACACATTAAACAAAGACAATTTATGTCACATCAATAGTTTGACAATGATTCATATTGTAGTAATTTGAATTGAATGATAGACACAATGTATTTTGCAAAGGTTGTGTCTTGTCATGTCAAATGTACATAGCTATGTATAGGAGAATATGTATGAGTCACAATAAATATGAATCTTTTTCATGTCTATATTAAAACTAGACAAAGATCACTTCAAATATGGACACTTAAAAAAAAGACAAGTTATGTCACATCACTAGTTTGACAAAATGTAATATTTACTTTAAACTTTTTTTCATTAATTTCACTTAAATATAGTATTTAATAGATATTTTACTATCAAACATTAACCGACTCCTTTCTAATAGTTATTAATGTCTTACATTAAATGTTATAAGAAATAAATTTTATTTTAAACAATTTTAAAACAAATAGAATCTGTTATTTACAATATGTGAACTATATTTTGTGAAAACCCTATTATCTGTTATTTTTCTTTCAATTTTATTACATAGTTTTACATCAATATTTTGAATCACAACTTTTTTAAAAAACAATAGATAATAACATTATGAACTTTTGATATTTTCTAATTTGTTACCTCTTAAATAGCCCTACTATTTTGTCTTTGTAACAGTATTTTTTTATTAATTTCTATTCAGATCTATAATAAATTGGTACCATCCCTCCACTTATTCTAATTAAAAATTTTGATATCATTAATTAACAAATAGAACCCATATAAGAAATTGGGATATCCACAGTTGCACCCACTCCCCTATTCAGTCAACAGAGAAGTCTGTGTCAATTAGAGTTACAAAGTGTCTAAATGATCAACACATATCTGGGCTGAAATAATTGAAATGGTGTCGTCACCATGTATTAGAGTTTATAAATATAGTTCTCTTAGATTTGCAGGCATCTGCACTCACTATAGTTCTTCTAAACACACTCTTCACTACATAATAATCTATCATCAATATTTCCAATCGTCCATTTGTTCCATAGTTTGTATATAATTATATTAATAGGAAGGTTTTATTAAAAAAACCATAAAATAGTTTAAGGGATTGAGATTAATTACTCAAAACATTAAATATTCAATGTGAGATCAAAGTTCAAATTTCAAGGGGACATTTAAAGTGGAATTCTAAGTTATGACTCTTATTTTTCTATGGTTGGATTCTAATCTGGGTTTCTAAATAAGTGGATCTCTAAGATGTGAGTCTTGGTCTTTCATAGATGTTTTTTAGTGTGAAAGATGATGGTATTAATCCTATGATTGTGCTTGCATATGTAAACTATTTGTAGACTCTTGTTCTTCTATTGTTGGCTTCTAATCTAGATTTCTAAATAGGTGGATTTCTAAAATGTGACTCTTGATCTTCAATAGATACTTTTTTTGTTTGAAAAATGCTGGTATTAATCTCATAATTGTAATTTCATCTTTAAACTATTTATAAACAACTAACAATATAAAAAAATTACTAAATTCAATTTCATACAAACCACCTAAAGAAACCTAAATTTTGTTGTTATTTTGGCATGGTTTTGTCATTGATGTCAACACCTACTAAACTCTTATCAACTCTGGCACTTTGGAGATCCAGCAGCATTCACCGGCAAGCAAGTAACTATTGCACAGTTACTAGTATCTGGTACACCGGCAAGATATAATGATCACCGGCACTTGGAATGACATGGAAGACACATGGTTATGTCGAAGACATCATTTGGACATCTTGTCCTAGAGTTTTGTTCATTGGTATACTCATAGTTGCATATTTGTTGTTACCCGCAAATAGGTCTAGGGTTACACCAATAGGTTTATCTTTTCCAAATCAACATGGCACACTAATGGAGATGATTAATTATTGTTTTAAATGCATTAAGATGACATGTTCAATCAGTTATTGCATCGGATATTATATTGTTTGTAAAATGTTTTTATTGTAATATCTTGTAGAGCCGACCTACTAAAATTGGACTTAGGTTATGGTATAAATGTAAGATCTTATTTGTAAGATCAAATGTGGAATGTGAAAAAAGATTGTGTGAAGGTATATGTGAGATTAAGCAGAGCTATACACGAAGACATCACTTGAAGGTGAAGCTAGGTTTTTTTGGAAGCATGTCAACATTACACTAGTACTGAACCCAGCATATGAAGATGCTATTTTGTGCAGTACATTCTTATTGGATTTAACCATCCAATTGTAGTCAGTGTGACTCCCATTTTGTGATTGAGCAGTGAGCTCTAGGCTGTTGGCCTTTCTGCATGTGCAAACCCCATTTATGTACACTTACTATCTGCAGTAGTATCATCTGATTGTGGGTAAGGTTTCCCACTATGGTTTTTCCCCTTACAGGGTTTCTACATACAAATATTAGTGTTATGTGTTGTGGATGACTTTGTATTTATGTTTCATGCATTAATCCTTACCGGTATAACAATTAACTATTATAACTGTCTACCGGCATACTTAACTGGTTTACCAGTATTAAGCATTAAGTTGGTTAAAAAAAATTTGGTTTAAATTTATTTGACAACTGATTCACCCCCCCCTCTCAGTTGTCTATAGGACCTAACAATTGGTATCAGAGCTTAGTCCTCCTTTGCAGAAGTTTAACAGCTTGAGGAGATCCAATGTCTACTAATTATTTCAGGAAGGACAGTCCTAAACTTGATGGAACCAACTATGGTATATGGAAGATCAGAATGGAGACACATCTAAATTGCATTGGAAAAGACAACTAGGAAGTTACAAAGAATGGCTATACTACTACTGTACAAGGTCAACCCAGTCTAGCTAACTTGACAAAACATGAGGAAAATGATTGCAAAGCAAGAGAAGCACATTTGAGCACATTATCAAATCAACAAAACATGGAACTATCAGATAGGTCTACTACTAAAGCTATTTGGGATCATTTGGAAACACTGAATGAAGGAGATTCCATAGTCAAAATTGCAAAACTTGAAAGCTTTCAAGTCAGGTATGAACATCTGAAAAGGGAAGAAGATGAAAGGATTTTTGCTTTTATAGAAAGAGTAAATGAAATTGTTTTGGGTATTAAATGTTGTGGAGGAACCTTAAGTGAGGATGAAATTGTTTCAAAAATTTTAAGAGGATTGCCACCGACATATAAAATGAAAGTCACTGCTATAAATGAGTTAAGAACAATGCCTAATACATCAGTTACTAGGGATACATTGATTGGGAAACTTTCATCTTTTGAAATTGAAGAATTTGGTCCTATTGCTACTATAAAGACAGATTTGGCCTTTAAAGCATCAACATCATTTGCTCCGTCATTTGAAAAATCTGATTGGAAAGCCTTTTATGCAAGAGAACTTGAAGAAAGTAGGAAAGAAAATGAAGAACTTGAAGAACTTGAAGCACTATTTGCAAGGAAAATGCCTAAAGGTCCAGTTGGAAGTAAGTATGAAGGTAAAGCACGCTTTAAATGTTTTAACTACAATAAGATTGGTCATATGGCTTCAAGATGCCTTGATAGACATCCTAGACTAAGAGAAGAAGCTAGAAGAACATACAAGCCTAACCCTGAATATCAGAGATACATATTTAAGAATAATAAAGACAAATCTTGTTACATTGCTGATGAAGGTGTGGTTGATGATTCTGATGAGGATCCGGCAGACAATGGATGGGGTTTTGTTGCTATAATAGAAGATCAACCAGCACCTACTTCTCAACCGGTAGTATAGGCCCTGGAAACTAAAGATGAAGTAAAGGATGAATGGATCATTGATTCAAGATGCTCATATCATATGATAGGAGACAAAGGTAAATTCTTTAACTTTCAAGAATACAATGGAGGCTTAGTGAGATTTGGAGATTACGAAGCTTGTTCAATCAAAGGTAAGGGTACAATATCTCTTGATGGTAAGCATAACACTGACAATGTCTACTATGTTGAAGGATTAAAGCATAATCTTTTGTGTCTTGGTCAATTAGTTGAGAAAGGATTTCAGTTACAAATTTTAAATGGAAGATGCAAAATCATGAATAGAACTAGTTTGGAAATTGCAACCAGTAATCAGACTAGAGGTAATATCTTTCATTTGAATAACAATGTAAATACATGCTTAATTGCACATATAGATGAAAGTTGGTTATGGCATAAGAGACTTTGTCCTGTAAACTTTGATTGCATGGTAAAGATCAGTATTACTAAGGCAGTTAGAGATTTACCTAAAATTGTCAAACCTCAGAATACAGTATGTAAGGAATGTCAATTTGGAAAACAAGTTAGAGCTAGTTTCCAAAGTATTCTAGAAAAATCAAACAATGCTCTTGATTTGATTCACACTGATTTATGTGGTCCAGCTAGAACTAAAAGCTTACAAGGTGATAGATATTTCATGCTAAGCATTGATGACTATTCTAGAATGTGTTGGGTTACTTTTCTTAGAGAAAAATCAGAAGCACTTGGAAAGTTCAAACTGTTCAAAGAAATGGTAGAAAATGAAACCGGTAAGAAAATCAAATGTTTAAGATCAGATCAAGGAGGTGAATTTACATCTAAAGAATTTAATACACTGTGAAGTGAATGGAATTAGAAGACAGCTATCAGCACCTCGGACACCACAATAGAATGGAGTTGTTGAAAGGAAAAACAGAACTATCTTGGATAAAGCAAGAAGTATGTTATTAGAAGCAAACCTACCACATGTATATTGGAGAGAAGCAGTCAGTACAACGGTCTATACATTTAACAAAGTTCACATCAAAGGTGAAACCGGTAAGACCCCTCATGAACTATGGTTTGGTAATACTCCTACTCTTAAGTATTTCAGAATTTTTGGAAGTAAATGTTATATCAGAAGAGATGAGTATATTGGCAAATTTGATCCTAGAAGTGATGAAAGAATATTTCTTGGTTATTCATCTAAGAGCAAAGCTTATAGATGTTTTAAATAGAGATTGCAGAAAATTGTTGAGAGTAAAAAAATATAAAGATTGATGAACAATTCATAGGAACTTCAAGGTATATAGACTCTGAACCAACAACAAAAATTTTGACAAATAAACCTACTCTAAATCCACCGGTACTGAATGAAGATCGAGTTACCCTGGTATCATCTGAGGATTCCATAGTAATTGAGGAACAACAACAAACTAAGACACCCCGGTATGTAGGACTGAATCATTCTGAAGATCAGATAATTGGAAACAAGTTTAAAGGAGTTATGACAAGAGGAAGATTGGCAAATGAAGAGGTATGTCTTATTTCTCAAATTGAACCATCATCTATTAATGAGGCATGTGAAGATAAATTTTGGATTAAAGCTATGGAAGAAGAATTAGAATAAATTGAGAAAAACAACACTTGGACATTAGTTCCCCGACCTAAAGATAAAAATGTAATTGGAACCAAATGGGTATTTAGAAAAAAACTTAATGAAGATGGTAATACTATCAAAAATAAAGAAAGACTAGTGTGTAAGGGATATTATCAGAAAGAAGGAATTGATTACAATGAAACCTTTGCACCAGTAGCTAGAATTGAGGCAGTCAGATTATTTTTGGCTTTTGCAGCACACAAGAACTACAAATTTTATCAAATGGATATTAAATGTGCATTTTTGAATGGAGATCTTGAAGAGGAAGTATACATTGAACAACTTGATGGATTTTATTTGACAGATGACAATGATATGGTTTGCAGGTTAAGAAAAGCTCTGTATGGACTTAAACAAGCTCCAAGAGCTTGGTATGCAAGATTGGATAAGTATCTTTTAAAGATTGGTTTTACTAAAGGAAATGCAGACAATAATTTATATTATAAAGTAACTAATGATGACATCTTGATTATAGAAGTATTTGTTGATGATATAATCTTTGGAGAAGAAGATGGATTATGTAAGGAATTTTCTATTAAAATGCAGCAAGAATTTGAAATGTTTATGATTGGAGAAATAAAATTCATTTTAAGATTACAAATTTCACAGATTGATAAAGGTATATTCTTGATTCAATCCAAATACTTAAAAGAGTTACTAAAGAAATTTGGGATGGAAAACTCTAAACTGGTAAGCACACCTATGACAACAAATGACAAATTATCACAAAGGGATGAATCTACACTTGTTAATCCAACTAGATACAGATCTATGATAGGAGGTTTACTATATTTGACACAAACCAAACCTAATATTATGAATGCATTATGTATTGTTTTAAGATTTCAAAGTAATCCTAGAGAAAATCATGAATCAGCAGTAAAAAGGATTTTCCGGTACTTACAAGGCACTATAAATCTTGGATTATGGTATCCTAGAGATGAAAATTTTGAATTATGTGCATACACAGATGCAAATTGGGCAGGAGGTGTGGATGATAGAAAAAGCACCATCGATGGAGCATTCTTTCTTGGAAACAGATTAGTTTCTTGGTTGAGTAATAAACAAAGTTGTACATCTTTATCAACCTCAGAATCAAAATATGTTGCAGCAACAACTAACTGTACACAGGTACTATGGCTTAAGCAAATGTTGAAAGACATAGAGGTAAAATACAAGGAACCTATTACTATCTATTGTGATAACACTGCAGCAATTGATATATCTAAGAATCCGGTATTACATTCTAAAACAAAACATGTTTCTATCAAACTAAATTTTCTAAGGGAAAAAGCTGAAGCAAAGGAGATAAAACTGGTTTATGTGAATACTAAAGAATAGATTGCAGATATTTTTACTAAACCTTTGCCTAAGGAGACTTTTGAATATCTCAGAGATCAGCTTGGAGTCATACCACGACCGGTAGAGACTTAGACAGTTGATGATTATCATCAGCCGATAGAATTAATAGAGAAATATTTTTCCAGTCTTTGATGAGGAAGCTACTTCTCGGGGGGAGTAGTTGGTATATTTAATTGATTGGTATTTTGTATATGAACTTGGTTTTATTGTAACTTTGGCATTTGATGTCAAAGGGGGAGAGATATCTATGGAAAAACAAATTATCTTTATTATCTTTTGGGGAGAGATTGGTATGGAAAAACTTTGAGAAACACAAGGAAAACACATGTTGCTCCTAGGAGGAGAGATTGTTGTTTAGGAGAGATTATTAATTTCTGTTTATGATCTTTTTGGAGATTGTTGGTTTTTGGTATTTGGCATTTCTATTTTGGCACTTTGATGGTTTTTCCATCTTGTGTTGCCATCAATGCCAAAGGGGGAGATTGTTGGTATTTTGGTATGGTTTTGTCATTGATGTCAACACCTACTAAACTCTTATCAACTCTGGCACTTTGGAGATCCAGCAGCATTCATCGACAAGCAAGTAACTATTGCATAGTTATTGGTATCTGGTACACCAACAAGATATAATGATCACTGACACTTGGAATGGCATGGAAGACACATGGTTATGTCGAAGACATCGTTTGGACATCTTGTCCTAGAGTTTTGTTCATTGGTATATTCATAGTTGCATATTTGTTGTTACCGACAAATAGGTCTAGGGTTACACTGACATGTTTACCTTTTCCAGATCAACATGGAACGCTATGGAGATGATTAATTATTGTTGTAAATGCATTAAGCCGACATGTTCAATTGGATATTGCATCGGATATTATATTGTTTGTAAAATGTTTTTATTGTAATATCTTGTAGAGCCGACCTACTAAAATTGGTCTTAGGTTATGGTATAAATGTAAGATCTTATTTATAAGATCAAATGTGGAATGTGAAAAAGGATTGTGTGAGGGTATATATGAGATTAAGCAGAGCTATACAGGAAGACATCATTTGAAGGTGAAGCTATGTTTTTGTGGAAGCATATCAACATTACACCAGTATTGAAGCCAGCATATGAAGATGTTATTTTGTGCAATACATTCTTATTGGATTTAACCATCCAACTATAGTTAGTGTGACTCCCATTTTGTGATTGAGCAATGAGCTCTAGGTTGTTGGCCTTTCTACATGTGCGGACCCCATTTATGTACACTTACTATCTGCAGTAGTATCAGCTGATTGTGGGTAAGGTTTCCCACTGTGGTTTTTCCTCTCATAGGGTTTCCACGTACAAATAATGGTGTTATGTGTTGTGGATGACTTTGCGTTTATGTTTCATGCACTAATCCTTACCGCTATAGCAATTAACTGTTATAACTGTCTACCACAAACTTAACTGGTTTATCAGTATTAAGCATTAAGTTGGTTAAATTTTTTTTGGTTTAGATTTATTTGACAACTGATTCACCCCCCCCACTCTTAGTTGTCTCTGGGACCTAACAAATTAAATATGGTATTGTTTAAGCCAAATCATATATCCCATAATAAAAGGAGAGATATGATACAGAATAATTGTAGGTGCTTTAGAGCGTTGAACAAAGTATCTCTCCTCGTGTGTACATATCAAGTGATCATTGTGATGAAGCAATTTAAGTAGGTTATCTACACTAGTTTGACTTAGACATGATAGCGTTTTCAAGTGCCTGGGCATAACAGATGGATGGTGTAGGATGGATGTTCACACTTCAGGTGGGTTGTATGTCAGGTTCCCATATAATTTTAAAAAAGGGAAAATTTGGACATATTTCTAGCCACTTAGAATATGCATTTAAGGACCTTGTCAATGGGAACGACTTAAGTCACACACACTAAGTTTATATTTTTAGGCTTAAAAGTGTTGAATATTCAGAGTTGATTGACATTTTCTAGGCTTCATATGGTATTTAATGTATGTTGTCACACACACTAAGCTTGCCAATGAGGTATGTTTAACACCTATCTTTCTAGTTCATATTCATTCGGAGATATTTCTCACTGGTTAGAATATGTATTTGAGGACATGGGTATTTGCAATGACAGGGTATCATTAAAAAAGAGAAATGGGAATCCTTCAACTTGCCCTAGTTCACCACAAATTCAGAAGAGATGGAGAGCATAGTGAAGAAGGAGGGTTCATTTAGCATAATAACTTTGAGGGTATTGGAAGGATATGCTTTGCATTTAGTAACCCATGTAAAAGAAGGGAAAGACGAGATGCTTTGGAGAAGTGCGGGGAACCAGTACCAAGCAATGTTTTAGAATGTTGTGGGAACTCATTCGGGATGTGACCAATTGACAAATGAATTCTTCAAAACAATTGTTAAAAGAGAAACTGCTAAATTTGAGGAGTATCTTGAAGATAAAATAGAATTGGTTGTTGTCTTTCTTTGTCGAGAAGGAGCATAGAATGACATTGGCCAAAATATTTAACTTGACCTCCTAAATTCCTTCTTTCTACTCATAAAAATAAATTGTATTAAGAAGGTCTTCTCAAGCAGTTAGATATTAATTTTGATTTTTATGTTAGAAATTATAAGCTGGTTGTACAAATATTTGTGATATTGCTACCAGGATTCAACTATGTAGTTTTTAAGTCAAACTCATTGACCCATGATCTAGGAGTAGACATTCACAAGAACCTATCTCTCATGAGAATGGATGGAACACTTTTACATATTTATAATGACTAATATGTAAATTTATCTCCTTTCTTATTTACATTTGTCTTTATTATGAGAGAAGTGTTATGATACATATACATACTAATAAATAATAGTTTTTTGTATACTCAAGTGTTGCTCATATTTCTATGTACTTATTACTCATTCCAATTTTTAAATTAACATACAATAATACTTTTATCTTAATCATTTGTTTACTACTCTCATTCTAATATATATTTATATGCACACAAAATTGACCAACATCTACCCCATTTTCTATTTCATAATCATTGTTGTATACTCATCTTACTAATTTTCAATTATTATAGTTTAATTTGACCAACTCCCCACCTTTACCATTCTCACATAGTTCTAACTAATTATAAGTTTGCAATATATATTGTTATGTCATTGTATTTAATTGCATAAATTGAATTCATTCAAATAATGGATGGATCAAAAATTTCATTTACATTTATTAAAATATAATGATACTAATAAGAACGTAAGTGTAAATAATTATTATAGAACATTTTCATTGATTAAAGAGTACTCTTTTTAATAAATTTTCAATTATTGTGGTTTGATATGGGAGGATTTGACTCCCCATCACTAATTAATACATGTTAAGCTAATGAAAATATTTCCAAAACTATAAATGATTTTAAGATAGGAAAGAAAAAAAGTGATTAGATAAATTGAAGAAAAAGGTTTTGTATATTGCATAGGATGAGTTTGTAAATGTGAGACAAGTTAATAATCATAGATTAATCTCAGGCCATCAGACTCATCCATATATTGAGTCTACAAAAATATTGATATCAAAGTTCTTACAAGTATGTCAACCACTATACTTAATCTTGAGGTTTATTAGATTCAAGTCTTCATAAATCTTGTGACGTTTAATGACTGCCACCTTTTTCTATGTCCATTTCATATTTTAATTACTAATTCAATATTCTTGTCAACTCTAATAAATTTGTTGCCACCTAGCATGGTCTAAGCATGTCAAAACTTCTCAATTGCAAGATGGTGTGATTAGAAGGAGACTTCAACAACATTTTAAAATGCCTTAAGGGCATTCAAAACCTCCATGGACTATTGAAAAGTGACTTAACAAATATTTAGACATTTTAAAATCTTTTGCAAGGGTTTATATTTCTCATGCTTTTTGTGAAGCCTAGAGAGTGGTGGATTTATTTGCCAATGAGGGAGTTCATGGAAATATGTTGGTGACTTGGTACTTTGTAGACCATGTTATAGAGGATGCTAATTCCTTGCTGAGATATGATAGGACTCATGCATGGATTGTCCAATTTTCCATTCTTCAATGATGTGGCTGCCATTTTTGGTATTAATTTCTATTATTATGTGGATTTGCGTGAATGTTAGGAGATTTTTTAGACTTGATTTTTTCTATCCTTCCCATACTTTTTGGGTGATTATTGCATTGTTTATGTTTGCCTTATTTTTGGTTCTTCACACCTAGATAGCAAACTCTAGTGACTATTTGAAGATGGGTGGAGAAAGAAAGAGAATTGAACCCATAAATTGTGAGAAGTTCATGAACAATGCAACAAATTGGAAAATTCTGAATCAGGGAGGTGCTAACCCCTACCTTGAGAAGTTCCATAGTTTCAAACCCAAAATCACTACCAAATTTTCTAAAGGTTGGAAATATGGGAGGATTTTTCTCCTTGGGTGAACTTTTGACATTGACAAGAATTTCGTTGTGCAAGTCATTGGGTTGTCGACTAAAAGGGCCAAGGTGTTTAGGGACATGAAATTATCGAAGGTGGCTATCAATAAATTACCCAAAGAGGACAAGGAGAAGAAGAACCTGGTTAAAGCATCCAAGAGTGGTTATGAAAATTGGCAAAATCAAGTCTCTATGGTGGGATATTCTAAAGGTACTCATGCGATACTTTTGTATGGATGGTCGTTACATTAAGTTTTTTGGTCACCACTTTTTGTTGCTAAACCATTTTAGGCATAAAGTTAGAATTTCTTTTCCATTCTATTTGTTATCCTCTATTGATGCAATTATCAAGGTTCATAGGAATGATCCTAAGAAAAACTTGATGCTCCATGAGGGTTTGTTTCTTTTAATTTATAAATATTGTAAATCATTCCCTTCACCCTCCAAAATCTCCTCTATTCCGTCTAATGAGGAGACATCCTCTAAGGAAGAGGACTTTGGCGGTCGCTTTACTGAAAAAGGATGAATGGCCAATGAAAGCTAATGATTCTAAGTTGGTGTGTGTGGCCAAGAAGTGGTCTAATTCATCAAACCCTGTTATGAACAAGTCCCCTATTTCTGAGAATAGATCTAAGACTGATCCTTTCATTCATAGACGTTCTCAAGAGTCTATGTCTGCTACCAATTGGGAAGGGATAACCTCCTTCCCTAGGTATTTTAACGTCAATTTTCATCTCCTTAATCTTTAGTAGGAGAACCCTAACGATGTGCTAGATATAGCTCGTAACATTGCAATTGACAATTTCAGAATGAACAAGTGGATCTTTCATGACATTAAGGACATCAACCTCAAGCTCCATTTAGTCAGTAGAAAATAGGATAGAAGAAATGAGGGGTTATGGAGTGAGGATGAAATTAAGTCTATTGTTGACTCTCTACAAAAGACCATGAAAAACATGGAATGTCTGAAAAATGATTATGAAAAGAGAATTCAATACCTATATAATAAGATTAAAAACATAAATGACAATCTCATCTCTCTTGTTACCTTTAGCCATAGAGTGGTCAAGATTTTTGTCAATTGTTTCAATACCCTTGTCAAAAAAATAGAAAAATCTTAGTAGAAAGAAATTGTGGTTGATGTGGAAGTGTTGGATAAGATGAAGGGGTAGGAGGAGGATAAAGGCTTGTGCAAGTGTACTAGATCCAATGTAAAGAGAACTATAGAACAATCCTCCCAAGACATCTAGGACCTACAGAAAATTGCCCTCACTATGTCTCAATTGGAAGCTGAAGCCTCAAAGGCTCTTAAAATTTTGAAATAGGTTGTTTTGGTTTATTTTTATTTTGTTCTTTTTTGTCTAATCTTTTATCAATGGGTTTTTGTTATTTTACATTTTTTTATCTCTTTGGCAACTTAATGTAAAAATGGTTTCGGGTCCCATCAAAACGTCTTTAAACCTTAATCAAAAACTCTACTTCATAATTAATCAATCTAGGTTATTAATATTATGTTTTCTTATTTCACTAGATTAGACTATTGTAACTATGTGAAAAGATTAATTTCTTTTAGATTTTAGTGAGCTAGACCAATCAAATAAAACTTATACTTTTATTACAATTTGTAAGCAATATTAGGGCTTTTCAATTTATTTGTTGTAAGCTTACACATTCAAATTTATAACTCTCTCTTAGGGTTATCATTCATATTCACATAGTCTATTTTATATTGACACATGTAAACCTTGGATTGATTTGAGAGATAATATTTTAAATTTTTAAAATTTTACTTAATATTCATATTCTAAGTAAAATTATTATACCTCATTTTGATATTATTCTAGTTTTTGAATTTACTTTACAATTAATATTATAGAATTTGTGGATGGATTTAAATTTACTTATGTATCACATAATGGATGGAGTGTAAATTTGCTGATTACATCTTGATTTCATTGTTTTTCCTTTCAATTCCCATCTATACAATTTGTTTTTTCTTAATTATTGTAGGCATTATACCTATTAAGTGGACTAGTAGTTGGATAGGGGTAAAATACAAGATTTAGTAATTTGTATTGAATAATGGACATTATAAATTTTGAATGGTTTATATCTTGTTATGTTAAATGTACATAACTATGTAGAGGAAAAAATGTATGAGTCACAACCAATATCAATCTTTCTCATGCCTATATGAAAACAAGTCAAGTGTCACTTCAAATATGTACACATAAAATAAAGATAATTTATGTCATCACTAATTGACAAAACACAATATATACTTCATTTTTTTTTTTTTTTTAATTTCACTTCGAGACATTGTATTTAATAAACATTTTACTAGAAAAGATTAGTTGACTCATTTCTAATAGCTATTTTTTTTTATCGATCATTTCTAATAGCTATTATTATCTTACATCAAATATTATAAAAATATGCACATCACTATGTACAGGACAAAATGTATGAGTCAGAATCAATATCAATCTTTTTCATGCCTATATGAAAACAAGCCAAGTGTGACTTCGAATATGTACACATACAATCAAGATAATTTATGTCATATCACTAATTGACAAAATATAATATATACTTAAGCTCTTTTTCTTTAATATCAGTTCAAGGCACTCTGTTTAATAGATGTTTTACCAGCAAAGATTAGCTGAATCCTTTCTAATAGCTATTATTATCTTACATCAAATGCTATAAAATATGCACATCTCTATGTATAGGAAAAAATGTGTGAGTCATAGTCAATATCAATCTTTTTCATGCCTATATGAAAACAAGCCAAGTGTCACTCCAAATATGTACACATAAAATAAAGACAATATATGTCATATAACTAATTGACAAAACATAATATATACATAACTCTTTTTCTTCAATATCACATCAAGGCACTTTGTTTAATAGATGTTATACAAGCAAAGATTAGGTGAATCCTTTCTAATAGCTATAATTATCTTACATCAAATGTTACAAAAATATAAATTTTATTTTAAACAATTTTTTAAATAATTTTTTAAAACAAATAAAATCTTGTATCTACTATATGTGGGGCCATCCTTAAACCACACACACTAAGCAACATATTAAGCCTATAAAATGCTAGTCAATTCTGAATGTTTAACAGTTTTAAACCTACAAATCAAATCTTTGTGTGTAATTTAAACCATCCATTAAAAAACTATTATTATCTGCTATTTTTCATTTCGATTTTATAAGATATTTTTATATCAATTTATTGAATAACAACATTATTCAGAAACATATAACCACATTATCAACATTTGATATCATTAACAAATAGAACACATAAATAGAATTTGGATATCCAAAAATTGGACCCACTCCCCTTATCTATGTCAGTCAGTCAACGAAAAAGAAAAAGAGTTTTTGTGGTCCGCGGGGTTACAAGGTGTCTGAATTATCAACACATATCTCGACCACAATATTTTTTTTGTATACTCAAGTGTTACTCATATTTCTATGTACTTATTACTCATTCCAATTTTTAAATTAACATAAAGTAATACTTCTATTTTAATCATTTGTTTACTACTCTCATTCTAATAGATATTTATATGCACACAAAATTGACCAACATCTACCCAATTTTCTATTTCATAATCCTTGTTGTATACTCATCTTACTAATTTTCAATTATTATAGTTTAATTTGACCAACTCCCCACCTTTACCATTCTCAAATAGTTCTAACTAATTAGAAGTTTGCAATATATATTGTTATGTCCTTGTATTTAATTGCTTAAATTGAATTCATTCAAATAATGGATGGATCAAAAATTTCATTCACATTTATTAAAATATAATGGTACTCTAATAAGACATAAGTGTAAATAATTATTCTAGAACATTTTCATTGATTAAAGAGTGCTCTTTTTAATAAATTTTCAATTATTGTGGCTTGTTATGGGAGTATTTGACTTCCTGTCGCTAATTAATACATGTTAAGCTAGCTAAAATATTTCCAAAACTATAAATGATTTTAAGATAGGAAAGAGAAAAAGTGATTAGATAAATTGAAGAAAAAGGTTTTTTATATTGCATAGGATGAGTTTGTAAATATGATACAAGTTACTAAACATGGACTGCCATCAGACTCATCCATATATTGAGTCTACAAAAATATTCATATCAAAGTGCTTACAAGTATGTCATCCACTATAGTTAATCTTAAGGTGTATTAGATTCAAGTCTGCATCTATCTTGTGATGTTTAATGACTGTAACCTTTTTCTATGTCCATTTCATATTTTGATTATTAGTTCAATATTCTTGTCAACTCTACTGAAGTTGTTGTCACCTACCATGGTCTAAGCATGCCAAAACTTCTCAATTGCTAATTCAAATATGTTGGTGATTTGGTACTTTGTAGACCATGTTATAGAGGATGCTAATTCCTTGATGAGATATGATAGGACTCATGCATGAAGTGTCCAATTTTCCATTTTTCAATGATGTGGTTATCATTTTTGGTATTAATTTATATTATTATGTGGAGTTGGGTGAATTTAAGGAGATTTTTTAGATTTGATTTTTGCTATCTTTCCCATACTTTCTGTGTGATTATTGCATTATTTATGTTAGCCTTATTTCTAGTTCTTCACACCTAGACTGCAAAATTTAGTGACTATTTGAAGATGGGTGGAGAAAGAAAGAGAATTGAACCCATAAATTATGAGTTCAAGAACAATGCAACAAATTGGAAAATTCTGAATCAAGGAGGTGCTAACCCCTACCTTGATAAGTTCCATGGTTTCAAACCCAAAATCACTACCAAAATTTCTAAAGGTTGGAAATATGGGAGGATTTCTCTCCTTGGGTGAACTTTTGACATTGACAAGAAATTCGTTGTGCAAGTCATTAGGTTGTCGACTAAAAGGGCCAAGGTGTTTAGGGACATGAAATTCTCAGAGGCAGCTATCAATAAATTACCCAAAGAGGACAAGGAGAAGAAGAACCTGGTTAAAGCATCCAAGAGTGGTTATGAAAATTTGCAAAATCAAGACTCATAGGAAGGATCCTAAGAAAAAATTTATACTCCATGAGGGTTTGTTTCTTTTAATTTATGAATATTGTAAATCATTCCCTTCACCCTCAAAAAACTCCTTTGTCTCATCTAATGAGGGGACATCCTCTCAGGAAGAGGACTTTGGTAGTCACTTTACTAAAAAAGGATGAATGGAAAATGGAAGCTGATGATTCTAAGTTGGTGTGTGTGGCCAAGAAGGGGTCTAATTCATCAAACCCTATTATGAACAAGTCCCCTATTTCTAAGAATAGATTTGTGACTCATCCTTTCGTTCATAGACTTTCTCAAGAGTCTATGTCTTCTACCAATAGGGACGGGATAACCTCCTTTCCTAGGTATTTTAATGTCAATTTTCATCTCCTTAATCTTGAGTAGGAGAACCCTAGGCATAAAGTTAAAATTTCTTTTCCATTCTATTTTTTATCCTCTATTGATGCAATTATCAAGGATCATAGGAAGGATCCTAAGAAAAACTTGATGCTCCATGAGGGTTTGTTTCTTTTAATTTATGAATATTGTAAATCATTCCCTTCACCCTCCAAAATCTCCTCTGTCCCATCTAATGAGGAGACATCCTCTGAGGAAGAGGACTTTGGTAGTTGCTTTACTGAAAAAGGATGAATGGCCAATGGAAGCTAATGATTCTAAGTTGGTGTGTGTGGCCAAGAAGTAGTTTAATTCATCAAACCCTGTTATGAACAAGTCCCATATTTCTGAGAATAGATCTGTGACTGATCCTTTCCTTCACAGATGTTCTCAAGAGTCCATGTCTACTACCAATTGGGAAGGGATAACCTCCTTCCCTAGGTATTTTAACATTAATTTTCATCTCCTTAATCTTTAGTAGGAGAACCCTAACAATGTGCTGGATATAGCCCGTAACGTTGCAATTGACAATTTCAGAATGAACAAGTGGATCTTTCATGACATTAAGGACATCAACCTCAAGCTCCATTCAGTCAGTAGAAAATAGGATAGAAGAAATGAGGGGTTATGGAATGAGGATGAAAATAAGTCTATTGTTGACTCTCTACAAAAGACCATGAAAAATGTGGAATATCTGAAAAATGATTATGAAAAGAGAAATCAATACCTATAGAATAAGATTAAAAACATAAATGTCAATCTCATCTCTCTTGTTACCTTTAGCCATAGAGTGGTCAAGAGCTTTGTCAATAGTTTCAATACCCTTGTCAAAAATATAGAAAAATCTTAGTAAAAAGAGATTGTGGTGGAAGTGGAAATGTTGGATAAGATGAAGGGGTAGGAGGAGGATAAAGGCTTGTGCAAGTGTACTAGAGCCAATCTAAAGAGAACTATAGAACAATCCTCTGAAGACATCTAGGACCTAAAGAAAGTTTCCCTAAGAAAATTTCCCTCACTATGTCTCAATTGGAAGCTGAAGCCGCCCACGAAGGCTCTTAAAAATTTGAAATAAGTTGCTCTGGTTTTTTTTAATTTTTTTCTTTTTTTGTTTTATCTTTTATCAATGGGTTGCTATTAGTTTACATGTTTTTATCTCTTTCGCAATTTAATGGAAAAACGGTTTCGGGTCCCATCAAAACCTCTTTGAACCTTAGTCAAAAACTCTACTTCATAATTAATCAATCTAGGTTACTAATATTATGTTTTCTTATTTCATTAGATTAGACTATTGCCACTATATGAAAAGATTAATTTCTTTTTGATTTTAGTGAGCTAGACCAATCAAATAAAATTTATACTTTTATTACAATTTGTAAGCAATATTAGGGCTTTTCGATTTATTTGTTGTAAGCTTACACATTCAAATTTATATCTCTCTCTTAAGGCTATCATTCATATTCACATAGTCTACTTTTTATTGACACACGTAAACCTTGGATTGATTTGAGAGATAATATTTTAAAGTTTTAAAATTTTACTTAATATTCATATTCTAAGTAAAATTATTATACCTCATTTTGATATTATTCTAGTTTTTGAATTTACTTTACAATTAATATTATAGAATTTGTGGATGGATATAAATTTAGTTATGTATCACATAATGGATGGAGTGTAAATTTGCTGATTATATCTTGATTTCATTGTTTGTCTTTTCAATTTCCATTGTACAGTTTATTTTTCCTTAATTATTGTACCCATTGTACCTATTAAGTGGATTAGTAGTTGGATAAGGGTAAAATACAAGTTTTACTAATTTGTATTGAATGATGGACATCATATGTTTTGAATGGTTTATATCTTGTTATGTTAAATGTACATAACTATGTATAAGAAAAAATGTATGAGTCATAACCAATATCAATCTTTCTCATGCCTATGTGAAAACAAGCCAAGTGTCACTTCAACTATGTACACATAAAATAAAGATAATTTATGTCATATCACTTATTGACAAAACTTAATATATACTTCAACTCTTTTTTTTTTTTTTTTTCATTTCCAGCCATTGTATTTAATAGTAAAATAAAATATGTACATCACTATGTATAGGACAAAATGTATGAGTCACAGTCAATATCAATCTTTTTCATGCCTATATGAAAACAAATCAAGTGTCACTTCAAATATGTACACATATAATCAAGACAATTTATCTCATATCACTAATTGACAAAACATAATATATACTTAAGCTCTTTTTCTTTAATTTCACTTCAAGGCACTCTATTTAATAGATGTTTTACCAGCAAAGATTAGCTGAATCCTTTCTAATAGCTATTATTATCTTACATCAAATGCTATAAAAATATGTACATCTCTATGTATAGGAAAAAATGTATGAGTCACAGTCAATATCAATCTTTTTCATGCATACATCTCTATGTATAGGAAAAAATGTATGAGTCACAGTCAATATCAATCTTTTTCATGCGTATATGAAAACAAGCCAAGTGTCACTTCAAATATGTACACATAATATAAAGACAGTTTATGTCATATCACTAATTGACAAAAAATAATATATACATAACTGTTTTTCTTTAATATCACATCAAGGCACTCTGTTTAATAGATGTTATACAACCAAAGATTAGTTGAATCCTTTCTAATAGCTATTATTATCTTACATCAAATGTTACAAAAATATAAATTTTATTTTAAACAATTTTTAAATATTTTTTAAAAACAAATAGAATCTTGTATCTACTATATGTGGGCCAGCCTTAAGCCACACACACTAAGCAACATATTAAGCTTATAAAATATTAGTCAATTCTCAGTGTTTAACAGTTTTAAACCTACAAATCAAAGCTTTGTGTGTAATTTAAACCATCCATTAAAAAACTATTATAATCTGCTATTTTTCATTTAGATTTTATTATATATTTTTATATCAATATATTGAATAGCAACATTATTCAGAAACAGATAACCACATTATCAACATTTGATATCATTAACAAATAGAATACATAAAAAGAATTTGGATATCCAAAAATTGGACCCACTCCCCTTATCCGTGTCAGTCAGATAGCGAAAAAGAAAAAGAGTTTTTGTGGTCCGCAGGGTTACAAGGTGTCCGAATTATCAACACATATCCCGGCCACAATAATCCGAACGATGACGTCACCATGTATCAGCGTTTAGAAATATAGTTTCTCATTTGTCATAGATTTGCAAGCATCGGCGTTAACTAGAGTGAGTCAGAGTGCATTAGGGCTCCATAGTGAAGCAAGCAATATCTATGGAGGTGTTAAATTCTCAATCTCAAAATAAATCCACAGGCGTCCTGGAGAATTTATTTGGCATGAAGGGTGGACATGGAGATTACACTTAGTAGTACAGGAGCGATTCAGTTCAGGTACTATTACACTTAGTAGTACAGGAGCGATTCAGTTTTTAAATAGTTGTTGAAGAATTACACAGCGTACAAATTTTTTTGGTACCATATGTTTTCTAGTTTTAGATGTATGCCACTTTATTAAACAAAAGTATCCTTCTTTGCTATACAAAAGTATTTAAAAGCTTAATTGGTGCAGTTAATGATGGTTGAAGCTGCGAAGCCCATTCTTGAGCGTGGTATATATGAGAATTTGAAATTGAATTTTAATGGGGGTGCAATAGTTCGCATAGCAGATTTGGGGTGTGGCACTGGGTGGAATACTCTTGTGGTAGCAGACAGAATTGTTAAAGCTGTGCAATCGATAGTTATGGAAGGAGATAAGCCAGAATTTCAAGTTTACTTTAATGATCTACCATCCAATGATTTCAACTCACTGTTACGAATCTTGCCTCCAGTTGGACATGATTCCGGAGATGCAGATGGTGGGAGGAAGTCAGTGGCTACAAGATCTTACTACGCTGCAGCAGTATCTGGATCCTATTTCAAGCGTCTTTTCCCCGGGAAAAGCTTGCATTTCTGTCACTCTTCTTTCAGTCTCCATTATCTGTCTCGGGTGGGTAATTAATGTTTGGTTGATTAGCAAGTATGTTTTTCTAAACACAATCTGCACTACACAATAATCTATCATCAATGTTTCTAATCACATCTTAGAACATTTCTATTATATACGTATCATATTAACCTTACACTCCATATCATTTAAAATATATATATATATATAATATAATGATCAAATTTAAATAACAGTTTAATCTTCAACTCGTTACATAATTGGTCTGTAATTATATTAATGGTGGGTTCTATTAAAAAATCGGTATAATAGCTCAAAAAGATGAGATTAATTCATGGAGATGAGATTAATTAGTTAAAGCATTGAATTTTCAATGTGGAGGCCCCAATTCAAATTCTAACATGACATCTAATATAGAATTCTAAGTTGTGACTCTTGGTTCTTCCATAATTATTTTCTAATGTTTATTTCTAAATAAGTAGATTCAAAATTGTGATTTTTTGGTTTTTCATAAGTAGTTTATAATATGGTTGTTCAAAAGCAGCTGATATTAACTTCACAATTATACTCACATATGAAAAATATATTTAAATGATTAGCAATATCAAAAAAATTCAATACAATATTAGACAAATCAATTTGTGTGTTGTATAAATGAAATCATTTATGATAATGAAGAGAGATATGTTATGAAAAAATTTCAAATCACTTATAACTGAAAGTGTGATGTATAAACCAAATCATATGTGATAATAAGGAGAGATGTGATATGGAAAAATTTTGGGTGCCTCAGAGCATTGAACAAAAGGGCTCTCCTCGAGTGCACATATCAAGTGATTGTGACGAGGCAGTAGGAGTAGCTTATCTACACTAGTTTGACAAGGACATCACTACGTTTTTAAGTGCCAAAGCAGAAGAGATGGTTGTTGGAGGATGCATGTTCACACTTCAGTGTGATCGTAAGTCAGGTTCCCATATAATGAAAGAGAAAGGAACATTTGGAGATATTCTCGGCACTTAGAATATGCTTTTGAGGACCTTGTCAATGAGGTATGTTTAAAGTGTACCCTGATAGAAAACAGGGGAGCAAAAAAATAAAAAAGAGGAGCCACAAAACATAGCAGAATACAAGAAAGACAAATTATCAATCCATATTTCCATTCATCCATTCATACCACAAAATGATTACAAAATGCCTCGTTTAATGGAGGTCTTAGATGTTTCTAGAATGGGCAGGAGGTAGCTGGAAACTTCCAGAATTTTTGTATATAAAATAATGTTTGAAGACTATAGATGGTACGGTGGACAGGTTGGAGTAGATGTTGAAAACAAATCCAAATCCTGCTAATTCTGTAAGCACTTGTGCATACGGAGCATGTGGATGGGGGTAGGTGAGATTAGACTCCAACACTCCCCCTTAATCTCAACTACCAATATTTTATCCATTCTTTTGTTCTTTCTAGCACTTTTCAACTATCTTCCCTTTTTGTCTGTGATCTCTTCCTTGGTTTTCTTGCTAACTTGTTGTTGCTATAGCTGCTGCAATTTTTAGCATTCACAATGTCTTCTCTTTAACTGATATCCTCCTCTGATTTTCTGATTTCTTTCATCAACTCTTCTTTCTTTCTTGTGCTTCAATTTTCTTCAACTACTGTTGTAGTCTCTCAATCTCTTTGGTTTGAAGTATTCAAAACATTATACAATCAGTAGTTGCCTTGCTAGACAATGGTTTCTTTTGGCTGAAAATGTTTTTAATCCCTTTTGGACATTCAAAACTTTCATTACTTCTATTGTTCTTCACATATGAACATTTGTACAATCTTTTGAACATACCAGTTAGCTTTTGCCAATTAGGTCCATAGGTCCATCCACAATCCATTTTTATACAACCTGGTATTGATTCTTTCTTCCAACACATTTTTTCAGAATGATTTCTCAAACCACAAATTTTACATGGATGTAAGTCCCAACACATTTCTTTTGTGTGTCCTTCTCTATTGCAATGAGAACACCTAATACAATGCCTTTTATGGGTTGTTTTGCTTGAACTAGTAGCATCATTTTCTTTTCTTGTGACATATCCAAGACCTTCATACTTTGGCCTCATTATAGACTCAATAGGCTCTCTAATTCCTTGTTCTTGCTTTCCCAATCCTTGACCTTTATAACCCATTTTCTTCATGATTTTTAAACCAATATTCTTATCACCACAACTAACATAATGTGTAAACACATTCTCATCTTCTTTCTTGCATTCTTTATCACAAACAATTTCAACTAAATCACCTTCACTAAATGGTGAACACAAATCTTTTGTGTCACATGAAGCATTAGTAACTAGTGGTTTTAACTTCAAACATTCATTCTCTTGTTTTAAATTTAAAATTTCCCTTTTCTGTAAACTATTTTCTTCTTCTAACCTTTTTGACATTTCTTCCAAATCATCAAACTTTCTTTTGACATCATCAAATAACTGTAATTTCTCTTCTAATTCCTTATTTTTATCTTTAACTTCATTCAGTTCTTTTTCAAGATTATAATTTTCATCTAACAGTTCACATTTTTCCATTTGCTTCTCTTTTAAAAGCATTATCATTTATGAAATTTTCTTTTTACATTCCTTCAATTCTTTTTCCAAATCATTTTTTTTCTCTTTCTTTACTCTGTCCACTTTACCCATTGAAACAAAAAAACTAAGAATAAACTTACCTTACCCTGACACTTGACTGTGATTTTGCTATTACAAATTTCTTCATCTAAACAACTCTATACACCTTCACAATCTTTGACCAACAACATACACTTCCAGTCTGCTAGAGTCTTCTCCTTTTGACAACCTTTTTAAGTGCTATGGCCTCCTTTTTAACTGCTATGGCCTCCTTTAAGCTGCAACGTCTGAGTCTCCAATTTCTCCTTCAAGATCATCAAACTCTATTCAACATATACAAACAATTTACAAGCATTTCTTCTGGCAAACAAAAATGAGCTCCTCTTTTTCTTGATGTTTTCATAGCGGAACTTGACTTCATCTATGATTTTCCTTTGACTAGGCAAACATCTACGATGGACTCCAAGCTTCAACTTCTTCCTTGCTAGGCTACTTCAGGCTCTTCAAAAACTACCAGTATTTCTGTTGTTCTCCCTCATAGATCTCTTCTGTTGCATTCTTCTGCAGCTACTTTCCTAGTAATTTTAAAATTTTGTACCATTGGCTCTGATACCACTGATAGAAAATAGGGGAGCAAAAACAATAAAACAGAGGAGCCACAAAACAGAGCAGAATACAAGAAAGACAAATTATCAATCCATATTTCCATTCATCCATTCATACCACAAAATGATTACAAAATACCTCTTTTAATGGAGGTCTTAGATGTTTCTAGAATGGGCAGGAGGTAGCTGGAAACTTCCAAAAATTTTGTATATAAAATAATGTTTGAAGACTATAGATGGTATGGTGGACAGGTTGGAGTAGATGTTGACAACAAATCCAAATCCTGCTAATTCTGTAAGCACTTGTGCATACGGAGCATGTGGATGGGGGTAGGTGAGATTAGACTCCAACATACCCTTCTTTGTCTTGTTTCTTCAATAAAGTATATGAATGACAATTAACAATCTAGCGTAACTTGAATATTTTCATTGGCAGGGTATCATTAAAAAGGAGAAATGGGAATCCTTCAACATACCCTGGTTTGCCACGAATTCAGAAGAGATGGAGAGCATAGTGAAGAAAGAGGGTTCATTTAGTATAATAACTGTGAGGGTCTTGGAAGGATTTCCTCTACATTCAATAACACATGTGAAAGAAGGGGAAGAGGAGATGTTGGGAGAAGTGTAGAAAACTAGTACCGAGCAATGTTTGAGAAGGTTGTGGGCACTCATTTGGGATGTGAGTATTTGACAAACAAATTCTTGTCAAGAATTTCTAAGAGAGCAACTTCTAAATTCGAGGAGTATCTTGAAGATAAAGTAGAATTGGTTGTTGCCTTTCTTGTTAGAAAATGAGCATAGAATGAGATTGGCTAAAAGATTTAGCATGACTTCCTTAATGCCTTCTTTTTACTCATTAAAGACAAATATATTAAGAAGGGCTTATCAAGCAATTAGACCAACATAGGGCTAATTACAATTTCTATGTTAGAAATTATAAGTTGGTTGCACAAATATCTATCAATCTTGTAATATTGGAAAAAAAGGGTCAGTTGTACTATTTTAAAGCTACATAAAATCTAGATCATTGTTACTTAAAACTGGAAAATTACATATTTATAAGGGTTAATATGTATATTTATCTTCTTTTTTATTTACATTTGTCTTTATCATGAGAGAAGTGTTTTGATACATATACATATTAATAAATATAATGTATTTTGTATACTCAAGTATTACTCATCTTTCTATGTACTTATCACTCATTCCAATTTTTCTATTTACATACCTTAATACTTCTATTTTAATAACTTATTTATTAGTCCAATACTCATACATATTTCCATGCACACAACAACAACCATCTACCACTTTTTCTATTTCATGCTCCTTGTTGTAGACTCATCTTGATAAATTTTAATTTTAGTATTTGAATTTGACCAACTACCCACCTTAACAATTCTCACATAGTTCCAACTAAATGTAAGTTTGCAATATACATTTCTATGTCCTTGTATTTAATTGCATAAAATGCATTAATTCAAATAATAGATGGATCAAAATGTTGATTCATATTCATAAAAATATAATGGCTTCTCTAATTAGATTCTAACTGTAAATAATTATTCTAGAACATTTTCATTGGTTAAAGAGTGTTCTTATCAATCAATATTCAATTATTATGGTTTTCTTTGGGAATATTTGACTTCCTATCACTAATTAATACATCTTAAACAAAGTTTAAATATTTCCAAATCTATAAATAATCTTAGAAGATAGGAAAGAAAAAAAGTGATTAGATAAATCAAAGAAAAAGTATTTGTATAACACATAGGATGTGTTTGTGAATGAGAGACAAGTTAATAATCATGTATTAATCTTAGACAATTAGAGTCATCTATATATTGAGTCAAAAAAATATATTGATACCAAGGTGCTTTCAATTATGCCATCCACTAAACTTAATCTTGAGGTTTATTAAATTCAAGTTCTCATGAATTTTGTGGCTTTTAATGACTAAGTCATCTTTTTCTATTTTCATTTCATATTTTAATTACTAGCTCAATCTTCTTGTCAACTCTCCTTCATAATTAATGAATCTAGGTTACTTGTATTGTTTGTTGTATTATGTTTGTGTATTTTATTAGATTGGATTTTTTATAACTATAAGGGAAATTTACTTTTAGATTTTAGTAAGCCAACCTAATAAAATGCAATGTATAATTTTATTAGGATTTCTAAGAAATATTAGGGATTTTTTATTTAGTTTTTTATTATTTTACACATTCAAATTTAATCATCCTTGTATGTCTTTCTGCTTTGTTGATATATATCCCTATTGAAGTTAACATACATATACACAGTCTACCTTTTATTGACACATGTAAACCTTGGATTGATTTGAGAGTTATTATTTTACATATTTAAAATTCTACTTAAGATTCACATTCTTAAGTCAAATTATTATACCTCATTTTGGTATTATTCTATTTTTTGAGTTGACTTTATAAATAATATTATAGAATTAGTGGATGGATCTAAATTTAGTTATGCATAATATAATGGATGGATTCCAAATTTTCTAATAACAGCTTGATTTAGTTATTTGTCCTTTCAATTGTTGTCTATATGATCTATTTTAAAAAAATTTGTAGGCATTTTACTTATTAAGTGGAATAGTGGTTGGATATGCATAAATTAGAAGTTGTAGTGCTAATTCGTATTGAATGATGGACATAATATATTTTAAAAGGTTTATATCATGTTATGTAAAATGTTCATCACTATGTATAGGAGAACATGTATGAGTCACAACAAATATGATTTTTTTTTTGTACCTATATGAAAACTAGCCAAGTGCACTTCAAATATGTACACATAAAATAAAGACAATTTATGTCATATCACTAATAGACAAAAAATAATATATGCTTTCTTGTAATTCAAAATAGCTCCCATGAATGTCTCCCATCCATGTATAATCCCACTTAATTTTAAAAACCTCCACACCCACCTATAGCCTACAATGGCTTCCATGTTTTCTCTAGCTCCCCTACTCATCACTGCTCCCCCACTCACAAGGAATCCACTATCTACAACTTAGTTGTTGATAATTCCAACTCAATCCCACAACCATGCTCCCATCCACCTCCACTGGAGACTTGCACTTTAGTGGACTCTCCACTCAAAATTTTAACTGATTTTATCTACAAACCCTCGTTTATCCTATTTTCTCTTTTAGTTAAGCGTATTCCTTGTGTTCCCTCTATTCCATAAGTGTCTTTAGGAAAAAGGTGCTTTACTAAATTTCTTATTATGAAAAGTATGCGTTGATTGACAAATTCAATGGGTTGTGGTTGTCACTCCTGTTGCTACACTCCTAGACTTTAGATCAGTGGAACCATCTGATTTCTAGGAATCTTGAGATCTATCCTTGCATTCATGGTTGTTTTTGTGTCTATTTTGATCACACATATGATAGGGATGTGGTACTCTCTATGGTCTCATGGAAATGGGATTCCCATGCCTAGTCATTGCTCTATTTGATTGCTTCTTTCAATCCTCTAGTGGACTCAGTTGATGTTTCTCCAATTTCGGTCTGTCTCCCCCTTCTCCCACTGCATTTTGGCTTATGAGTCTATAGGTAACATGTTGGGATATTTTATCAAGGTAGACCCTGGTCCCTAATACTAGCTTGTTCTCCCACACTTCCTTTGCTAGGATATTGTCGATCTAGATCTCTCTAAACCTGTTCTTGTAGAAATCTTTAATAGGATTAGTGATCTCTACTAGAGGCAATGTTTGGGCTATGAAGGGATCCCTTTTCAGAGCCAATGTTTGGTGATATCATTCACAAGGATAAAGGCTATTGTTTAATCATTTTTCACATCATTTAGAAATGGGTTAATAAAAATGATATTCACAACATGACAACATGACAACCTTATAGATTGAGAGTATGAGAGAATTAGTGATTGGCATATAGCTGGAGTTATGTTATAATATCATTAAAATTATAGAATTAGATGATTGTAATAAAATGAATAAGGTATATCATATTGAAAGTTAAATATGATAGATTATTATTCATTCTTGACTATTAGTCATTAAATATTAGCTAAATATTTTTTATCTCATTGACATTTTAATTATGTAATTGATATTTGTTTCATTTCACTACATAATTGAATTTTCCTTAATTTACTCCTTATCCATGATTGCATCACAACTAAGCATCTAAGCTTATCTCTATGGAAACTTTTCTAGTAACAATTTGCTTTGAATTTCACATCTTATATTATCATTTGATATATTTGTCAAATCTTAAAATTTTCTAACACGATGCAAATTGCCCAAAAAGTAATGTTAATTTATTTCACCTGAAATAAAGAAAGTTTAAGAGCTATTCGTGATGGAGGCCACCTCCGATGGAAGTGGTCAACACATTCAGCACGACAGACCGATGTCGAAACATTTCATAAACATGAAATATGCTTGAAAAACTTCAACGAAAAAAGCTAACACTTCCCAACACGACACCCCAATATTTATACATTTCATGAACGTGAATATGCTTGAAGATCACTCCCAATTTAAAATGCTAACCCATCCAACAAAATTTCGACATGTCATGAAAGTTGAACTTGCTTGAATTTTGGGTAGGCCAGTTTTAATAGGAAATGTCCATTCAGTCGACTAAAATCTAATTTGCAAAAATCACATTCAATGTATCCAGAGTTTCCTTCTAGATTATGGATCACATATTATAATGGCGGTAATAGAGACAAGTTCTTTTCATTGGAAACGTCTATCTAATCAATTAAAATGTAATTCATATAAAAGAAACACTTCAACTTTTTCTTTGAAAACTCTCCTTTATGAATTGCGTTATAGCTGGCTGGATAACCACAGATTTCCAGAAACATCTATCCAGCTAATTAAAACGTAATTCATAAAAAAGAAACACTTCAACTTTTTCTTTGAAAACTTTCCTTTATGAATTGCGTTATAATTGACTGGATAACCACAGATTTCCAGAAACATCTATCCAGCTAATTAAAATTGTAGGGTAGCATCGGAATCCTCAAAATGATGTTAGGGATGATGTCAGATCATCAAATAATGATTATATAAGTAAACGCATATTAACCTAGAAAGCACACATAACGCAGCATTTGATTGAGCTTGTTAATATCAAAACTCAGAGGACAGGCGTCTTAATGGAGGTGATAAAATCTGAATCCAAACTGGCCCTGGAGAATGTGCTTGGTATGAAGGGTGGAGATGGAGAATCTAGCTATGCTAAAAGCTCTTCAGTTCAGGTACACAACACGCATTTCCTTTTTAACCTCTTTGCTTTCTACTATGAAAAGTAATGTAAAATCCATAATTGAAAAATTTCCTGCTGCAGTTAAATATGGTTCAAGCTACGAAACCAATTCTGGAGCGCGCCATTTATGAGAATATGAGATTGACGTCTAATGTGGGAGGGGTATTTAGGGTAGCAGATTTCGGTTGTGGTACTGGGGAAAATACTCTTGTGGTGGTAAATACTATTGTCAATGCTGTGCAACGCTCGTTTGAGGAACATGAGATACCAGAATTTGAGGTGTATTTCATCGACCTTGCTTGTAATGATTTCAATTCACTGTTTCGAATGTTGCCTCCCCACAGACCAGACCATGCTGATGTTGATAACGGTGGTGATAAAAATACATTAGCTGGAAGGTCTTATATTGCAGCGGCTGTGTGTGGATCACATTTTAGACGCTTAGTCTCACGGAAAAGCCTGCATTTCTGTCACTCTTCGACTAGTCTTCATTGGCTTTCACGGGTGAGTAGTAAACAATAACTTGTCTATTTATGAGTTTGATATAGTTGTCTGATGATAAGATAAATGCAGGTGCCAGAGAGTGTTCAACAGAGAAGATCTCCTCGTGTGTACGTTTCAGGAGATTTTGAGGAATCAGTGGGAGCTGCGTATTTACAGCAGTTTGATAAAGACTTCACAGCGTTTTTAAAGGCCCGGGCAGAGGAGTTGGTTGATGGGGGATGCATGTTTGTATCTCTGCCGGGTCGTAATGAAGGAACCCACATGATGGAGGAGCAAGGCATATGTGGATTTGTTGCACGCCAAATAGAATATGCATTTGAGGAACTAGTTAACGAGGTAGAATGCATGATCTCTTCTCCTGTTATTGTTGGTTTGTTTGTTTCTCTACGATTCATGTTTTCTTATTTGTCAGGTTAACGTTTTTTTAAGGTTTTTTTTTTTTGGGGGTTTTTAAAAAAATTTAGTGGGTGTTGCTGAGAATGTTTAGGAATATTGTAAAGTTAGTTTTTTAATGAATTTAGTAGGGTAGTTCAGCTTCAAAATTGAAGCTAACGAATTTAAAGAAAATAGTGATCTCAGGAAGAATGTTTGAATGAAAAATAAATAAATAACATCTTTTTTTCTTTCCTTCTTTTTTCTTATAGAAATTGAAAACTCTAAATGATTGTCATGTCCCAATAAATATTTCTAAGTTAGTGGAAAAATTCTTAGCCCATTCTCAATTTCACCAGCTACAATCTCCCATACTAAAAGATAGTCACAACTATTTTCTAGAAAAAAATTCAATTAATCCTGTAACATAATTTCTCATGATTCATGAGACCTCATACTCCATGATAATAGATCCCAAACCGCCCTAGAATCTCACGTTTACTTTCTTTCTTTCTTTGACAAGATCAAATCCGAAACTCAAAAGGTTATCATATGAGAACTTAGCTTAAAGGCTACCAATCTATAGAGTTTAAAGAAAATAAGATTGGGTGCTTCTGATCACAAATAGCAACATAACATTAGACATGAGTGACATTTAAGGAGTTTGTAATTATAAGCTTATATTAAACAATAAAATATGAATTTATATTTCATGTAATTATTATAATGTGAAATGCAATTTTATTGTTGGCAGGGTATTGTTGAAAAAGAGAAATGGGAATCATTTAAGATACCTTTTTTCGGTCCAAATTCAGACGAAGTGGAAAGCATTGTGAAGAAAGAGGGGTCATTTGTATTAAAGTTTGTGAAAACTTTGGAAGGAATTTATCCATATTGTATGATAGATTTTGAAAGAGGTGAAGCGAATATGTTTGGAAGACTTATAGCCAACAATTATAGAGCAGCATTTGAAAATATTGTAGAAACTCATTTGGGATGCAAGAGATCAACAGAAGAATTGTTCTCTAGAATTGGCAAAAGAGCTTCTATTCTAATAAAGGAATATCTCTCCAAAGAAACAAAGCTTGTTGTTGCCTTTCTCATTAAGAAAGGAGTACACAACAACACCTATTAATAAACAATGTCCAAACTCTCTCAATCAAACATTATGTGAAATACCACTAAATAATTATAATATAATAAATTTCATCTATTAGTGTTAGAATCTTTCCATTTATTTTTTATATTCTTAGACAAGTTTGTACAGGTAAATTTCTTTTGACATTCATTCTTGCTCGATTGCATGTTTAAGTCTTAGATAGTAGTTGGTATTATAGTAGACCTCTCTTACACTCTAAATTAAGTCTTCCATTTTAAGTCGATCATTGAGATTGATGCAATATATCTTTAGAATTTTTTATGCACTGAATGTTTTAATTTACTTCCATTTTGAACATATATATTAACCGGACTGATGAAGCTCTCTCAGTACTATCATCACTTCAATTGATCCCCAGATTTTGTAAGCCTTCCATGTAGTATTTTTGTAAGTTTTTATTTCTATGTTTTGTCGTCTGTGCGGAGGTACAAGCACTGTAATCTTTGGCGGCACTCCTTGCTGTTGTTGTGGACAGAGCATAGGAAAACAATTGTAAAAGGCGGCAGATTTTAAGGTGCAATACCCTATTGCCTGTTCATCTTTTCCAAAGGCAATTTCTAGCTGTAGAGGCATTTTAACTCTTGCATGAGAGAGATTTTCTATCCTTTGCGATCATAAACTTTAGTTTGCCGTTCGTCATACCATTTCAAACTTGTTGCGACTTCTATAGCAGAGGTAATGCCAACATCTCCGTGCCCTAATTTCCTGTGTAGAAAATTGTGCTGAGGGCATTTCAATTCAGTGGGAGTTTATTGTCGTAGCCAGGAAACATTCATCTTCTTGTAATAGATCATGAAGTATTAGAGTGAAGCTAGTCTTTTTTTTAAGATGTTTCGTATTACAAGTTTTCCTTTGTTAGTTCCTGTCGGCAGGGACTATAGCGGAGGCTTTCTCCAGTAACTTACGATTAAACTCAAAGAAGCAGCCAATGAGAAATAGCTTCCTTGGAAATATTTCTTCATACTCGTATGTTCATGTTTTAAAGTTGCAGATATTTTATCAGAAATATAGATGGCAACTTTTTTGGCGTTTGGTGAGTGGAGTTGTCATGTCCCATAACAAATGTACAGAATACAAACATTTTTAATATAATCTCTGTTCAGATTACAGATTTTTTTATTAATCCATTATTGAACTAATTTAATGATGACTTAGTTAATTTGATTGATTGTTATTCTTACTAAATAATTATTAATGTCTATTATAAAAGATGATTAATAACAAAGGTAAAAATGCATCGTTTACTAACAAAGGCGTATTAGGAAAAGACGTGACTGAAGAAAAGCCACGCATCTTTCTGAAGAGTCGTGACCCAGCAGCACGACTCATGCAGGATTATATATATATCGGGTTTTGGTGAATTAGGGGGAGGATACGGAAAAGGAAGAAAAAGAATTGAATATTGCGGGAGTGAAACTAATCGCAGTTTTGATTCATCAGACAACAAGACAATCACCCCAGGTATGTCGCCATACTCAGAAATTATGCCAAATGGTTTTGAAAAAACGTTTGTAAATTGCACAGTAACTAGATCCCCGGGTGTAATATGCAACGGGTAGTTGGCATTAGTCGGTTTCATATGTTCTGATAACAGACCGTAAACATCTATCAGTTAAACTCGTACAACACTATAAATGCAATTATTTATATGTTTGACAGAGCTGTGTATCTATTTTTATTAAAATGACATATATGTATTTATGAGTATAAGCAATCCCAATCTGATAAGTTTAAATGGTTATAACAGAAATTAAACTGATGAGGAATAGGAAGTAACCATCTTCCCCACTACGTCTAACTCTATGGTATATTCAGATATTCATAAATAGGTTATTAATAAAGTCAAACCCCAAAATGGCTTAAGGGCACTCTCTAATGACTTCGTTTTCTCATCATCTGGTATAATGTATAAAATTATATATATTATATATATAGGGTAAAATGTACTGCTGGAATAATAACAAATTAGTTATATGTCTAAATCAAAACATACTGCATTATTTTGTGTCAATAACAGTAAACAGTAAAGATGAATCTATATTTAAATTCACTTAAAATTCCAGGAAAGTAGAGAGATTGGGAGAGGAGGATGATGTCTGTCTCAGTTGTTTACCTACTGATCCATGTAAGATCAGTAGGCTAGAAGGGCATATGACTGCTACTGGGCTTGAGACTGACAACCTTTAAGCCCCTCTACAGTCTGATACTACCCTGTCTTAATCAATTTAAAGGTGGGACAAGGAATGAAATGCGGGGATAAGTCCCACACCACTAATAGTAAGCGAAAGGGGCATCATGACTGCCTTTGGATCCAGAGTGGGATGGATGGGCTAACCGGATCATTCCCTGTGCTACCAACTATGGTTATTAAGACAAAAATGTTATAAATCATGTAACTTACAATTGAATAAACCTTGTTTCCGCTGCATCTGTATAATCTGTAAAAAGTAATTTTTGTACGTTTTAATGTGATATTTCTTTTTATATGAGCAATGATTTCATTTCTGATTTATTTTTTCTATCTTTATCCCAGGCAGATATATTGATACTTATATAACTAGTAAGGTACATTACAGGAGTTTGTGGCGGTTTGCAGAGGGCTTCTCGAATTTCAACGAGAGAGAATGCACAATTGCAGAGGTATGCACGGCTTCAGAGAAGCCTGTAGAAGCAGGGTTGCAGGTAACATTTGTCTGTGAGGTTTATAGCTGTCTCTGCATGCTGGTGTCAAGTGGAAGATCATGGAAGACCTTAGGGAATAGGGTTGAGCGTTGGCCCTAATAAAAAATGTCAAAACATTATCAGAATGCAACAGTGGTTGTGGTTAGTAGAGATTGCGTTGTTTCCCAAGGGTGCACGAGATTTACTGTAAGTCGTTTTTACATTGGTTTCGTAGTTATTTTTTTTTACTGCTTTTCGCCCTGCAGAATTGATGGATGTTATGTCTTCATGCAGAAGCTGTAAATTCTTTCTTAGTCATAATTTTGATTGGGTTATGCTCATTTTTTAGACAGTTACGTTTTTTAATGTATGTTCTAATTTCTGGATTAATGGTTGTGCAAGAGAGAGATTTTTTATATTGGTTTGGTTATGAGCCCAGCATTGTTTTAACCGATGCCGAGCTAATCAGGGAACTACTTTCTTCTGAGATTTCTTCTGACTGTGGAAGGTCTCCAATGACTAAGAAGATGTCTTCTGTGGTCATGGGTAATAGATTCCCGTGCCCTCAAATCTGGACGCTTGGAAAGGGAGTAGAAGATTGGAAAATAACTTGAAGATTATAGAGAAAAGAAAAGAGAGTGGATCATGTGGGGATGATCTCCTTGGTATGATACTCTCAGAAACAGAGAATGGTTATTCGGATGAGAAGAATTTTAGCCGCATACAACAGCAAGTAATGAACGAGTGCAAAGAATTCTTCTTGGGAGGGAGAGAAACCACCAGTGTTCTGCTATCGTGGGCAATACTTTTGTTGGCACTCAACCAGGGTTGGCAACAAAATGCTCATCAAGGTATCACCAACTATACCTCAAATTTCTTCAATCTTGCTATTATCCTGTGATTTTGTAGTCATTTTCTTCAACTTTGCACTATGTATTTGCATTCCCTCTATGTTCAAGTATTGTAGTTTCAGTTCTACTCTTTTATTTTTTGTTAGCTTTTAAAAAATGACACCATTGTAAAAATAGAACAGTTGTGCCAGGGACTGGTAAGTGGGAATTCGTCTGATTCAAATTTTTGGACTATGATCATCATTACCTATTTCAGAATTTTGTTTGTAAATTTTGTTTTTACCAGTTACAAGCATTTTTTCATTTTGTCAGTAATTAGTTACCAAATTTTCCTTTTTATTTCGTTCACATGTTGGAAGACATTAATTTCTCCCACCGAAGAGAAGCTTCTTCCAACTGCACTATTTAATATGGAACTTTCCTGCAGTAATGTTGTTGACTTTATTACCGACTTGCCACCGACTCTTCACCGCCCATTGATTTTCACGTTGTTTACTGTTTCTCATTCTAGATAATTCGAAAGACCTCTATTTAAGAGGCTCATGTAAATTGTTTCTGAAAAGGGCAATGAATTGTAATGTTCTGTGTGCTGTAGAAAATCTCTTGGTTTCTGTTTTTCTTCTGTCTCTGCCCACCTTCATGTGGTATCAGAGCTCAGGCAAATAAAAATTGGTAGATTGTTGTGTTTATGCAGATTGCAAAGACAGATTGAGTTGTCATCGAATTAGTCAGAGAGGAGAAGGCCATCGTAGAAGCTGCAGTGAAAGCAAGTGTTTGCAGCCATAAGAAGATCTCAGTCAAGCTGTGTCAAGGAGACTATTGAGCACAGTTTTTATTTTAACGGCAAAGCCAGATTGCAGGAGATTATTGTTGAGGGCACGCAGGCCATATTTTACTTGATTGAATTCGCAAAGTATTAAGGTGTCACTATTCCAGATTCATCCACTGTGGTTTTTAGACATCGTATTGGTATGTTCCTATTCATGGCATTAAATAGGGTTTGTGGCATTATATTGAGACTGTGGCCCTAGGTGTTTCAAAAGGAGTTTGTTTTGATGATGTTTGGATTATAAGGAATTGGTTGATTAAGGCATTAAGTATACTGTTAGAGTTTGGAGTAATTTTTTTTTTGGTCAAAATATGGCATCTGGTAACTTTCAACCTTTAATTCCAATATTTTCTGGTAAAAATTATGATAATTGGGCTTTTAGAATGAAGTTGACATTCAATTCATGTGAGTTATCAGATATAGTTATAAATGGTTATATTGAACCACAAAATGAGTCTACCTTGAGTCCAGATGATAAGAAAAAGCTTGAAGAAAATACGCAAAAGGATAGAAGGGCTTTGCAGATAATCGGGCAAGCATTGGATGATTCGGTTGTCAGAAGGATTAAACCAGCCACTACAGCCAAGCAAGCATGGGACATCCTAGAGACGACATATCAAGGTACTAGTAAGGTAAAAATTGCCAAACTACAAGCACTTAGAAGAGAATTTGAAAATTTGCAAATGAAGGATTCTGAATCAGTAGATCAATTTACATATCATGTTACAAATTTGATTAATCAAATAAGGCAGAATGGTGATGACTTAACAGATCAAAAGGTTGTAGAAAAGGTTTTAAGAAGTTTGCCTAAAAAATTTGAAGCAATTGTTGTGGTAATTGAAGAATCTAAAGATTTGACTACATATTCTATAGATGAGTTGGTTGGTTCTTTAAAAATTTTTGAAGATAGGTGGAATAGGAATGACAATAGCTCATTAGAGAATGCATTCAAAACACAAATGACATTTGGCAGAGGTAGAGGAAGAGGAAATCCAGGATTCAGAGGAAGAGGAAGAGGAAGATATAGTTACCAAAGAGAAGAAAGAAAGAGTCCAGATCCAGGAGGAAGGAGAAATCAAAATTTCATTCCAAGGGGCCGCAATAACAATCAGGCATCACAAAGGTATGACAAAACAAATGTTCAATGTTATTATTGTAAGAAGTATGGTCACTTGGCAAATGAATGTCGAAAGAAACAAGCAGATATGGGAAAGCAAAATGCAAATTTTTCTGAGAGTAGTTCTGAGACATTGTTTATTACATGTCATGTAGCTCAAGAAAATTCAAGTAATGTCTGGTTTCTAGATAGTAGGTGTAGTAATCATATGACTGGAAATAAAGATTTGTTTGAGAATTTGGATACTTCAGTTAAATCAGAAATTAAATTGGGCAATGATAACATTGTTGAAGTCATGGGAAAAGGTGCAATTAAGGTGATAACAAAGCTTGGTAAGAAAACTATTTCTGATGTTTATTTTGTACCTGGTTTGAAGCATAATCTCATAAGTGTGGGACAACTTATTCAAAAAGGTTATAGAGTTGCTTTTGAAAATAATGTTTGCACTATATTTGATATTTCTCCTAGTAACATGGTGATTGCAAAGGTTGAAATGACAAACAACAAAATGTTCCCACTTCGCATGAAGAGTGAAATGATGGAGGAGATGGGAGTAAGTTTCAAGGCATCAAATCAAGATCAAGCATGGAAATGGCATTTGAGGTATGGTCATCTAAATTTAAAAGGATTATGTTTGTTGCAAAGAAAGGATATGGTAAGAGGTTTACCCCCTATTGAAGCACCATTGAGTTCATGTGAAAGTTGTATTTTGGCTAAGCAACATAGGCAAAAGTTTTCAAAAGAAATGACTTACAGAGCTTGGCACCTTTAGAAATTGTGCATACAGATTTATGTGGTCCAATGAAAACACCATCATTAGGGGGGAGCATTTATTTTCTAACATTCATTGATGATTTTAGTAGAAAAACATGGTTTTATTTTCTCAAATATAAATCTGAGACATTTGGCAAATTCAAGGAGTTCAAGGCATTGGTTGAAAAACAGAGTGGTTTATCCATCAAGGTATTGAGATCAGATAGAGGAGGAGAATACAAGTCAAATGAATTTTTGGATTATTGCAGGTATCATGGAATAAAGAAGCAATTCACTACAAGTTACACACCTCAGCAGAATGGTGTCACAGAAAGGAAGAATCGAACAATAATGGAGATGGCAAGGAGCATGTTAAAAGGTAAGAATCTACCTAATGAGTATTGGGCTGAAGCAGTTGCTTGTGCGGTTTATATTTTGAACAGAAGTCCAACAAAGATTGTGACAGACATGATTCCACAACAGGCATGGAGTGGTAAGCATCATAGTGTTTCTCATTTTAGAGTATTTGGTTGTATTGCATATGCACATGTGCCTAAGGAAACAAGAAGTAAGTTGGATGATAAGAGTGAAAAATGCATTTTTAATGGTTATGATGAATATTCTAAGGCATATAAGTTGTTTAATCCTATAACCAAAAAGGTCATTGTAAGTAGAGATGTTGTGTTCAAAGAAGAAGAATCTTGGAATGGAAGTATAGACAATACAATTACAGGTGCTACGACAATGCCATACAATGAACAAGAAGGAAAAGATCAAGAAGACCAAGAAGATCAATCAAATGAACAAGGAGGAACTCCATCAAGAAATACACAAGGAGATAACTCACAAAGGCAAGTTGAGCAAGGAGATTCATCAAGTCCACAAGTAAGTAATGACTGAAATCCTACACTTGCATCATTGAGACCAAGGCTTAGAAGTAAGAAGACTAAAAGTTTGCAAGAAATTTATGATCAAGGAGATAAGATAGATTTGCAATCAAACTTTGCTTTATTTGCTCAAGATCCTATATATTTTGAAGATGCAATTAAGGATGAACATTGGATTAATGCAATGAATGATGAAATGGAATCTATTGAGAAAAATAATACATGGAAATTAGTTGATTTGCCTAAAGACAAAGAATGCATAGGTGTGAAATGGGTTTATAAAACTAAGTATAAAGCAAATGGAGAAATTGACAAACATAAGGCAAGATTGGTAGCTAAGGGGTTTGCACAAGAATATGGGGTTGATTATAATGAAACATTTGCACCTGTAGCAAGACTTGATACTGTTAGAATGGTACTAGCTATTGCAGCTCAAAACAATTGGTAGGTTTATCAAATGGATGTTAAATCAGCCTTTTTGAATGGATATTTGGAAGAAGAAGTATATGTGCAGCAACCACCAGGATATGAGATAAAAGGATATGAAGGCAAGGTTTACAAGTTGAAGAAGGCACTCTATGGATTGAAGCAAGCACCAAGAGCTTGGTATAGCAGGATAGATTCATACATGTTGAAGAATGGATTCAATAGATGCACTAGTGAGCCCACACTTTACATCAAGGTCAATGAACAAGGTCAGATTTTGATTGTTTGCTTGTATGTTGATGATTTGATCTTTACAGGTAATCTTTCTATTGACATGTTTAAATTTGAAATGAAGAAAGAATTTGAGATGACAGACTTGGGTTTGATGAAATATTTTCTTGGTATTGAAGTCACTCAAAATGATAAGGGCATTTTCATTTGTCAAAGTGAATATGCAAAAGATGTTTTGAGAAGGTTCAGAATGATAAATTGTAGTCCAGTTTCTTCTCCTATAGCAACAGGCATAAAACTTAGCAGAGAAGATAATGAGATGGATTTTGACACAACTATATTCAGAAAATTGGTTGGCAGTTTGATGTATTTGACAGCAACTAGGCCGGATATAATGTATGGAGTCAGTCTAATTTCTAGATTTATGGACTCACCCAAAAATTCACATTGGCAAGCAGGAAAAAGAATATTGAGATATATTGCAGGAACCCTGGATTATGGAATATTGTATTCCATCACAAATGATTTTCAATTGATTGGATATACTGACAGTGATTTTGCAGGAAATATAGTTGATCGAAAGAGTACATCTGGATATGCATTTCATCTTGGAACAGGTATTGTGGCATGGGCATCAAAGAAGCAGCCAATCGTGACAATTTCATCAGCAGAAGCGGAGTATGTGGCAGGTACATCAGCGGCATGTCAAGCAGTATGGATGCGAAGAGTCTTGAAGGATCTAAAGCATGAGCAAAAGGAGCCTACTACAATCTATTGTGACAACAAGTCCACCATTGCACTAACAAAGAATCATGTTTTTCACAAGAGGACAAAGCACATTGATACTAGGTATCACTTCATTCGAGAATTGATCAACAATGGAGAAATCATTCTACAACATTGTAGATCAAAGGAGCAACTCGCTGATATATTCACAAAAGCATTAGCACAAGATCAATTTGAATATTTAAGAGAAAATTTGAATATTGTAAATATTAATGTAATTAGTGGTAGAAATTAGGGGGGAGTGTTGGAAGACATTAATTTCTCCCACCGAAGAGAAGCTTCTTCCAACTGCACTATTTAATATGGAACTTTCCTGCAGTAATGTTGTTGACTTTATTACCGACTTGCCACCGACTCTTCACCGCCCATTGATTTTCACGTTGTTTACTATTTCTCATTCTAGATAATTCGAAAGACCTCTATTTAAGAGGCTCATGTAAATTGTTTCTGAAAAGGGCAATGAATTGTAATGTTCTGTGTGCTGTAGAAAATCTCTTGGTTTCTGTTTTTCTTCTGTCTCTGCCCACCTTCATCACAATCTTTCATTTTCCTACAAACATTAAAAAATAATAGCTGCTATATATTGTTTTAATTAGATCAGATTAATACAATAGTCTAATAAAAGCATTGAAAGTAGCGTTTATGTTAATCTGTTTTCTCCTTAAGTAGTTAACATACCCCTTTTACTACAAGGGTTTTAGATATAAATAAGGAATCAACCCAATCGACTTGGTCAGAAATTTATTTATTGACAAATATGAGTATCGTTAGTTTATATATTATCGCATACATATGCACATACTTATAAGCATAGACATACATGCAGACACATATACTCTGCCAAATCTTTTGCTTTAACATTCATCACTCTTAAATCTGTTATGGTCCTCAACTCTGTTGGACATCTAGGACTGCCCATATACTATTTGGAATCGTGTTTTCGTTATACTTTTGTTAACCAAATTATTAAGTGCAAACTTAGCTTGTGGTAAGAATAATTCCCAATGACTTGGATTGTTTTATACATGAAATCTCAACTAGTTTCTAAGGCTATGATTTGCAACTTTAGTTAGTGCATCAACCTAGGATTGGCATATTCAGTTGAATTGCAGATTTGTGCCTAACTTATGTGACAATGTTCTAGAAAAAATGACAAATTAACTTAGTATCAACCTAGGATTGGCATATTCAGTTGAATTGCAGATATATGAGATTGACGTCTAATGTGGGAGGGATATTTAGGGTAGCAGATTTCGGTTGTGGTACTGGGGAAAATACTCTTGTGGTGGCAAACACCATTGTCAATGCTGTGCAACGCTCGTTTGAGGAACATGAGATACCAGAATTTGAGGTGTATTTCATCGACCTTGCTTGTAATGATTTCAATTCACTGTTTCGAATGTTGCCTCCCCACAGACCAGACTATGCTGATGTTGATAATGGTGGTGATAAAAATCCATTAGCTGGAAGGTCTTATATTGCAGCGGCTGTGTGTGGATCACATTTTAGACGCTTAGTCTCACGGAAAAGCCTGCATTTCTATCACTCTTCGACTAGTCTTCATTGGCTTTCACGGGTGACTAGTAAACAATAACTTGTCTATTTATGAGTTTGATATAGTTGTCTGATGATAAGATAAATGCAGGTGCCAGAGAGTGTTCAACAGAGAAGATCTCCTCGTGTGTACGTTTCAGGCGATTTTGAGGAATCAGTGGGAGCTGCGTATTTAGTACAGCAGTTTGATAAAGACTTCACAGCGTTTTTAAAGGCCCGGGCAGAGGAGTTGGTTGATGGGGGATGCATGTTTGTATCTCTGCCGGGTCGTAATGAAGGAACCCACATGATGGAGGAGCAAGGCATATGTGGATTTGTTGCGCGCCAAATAGAATGTGCATTTGAGGAACTAGTTAACGAGGTAGAATGCATGATCTCTTCTCCTGTTATTGTTGGTTTGTTTGTTTCTCTATGATTCATGATTTTTTATTTGTCAGGTTAAGGTTTATTTTTGGGGGTTTCTTAAAAAATGAAGTGGGTGTTGCTGAGAATTTTTAGGAATATTGTAAAGTTAGTTGTTTTATGAATTTAGTAGGGTAGTTCAGCTTCAAAATTGAAGCTCACAAATTTAAAGAAAATAGTGATCTCAGGAAGAATGTTTGAATGAAAAATAAATAAATAACTTCTTTTTTTCTTTCTTTCTTTTTTCTTATAGAAACTGAAAACTCTAGATGATTGTCATGTCCCAATAAAAATTTATAAGTTAGTGGAACAATTCTTAGCCCAGTCTCAATTTCACCAGCTACAATCTCCCATACTAAAAGATAGTCACAACTATTTTCCAGAAAAAAATTCAATTAATCCTGTAACATAATTTCTCATGATTCATGAGACCTCATACTCCATGATAATAGATCCCAACCCCCCCTAGAATCTCACGTTTACTTTCTTTCTTTCTTTGACAAGATCAAATCCAAAACTCAAAAGGTTATCATGTGAGAGCTTAGCTTAAAGGCTACCAATCTATAGAGTTTAAAGAAAATAAGATTGGGGGCTTCTGATCACAAATAGCAACATAACATTAGACATGAGTGACATTTAAGGAGTTTGTAATTATAAGCTTATATTAAACAATAAAATATGAATTTATATTTCATGTAATTATTATAATGTGAAATGCAATTTTATTGTTGGCAGGGTATTGTTGAAAAAGAGAAATGGGAATCATTTAAGATACCTTTTTTCGGTTCAAATTCAGACGAAGAGGAAAGCATTGTGAAAAAAGAGGGGTCATTTGTATTAAAGTTTGTAAAAACTTTGGAAGGAATTTATCCATATTGTATGATAGATTTTGAAAGAGGTGAAGAAAATATATTTGGAAGACTTATAGCCAACAATTATAGAGCAGCATTTGAAAATATTGTAGAAACTCATTTGGGATGCAAGAGATCAACAGAAGAATTGTTCTTTAGAATTGGCAAAAGAGCTTCTATTCTAATAGAGGAATATCTCTCCAAAGAAACAAAGCTTGTTGTTGCCTTTCTCATTAAGAAAGGAGTACACAACAAGACCTATTAATAAACAATGTCCAAACTCTCTCAATCAAACAAAATGAGAAATACCACTAAATAATTATAATATAATAATTTTCATCTGTTAGTGTTAGAATCTTTCCATTTATTTTTTATATTCTTAGACAAGTTTGCACAGGTAAATTTCTTTTGACATCATTCTTGCTCGATTGCATGTTTAAGTCTTAGATAGTAGTTGGTATTATAGTAGACCTCTCTTACACTCTAAATTAAGTCTTCCATTTTAAGTCGATCATTGAGATTGATGCAATATATCTTTAGAATTTTTTATGCACTGAATGTTTTAATATACTTCCATTTTGAACATATATATTAACCAGACTGATGAAGCTCTCTCAGTACTATCTTCACTTCAATTGATCCCCAGATTTTGTAAGCCTTCCATGTAGTATTTTTGTAAGTTTTTATTTCTATGTTTTGTCGTCTATGCGGAGGTACAAGCACTGTAATCTTTGGCGGCACTCCTTGCTGTTGTTGTGGACAGAGCATAGGAGAACAATTGTAAAAGGCGGCAGATTTTAAGGTGCAATACCCTATTGCCTGTTCATCTTTTCCAAAGGCAATTTCTAGCTGTAGAGGCATTTTAACTCTTGCATGTGAGAGATTTTCTATCCTTTGCGATCATAAACTTTAGTTTGCTGTTCGTCATACCATTTCAAACTGGTTGCGACTTCTATAGCAGAGGTAATGCCAACATCTCCGTGCCCTAGTTTCCTGTGTAGAAAATTGTGCTGAGGGCATTTCAATTCAGTGGGAGTTTATTGTCGTAGCCAGGAAACATTCATCTTCTTGTAATAGATCATGAAGTATTAGAGTGAAGCTAGTCTTTTTTTTAAGATGTTTCGTATTACAAGTTTTCCTTTGTTAGTTCCTGCCGGCAGGGACTATAGCGGAGGCTTTCTCCAGTAACTTGCGATTAAACTCAAAGAAGCAGCCAATGAGAAATAGATTCCTTGCAAATATTTCTTCATACTCGTATGTTCATGTTTTAAAGTTGCACATATTTTATCAGAAATATGGATGGCAACTTTTTTGGCGTTTGCTGAGTGGAGTTTGTGGCGGTTTGCAGAGGGCTTCTCGAATTTCAATGGGAGAGAACGCACAATTGCAGAGGTATGCACGGCTTCAGAGGAGCCTGTAGAAGCAGGGTTGCAGGTAAGATTTGTCTGTGAGGTTTATAGCTGTTTCTGCATGCTGGTGTCAAGTGGAAGATCATGGAAGACCTTAGGGAATAGGGTGGAGCGTCGGCCCTAATAAAAAATGTCGAAACATCTGTGAGGTTTATAGCTGTTTGTGCATGCTGGTGTCAAGTGGAAGATCATGGAAGACCTTAGGGAATAGGGTGGAGCGTCGACCCTAATAAAAAATGTCAAAACATTATCAGAATGCAACAGTGGTTGTGGTTAGTAGAGATTGCGTTGTTTCCCAAGGATGCACGAGATTTACTGTAAGTCGTTTTTACATTGGTTTCGTAGTTATTTTTTTTTACTGCTTTTCGCCCTGCAGAATTGATGGATGTTATGTCTTCATGCAGAAGCTGTAAATTCTTTCTTAGTCATAATTTTGATTGGGTTATGCTCATTTTTTAGACAGTTTCTGATAAAGTACTTATGGAGGCCATGGATGATTTACTAGGCTCTCCAAAAACAGGGCTTCAAAGGTCCTCCTCCATGATTCGTGATTGGGAATCTTGTTGAAATTGCAAACTTGTTGCAGCAGTCGATGCTTACAGATATGCCTTCGCTAACCATGACATCGGAAACAGAATTTCACCTTATATAGCCAAGTGGTCACAGATTTATGGTCTCTTTCTCACAGATGTATGTTATGTTTTTTAATGTATGTTCTAATTTCTGGATTAGTGGTTGTGCAAGAGAGATTTTTTATATTGGTTTGGTTATGAGCCCAGTAACCGATGCCGAGCTAATCAGGGAACTACTTTCTTCAGAGATTTCTTATGACTGTGAAAGGTCTCCAATGATTAAGAAGATGCTTTCTGTGGTCATGGGTAATAGATTCCCGTGCCCTCAAATCTGGAGGCTTGGAAAGGGAGTAGAAGATTGGAAAATAACTTGAAGAAGATTATAGAGAAAAGGAAAGAGAGTGGATCATGTGGAGATGATCTCCTTGGTATGATACTCTCAGAAACAGAGAATGTTTATTCAGATGAGAAGAATTTTAGCCGCATACAACAGCAAGTAATGAACGAGTGCAAAGAATTCTTCTTGGGAGGGAGAGAAACCACCAGTTTTCTGCTATCATGGGCAATACTTTTGTTGGCACACAACCAGGGTTGGCAAGAAAATGCTCATCAAGGTATAACCAACTATACCTCAAATTCCTTCAATCTTGCTATTGTCCTGTGATTTAGTAGTCATTTTCTTCAACTTTTCACCATGTATTTGCATTCCCTCTATGTTCAAGTACTTTAGTTTCAGTTCTACTCTTTTATTTTTAGTTAGCTTTTAAAAAATGACACCATCGTAAAAATAGAATAGTTGTGCCAGGGACTGTTAAGTGGGAATTCGTCTGATTCAAATTTTTGGACTATGATCATCATTATCTATTTCAGAATTTTGTTTATAAATTTTGTTTTTACCAGTTACAAGCATTTTTACATTTTGTCAGTAATTAGTTACCAGATTTTCCTTTTTATTTTGTTCACAATCTTTCATTTTTCTACAAACATTAAAAAATAATAGCTGCTATATATTGTTCTAATTAGATCAGATTAATACAATAGTCTAATTAAAGCATTGGAAATAGCGTTTAAGTTAATCTGTTTTCTCCTTAAGTAGTTAACATACCCCTTTTACTACAAGGGTTTTAGATATAAATAAGGAATCAACCCAATCGACTTGGTCAGATATTTATTTACTGATAAATATGAGTATCGTTAGTTTATATATTATTGCATACATATGCACAAACTTATACGCATAGACATACATGCAGACACATATACTCTGCCAAATCTTTTGCTTTAACATTCATCACTCTTAAATCTGTTATGGTCCTCAACTCTGTTGGACATCTAGGATTTCCCATATACTATTTGGAATCGTGCTTTCGTTATAGTTTTGTTGACCAAATTATTAAGTGCAAACTTAGCTTGTGGTAAGAATAAGTCCCAATGACTTGGATTGTTTTATACAAGAAATCTCAACTAGTTTCTAAGGAAATGATTTGCAACTTTAGTTAGTGCATCAACCTAGGATTGGCATATTCAGTTGAATTGCAGATTTGTGCCTAACTTATGTGACAATGTTCTAGAAAAAATGACAAATTAACTTAGTATCCCTATTAGACACTACTCTTTGGCAACACAGGCAATTTCAAAATTTCTCTAAAATAACAAGCATCATATGTCTTCTTGAAGGCAACAAAGTGTGCAATCTTTCAACTTTATAATTTGGGTTATAGGAAAGTCTTATGCCTTACTTTCATTTGCCTATCACTGTGGTGCTTATTGCATCGACTGTCTTCTCTATTCTACACAGATATTGTCCTATGTGACATCTATTATCTATTGTCACTGGATATTTTTCTTTGACCCTTTTGTGACGTGTAACAACTATTCATGATCTCTTCTCAATTAATATGCTTTGGTCTAGGTTATCTTTTCCTTAGTGTCGTAACTTTCATGATATACATTTACTTGCTTTGCATACTTTTAAGCTTTTTCTAATATGCATATTATTTAGGACTAAAAATTATTAAAAGTATTTTTTTCTTCATTTAATTAGACTTTTCTATATGAGCATAAGGAATAATCAAAAAAGTGTGCAGCATTTAGAGGCTAATCAAAAAATTGTACAACATTTAGAGGCTAGGCACCGAGAATAGAGTAACAAGAAGCTTGGTGCGAGTAACAAGAATCTTGAACAAAATGGAGATTCCTTTGCTAAATGCATATAAATCTGAACATTGCTTTCAAGAAATAGTTAGCAAGTATTTCTGAAGTAGCTATGCTAGGTATATCTGAGTATTGCAGCATGATCAAGATTGCTGCAAAACTAGGTAGCTTCAAATTTGTTTTATTAGAGCCGCCACTTCACTGCTCAATTGCTTATCCCTGAATGATTTGACATACATTTGACAACGCTGGACTGATAGGCACAATATCCTCTATCTAGCAATAGTCTTGTTGAGTTTGTTTTAACTGGTTTGAAATGTATTTTTTAGAGAGAAATTGGCTTGTGATGCTTAAGATGGGATGAACAACTGTGTTAACATATTAATGTAGTTTCTTGCTCGTATATTGTGGTATATGCTTATGGCATGGCCATGTCGTACTTATTAGTTTATAACTACTAGGCCATAAGACATTAGTATAAAATAGGTCTTCAATCTTTGAAAAGCATTTGAATTAGTTTGCAGTTATTAAAATTAATAAAAAATTGGCAAATTAATAGTTTTATAATCTTGATATAAAATTATAGAAACTTGTTGGCAATCAGAATGAGTAGCTTTTGAAATTCGATACCTACTTTAATAGATGTTACAATCTCTTGAAGCTTGAATATACTAGATTAGTGTAGCAACAAATTTTGTCTATTTTAACTTATTTCTGTCAAAGTTTCTTTCAAAGCATTTTTAACTTATTTCTGTCAAAGTTTCTTTCAAAGCATGCCTGGCCAGAGAAGTTGAACAAGGGGGCAACAACTCATTTTAGTTGCAGTCCAATTTCTCTCTCATTACAAGGGAGCAATAGCTCATTTTAGTTGTAGTCCAATTTCTTTTTCATTAGTTATTTGATTGGAAGCTAATTACCAATTATGATACATTTTGCAGGTTTTCGAATGCAAAAGCTCAAAACAGTCAAGAAGTAGATAGGGAAGCTCGAAACACAAAAGAAGCTCAAATTACAAAAGCTTAAAATAGTCAATAATCACACAAAAAAGCTCAAAACAGTTAGAAAGCTCACAAAGACACTGATTCAGAGAAGGTTGATGAAATTGCACAATTTATTACGATTACACAATTTATTACCACTATACTAGTTTTGTCTTTAAAATGTACATAATAGTTAATTAGCAAACAGTATTTAGAACAAGTATTTTCATTTTAAATTCCTTGTAAATGAGTTAATAATATGGCCAAATAAAAATGCAATCGGACACATTGAGCAAATATGTCAAAATATATATATATATATATATATATATATATATATATATTTCCTTCTTCTACTCTGTATTGCAGCATTCTATATATGTATTAAGTAGATATTGCATATGTTGATGTCTATTATTTCCCAATGATTCTAATAGTTGCATTTATCATTACCTAAAATTGGACTAGATATTGCATATATTGATATGTTTATTATATCCCAATGTTTCTAATAGTTGCATTTATCGTTATCTGAAATTTAACTTGAGTTTAATCAAAATAAAACTCTATTTGGGTCTTAATATTGCTTCATTTTTACCAACTCTTATCATTAACAATACATAACATCATCTTCCACTCCTCGGTAGGAACTTCGCTGCTTCTAGCTCTTGTTTGATTAAGTCACTCAACGAAACATCATCTTTTATATGACTAATGACTCTATTGACCTACAATTTTATTTGTTTGAGCCTGAATTCCTGCCAAATTTCCTACTATAGACACAATTCGTTGTCGAAAAGATTGAACAATGGCATTTTGAAAGCAGTTTCATAAAGTAATGGTTTGGTTTTTTATCTCTATTGAAGGCATCTGTGATTCCCACCTTCTAGAGGGAAACTATTCTTATCGATGTTTTGATCATTTTGATATGACACTAGGATCTTTTTATTTATGATATTACTATTTAGTGTGATTGGACTCTGATTTGATACATAGTCAAACAGTAATGCTATGTACACTCATGGATGATCATATTAAATGGATGGCATTAATTACTTAACTTTATGAGAGATTTCTTACGATGTATATAATTTAGTTATTATTATGGTACATTGTTCTTTTATGGGTACTGATTATGATCACATGTGGATAATTTTGAATGTATGTTTTATACTAGCTGTATACACCTAAAATTGGTCTGAAGATAATTCGTTAAATAAGCAATTATTTAATTAATCCCTCCTCCATATTTTAATTGAATTCACTAAGCAATTTTGATTAAATCTCCCTTTCATCTACTTATTAATAAATCTAAGGATTTATTAAATAGGTTCATTTCATTTCACCCCTTTAATTAATTAATCCAAATTAATTAATTTCCTCCAGCAAAATCATTTCTTCTAAATCTCCTAATTAATTAAAAAAAATCAAATCAATGAGTTGTTGAGATTAATTATCCTTTTCCTATTATTTGAATTTCTAAATTCAAATTCTCCTAACTTCTACCACTCCTAAACCTAACCATTCCTAAAACCTAACCCATTCTACCTACCACCATGTCCCCTTTCATCCAACATCTTCTAGAACCTTTGTGACACTTGTCACTAAGTGTCCCCTTTAATCCAACTCTCTTTGCCAACCTCCTCCAATTTAACCATTGATATCTTCAGATCAATCTCAACCGTTGATTCATGCCAACTCACCCCTAGCCTTGGGAAATCCTATAAATAGACCTCATTTTGGAGCTCAAAGGGTTCCAATTTCATATGATTTTTGCATATCATTTGATCCCATCTCATTCGTAGCTTAAGCATTGTTACTATAGGCATCTAGCTTATAGTTTATCAGTTTTAGCAATGTTATCATGCTCATTTCAGCTTAACTCTTAGCTTAATCATGCTAGGATAATCATGAATTCATATAGCTTAATCATGCTATTATGCTAGATCATGCATCTTAATCATTCAAATCCTCCATCTAAGTGTAGTCAAGTCATTGGAATTTGCATACTAAGATCTGAGAGCAAAATCCACACTCGCATTTACTAGGAGGCAATAAGTCGATTAGTTATGGTTTTATGTTTCATTGATTTAATCTACTAACCATGCTTGCAATGATTTATTGAGTGTTTTGTGTTGCAAGAACAGGTATAACAGGTACACCACACAAATACCCGACACTAGCATTTATTTCTCCTAAATTTCAATTATAGATGAAAGTGTACTATAATATTGGATGAATATTATAATGCAATTTTTATTTGTATCATTTGATCACTTCAACTATATGAGTTATCATATTGGACTATAATTTTGTATCTAGTATGTAGGTATTACATGACCAATGGGGTAAAGAGTTAGTGGGATGACCTTTGTGATGAAACTTGTATCACTAACCTAGTCTATATGAAGAGGCTAAGGTCATTTGTTATGTGTGAAATCAAATAATTGATGTGTAAGTCAGATATATAGATATAGTTTATGATTGATGATATGTAAATTTTGTAACTATGACATGCCAAATATGTTCAATATGGGATGTTACATCGTGCTATGTGAAGTTGGTGTTGTCTTGTGTTCATATGTTATTTATCAAGTCATCTTAAACTTTATTATACATTTGTAACACCCTAAGTCATAGTACTAGGGGTTGGGAGTATTTTAAAATCATGAAAGTTGATTTTTTAATTTAGTTTTACCCCATTTTAATATAATTTTTTTATTAGTGATGGATTTGACCAAGGATAGAGAAGGTGAGGAAAGTGTGAAAGAGTGGAGGACATATGAATGAGCCCAAAGAGATCTTGAGGTTTGTGAGGAAGTGGGGCTTTCTCACTTGAGTGAGAAAGGAAGGAGAAAGAAGAAAAAAATTATTTTTCAAAAAAAGAAGGATTGATTTTTTTGGAAAAATGGAGACATGAGGGAGAATGGCCGCTCAAAAATTGTAAGGATTGAGGATTTAAATTTGGAAAAAGATGAAGGAAAGTTTGGAATAAAAGTATAGAATATAGTTGGTGCTTTTAGCTTCACTCTCCATCAACAAGTAGGCAATCTCATTTAGGTATATTGTCCAATATTTTCCTATACAACTCTATTTTGAATGGAATTTGCTTGTTTTGTGAATGTGCAAAATGGTTGTAAGGCATCATTTTATTTTGTGTCACATCTTGTGTGTGTGTGCGTGTATGTGTGTTTGTGTGTGTGTTGTCATGTGTGTAAGGTTGACAGTGAGGATAGATGGTTTTCTCAATGAGAAAATCTATCCCATCTATGGGTTTGAGAAATTTTGAGGCACTATGGAGGGAGTAATTAGATGGTTGAGTACCAAGAAGGTTAATGTGATATCTTATTATGGTTGGTTATGAGTACCCAAGTAGGTTGATATTACATCTTATTATGGTTGAGTATAAGTACACATGTGTTGTAGTTAGGACATATAGATTGATAATGTTGATTATATTGATGTGTTAGGAGGAATGGTTGGTTGGCATGCTTGTTGTTATAGAATTAAAAATATGTGGAGGTAGTTGGTTGTAACTCTTTTGTATTACTCTATAGATTTGTTCCTTTCTTCCCCTTTTGGCTCTATGAATGAGCCTTGGGTATAGTCTCCCTGGTTGAGTGATGTCTTGTATCTGTGGAAATATGCAATGTCTCCTTGTTTCAACCCTTTTTATGTGTTACCTAGTCATCCTATTAGCTCCCAAAGATTAAGGATAGGCTAATTTCCAACCCTATGGTTCAAAGGTGAAACCCCTTTACTCATGGAAGGTAGTCTCCTTCTCTATGTATTTGCAGGTTAAATGCATTCAATTGCCCCAATAGGATAGTATTATGTCAAGAAATAAAGTGGATACTATTGTGTTTCATTCCCTTGTAGTTATGTTGAACAAGTTTCCATGCAAAATGTAGGACAATAAGTAGTTCAACTCATGAGTGATTACTCAAAGTGGTAATATGGTTGAACTTTTTCACTGAAGCACTATTACACTGAACTATGCATGCATCTAGCTTATACTTGAGGTGCCAACTAGAACACCTTTTCCTAAGTATCATAGAGGCTCTTGTCATCTTGTATCCAACTTGCACACCCAAATCACTCAACTTGCTAACTAAAAGTAAGTTCCATGCCAAAACAGGGATATGTAGGACACAATAAAACCCATTCACTTTACCATCAAGGAATTGAATCATGACTCTTCCATGTCCAAAACCATTTAGGTGGCAGTCATCACCTAGATACACCTTCCCACCATAAAACTCTTTGTACTTTGAAATTCAACCTCTATGAGAGGTCATGTGGAAAGAGGTACCTAAATCTATCAACCACACATCTTCTGATGCATGCATTTCCAAGCATGTAACAAAAGTATCTATTTAATCATGAGAGGATTTACTAGAGTTATAATCCAAGAAATCCTTTTTACCTTTATTTTTCTTCTCCTTCTTTCATTCTTTTTGGAAATGACCATATTTGTCATAGTTCCAACATTTTGCCTTAGAATTTTTACCAAGAGACTTAGATCTCACCAGAGACTTGGATTTACCCTTCTTGTCCTTCTTCTTTCATTTCTCCATTATTCTACCATGAGAAACCAGGGACTCCTTAGACCTCTTAGAAGATCTCCTTCTCATCTCTTCATATAACAATGAGCCAACCACATCCTCCAACCAACCACATCCTCCATCTTGAAAGTGTTTTTTGTATGCATTTAATTGCCATCACAATATGATCCCAAGAGTTTGGAAAAGAACTTAATAGGAGCATACATTTATCTTGATCTTAAATCTTGTCACCGATATAATTCAGTTGAGCAACTAACATGTTGAATGCATTCATGTGATTTGCAATGGATCCTTCTTCCTCCATCCTTAGAGAATACAACTTTTTTTTAAGAATGATTTATTTACCAAGGATTTCCTTTGATAAATATTACCAAAACTTTTCCAAAGTGCAACTACAACCTTGTCCTCATGGAAATTTGGGAGCACTAAATTAACTATATAGAGACTTATCAAACCCTTGGCTTTTTGATCCATTTTATCCCATTCATCCTACGATGCATTTTAGGGTTTAATCGAAGAAACAATATCCCATAGATCTCTACTATGAGCATGTCCTCCATTTTGAGTTTCCACAACTCGAAAATGTTTCTATTAAATTTAGCTATCTCTATTCTATGGGATATGCTTGTCATATCAAAGTTACAACAAAGTTATCAAATCTTCCTCTGAAAATTTCACATTGAAACTAGATTAACATAAAAAATCCATCAGCCAAACAATAATATTGTTATCCCCCTTTATTTTCAAGATACTCATCCCTACTTAACAATCATTTTCTCTCTTTCCCTTTTGGTCATGCCTTATCGGTTAAGCCTTAGCATGTTGGAGATATTCTTTAGAGTTGCTAAGTTTTGATTTCACTTGATATCACGATATCGAAAGGAGAACCAATATCTATTTGATGATAATTAGAAGTCTACATTAATCTCATTTCCTTTTTCTTCTCGATGTCCGATACTCTCATGGACCAATATTGAGGTATCGAAGAATTCAAATCTTTTCTTCGCATGTTTCCAGGTTAGCTTGTTGTTGTATGACACACAACTTCCAAGAAACAAATAAGTTGGAGACTCACTAGTACCTTTATTTATGGTTGTGTAAAATGAAAAATTGAACCCTAGTGACTCCCTACCTAGGAGAGAGAAAGGAAGTCACTGGGATGGTTTTCACTTGGAGGAACTTTACATTCAAAAGATGGGCTTGAATCCACTAGATCCAAATCCAAGAGAGACAAGGATGTGAATTTCAAGTGGATTGCAAGGATTGAAATTTGATTTACCCTCTTTTGTAAATGAGAAAGTTGACTTGTTGACTATGCAAAAAAGAGAGGAAATGAGTCAAATGAGGAGCTACCGGTTCGGGATCGCACTGTAACTTCAGATCTGAGCTAATTAGAGTGATACAGATCTGCCCTACAAATTTCAAGAAAAATCATCAAGATGATGGTGAGAATGTACATGGTCCTCCACAAAATCCGTGAGACAAAAAGGGTTCTTCCGTCTCTATAAATTAAGCCCAAACCTTCAATTACAGTAGTGCAACTACAACCTACACATAGAAAAGAGAGAAAAAGGGGGTTGTGGATAGGGATTTGCCACAATCAAACCCCAGTTGAGGAATAAACCTTGAAAGAAAGTAATTGCAAATGCTTGAATGTAAACAATGGAAATGTATAGCTTGTAGATCTGCAATTTGTTGATGATGATTGCTTTGCTTATTGAATGTAATCACAAGTGTTGCATGAAATGACATGTAACATGACAAAACCCTAACACACATACATGCTTGCAAATGAATGTTGTAATATTGCTCCAATGGATAAATCAAGAAGACTTGAATGCTTGAATGCTTTATGATGTATATCTTCGCCTATGATTTCTCAATATCCACTTGAAATTTGCCTCCCATTCCTCCTTATGTAAATGAGAAAACCATATCCCTTTTATAAATGCCTCTTGAATATTAATTCATCTTATAAAAGGCTGAAATCAGGGAGATTTAGGATCCCAAAGTTCAGATGGGGCTAGGGGGACCTATCCTTGGGCCACCCTAAGAGGGTGGGAGAGGGGCGCCACACTATTGTCCAAGGGGGACAGGGACACCACACCCCTATCCTACACTATCTTTGGGCCCAGAAAGGGTCCTGAGGCTATCTCAAGGCTCAAACATGAAGGGAGAAGGGGCAAAAATGCAGAAATAGGTCTCGACTAGGAAGGAGGATGTTGTTGCCAAGGTGGGGACCTAAACTGTGGTTAAAATTATAGGAGGCACAATTTTATGACACTATAGGTTGATTAAATGGATTAGGGAATGTAAAAGGTGGAAATGTGAGTTATTTCATTTGATATTATCATTTTTTCAAGCTGAATTTAATGCATTATCCTTTGAAACTGACCGAAGTAATGCACATCATCATGAGCTTCCTCTGTGGGAATAGTTTTGCCCCATAATAATCAATTGTTGGTTGTTAACTCTTACTTGAATTGATTGGAAAGAGAGAAATGAAATATCATCCAAGGGTTACATTTTCTTGCATAGAAACAAAAAAGTAATTTTGGAGAATATAGAGAAACCACCACCTTATTAACAAAAAATGTTGAACAAGGTTAAAAACAGGAATGAAATTTGCAAGAAGAAATAGTTGCTAGAAGAAATCCTGGTGATTAATTTTCTAGACAATCAAGAAGATGGTTCTCAGAGGGAAGGGTCTAATAATACAACTAGGTGTTGAGCATATGTAAGATGATATCCTCTTCGACCTAAGCGACCTCACTTGAGAACTCATACAATATGAAGATGAATTTTCAGTAGTTCTTTAGGTGTTGATTAAAAAAGAGATGAAGGATGAAATGATCGATAATCAAATCATTGGCTAGGACCCCACACTAGATGAAGATATATGAAAGTAGGATTTTTTAATAATTTAGTTTCAGGATGGGTTTATTTTTATTTCTCCTTGGATAATGTTTAAAACGATCGTTTTCAAGATCATTACTTTTGCAGGAACCATTTATTGCAAATGAAAAAAGGGATTTTAGTTACAAAAGGAAGTAGAAAGTAAGATATGTGTGGGGAGTATTATCTTAGAAATTCGAACTTTGTGTTATTTTCTATGAATTTTGAACTTGATAAATCTTGATGCTTTAATATTAAGTGATGCAGTTTTTACTAGTTATCTAATGTGACTAGACTGTGTTGTATGTTGGATGAATAAGCATATTTCTTATGTTGATACTTTTATAGTTCATGATTTTGTACTTTAATTATTAAGGCATTTGTTTATCTTCCTTTATTCACTGTTATATAATGTTTATCTTTGAATGAATATGAAATAGCAGTGACGTTCATTAGTAATTAGTTGCAAGTTACTATTTTCTTGTTTCTCCTTTCCCTTTCCTTTATGACTTTCATTATTAACTAATTAGTAATTAGTTAAAAGTCTCACCTTTCCTGTACTTTTGTTAAAAGCATACCCAGAAAAAACCAAAATTATACCTCTAAAATTCAAAGGAAAGTTGCAAAATAGCAACAACTTATCCAACTGTTGTTAAATAGTTTGTTCTCTTGTTCGGGGCTAGGAGTCAATACTGTCATATTTTGAAGAGAACAAATCTCTTAACCAACAGATTTTTGGCAATTCCACTGGGGAAAAAATTGAATTTCCTTTTTTTCAACTACCTATTAGAGCTCCCCCCTAAATGGAGGCTGGCAACTCTGTTTGATTAAAGATCTTGGAAAATGGCCCAGTTCTCAATAGATACAAAAAATCAATTCAAATCTGAAAGACGGTCTACACCAACAATTGAAGAGATATTGGTAGAAGATGATAAGATATTGTGTTCTTTTTGGAATTATTTTAAAGAAACCATCTTTGAGGCTAAAAGAATGAAGTTATGTCCATTTAAAGATTACAAATCTACTTCATTGTTGAGAATCATGCATTGGAGCTACTTCTACCTTAAGAATCTTGAAAGAAAGATTCACCAATCACAGGCTTTAGTGAATGGATTAGAATTATTTAAAGAAGATGAAGGAATGGTATCCTATAACTTCTTTATTCTTGGCGAGCAAAATACTGTTCAAACTTCAGTAGAACAATAATGTTGTGGGGCCCAAATAAATAACGCACTAAATTTTTGTACCAAGCCAAAGATGAAGGACCTAACTCTTTTGCACGATGCATGCATGGGGAACAAAAATAAAAACGATTTACCCTCCCTACAAGAAATATACTACCAAAAGAAAATAAGATTGTCTTTTTTTCGATTTGGTCTTGTTGGACATTGTTGCTACTAGAATATGTTATTGTCATTGATGTCAACATATTCCTACTCGAGTGATTGTAGATTGGTTTATTGGGTTTATGGTTTGGTGTATGGGGTATTTATAGTATCATTATATTCTTCCGTATTGGTTTCGGTGATCTGGGAAGCTTAATTTATCATATCATATGATCCAGTTTTGCATTTTGATTAGTGCTTTGTAGAGTTCAATATTTCCTCTGGTATATTCCGGTGTGATCACATCTTGAGCTGATCTTTTGGGATATTATTTGGAATGGTCTTGTGTATCTTCATTTGAGATAGTTCATGATTTTGTTCTCTGCAAGTTATCTTTCTTTGTGATAGTTGTTGCGAGTGTTCTTGAGTTTCAAACATTGACAGATGAAGATTTAATAAGTGGTGTTGGTGCAGCTGTTACTAATGATTCTAACATTCTTATTGGTGTTTCCTAATTGTTTCCTTTTTTTTTTTTATGATCCACATTGATTGTTGTGTGATTATTTGGTGATTTAGCTAAACTGGTGATGTTCTTCATGTTATGCGATTTTCTTGGTGGTGTAACATGTTGCAGTTGATCTTGGCATAATTGTTGAAGGTGTTGCATGTTTTGTGATTTGAATTAGGTCCATGTTATGTCATGCATATCATTATATTGGTCCAGTGGTCAATCTTTGTATCGTGTGATGTAATTTTGTAATTATGAGTTAAGGGTTTAGCCGACCTTGTTGTCAAGGTTGATGAATTTTATAAATAGGCAATATTGTCATGTAATTTAGATGTCATGGTTGTGTTTAAATTATAAGAGAGTGGTGTATGTGCAAACAAGTGATTCATCTTTTGGCATTATGATTGATCATAGATTGATGTTGCAGAGTAGACAATTGTGCTTAATTGAAATTGTCATTAGGCATTTGCAGATGCTATGATTCCAGTTCATTCCTTTTGGATTGTAATCCAAATCTTGTTGTAAGTTAGTGAGACTTCCCTGAGGGTTGTAGCCTTCCAAGTCATTATCTTTTGAGAAGTGTGCCTGAATACATGTGCATTCTCCATTTTAATATTTTCACATACTACTACAAAGAATCATCTTATTGTGGGTAGGTTTCCACCATGGTTTTTCCCTTAACCCTGTTTTCCATGTTAAAATCTTGGTGTTGTGTGTTGTGCTATCAATTTGATTATCTTTGTTATTGTTACAGTTTATTAGATTTGTATTTGTGATCAAGTTTGTTGATCCAATGAAAATTGATGACCACTGATGAGATCAATGAATCTGAAGATAACATTAGAGAAAAGGAAGGATTATTGAGTGTCTAGACTAATTCAAAGATGACAAATGTAATGGGACTTCAGACCACACATAAGACCTGGTAGAATCTTAAGACATTGTATGAAGGAGATAAAGAAGTAAAAGTTTCTAAGTTGCAGAGTTTGAAAGGGAAGTATGAGATGTTGAAAATGGGTGAAGATGAGAACATAAATACCTTTATGGCTAAGGTGAATGATCTCGTCCTAGGTAATAGATGTGCCGGTGGAACCCTTGAAGAAGACGAAATTGTTGCTAAGGTACTAAGGTAGTTGCTATTGATGAGATCCAGAGTGTAACTACTATGACAAGATATATTCTAGTTGGAAATATTGCTGCATTTGAAATTAGGGAATTTGGTGAATCACATGGAAAGTCTGAGACAACATTTAGAGCATCTATATCTAGAAAGTAGAAGTATGGTCCTAAAGAATGCATAATATTTAGATATAAGAGAGAGAGATACGAGAGATGAAAGAGAAAGAAAGATTCGGTAAGTATGATGGATATTTTCCCTTGAAATGTTTCTCTTGCAATAAGGTAGGACATTTTGCTTCTAGATACTTGGAGAGAATGGCTAAGTATGATAGGAATGATAAATTTGATAAGCATTACATAAATGATATATATGAGAAGCATGAGAAGTATGATAAGCCTTACAAGTCTAACTAAAAGCATAAGCATCAGAAGAACAATTATTATGCTATTGATGAAGGTGTCATAGATGAGGAATCAGAAGGAGATGAAGTTGTGTTTCTTTCCATTAAACAAGATGGATCAGTACCTATTCATTCTACAGGCTGCACTATTGAGAAGAAAGCTTTAGCTGCTAAAGTTGAAGAAAAAGATGAATGGGTGATTGACAACGTTTTTTCACATCATATGACTAGTGATAAAAGAAAATTTGTGAGTATGGAAAGATATGATGGTGGGATAGTAAGATTTGGAGATGACAAAACCTGTGTGATCTATTGTAGAGGTTCTATTTTGTTTTGTGGTAAGCACAATACTTGATGATGTTTTGTATGTTGAAGGCTTGAAGCATAATATTTTGAGTGTTGGACATATGGTTGACAAAGGTTATGATTTACAATTCAAGAATGGTAAATGAAAGATCCTAAATGCCTCCAGTATAGAGATTACATTTGGAACTAAGACTGAAGGTAACATTTTTCATTTGAATGCTCATGAGAAAAGTTATTTGATTGCTTAGATTGATGAAAGTTGGTTGTGGTATAAGATAATGTGTCATGTTAGGTATATTCGAGTTGTTAGAGATGTGCCTAAGATTGTTGAGCTTGCTAATTTGGTATGTAAGGAATGTCATTTGGGTAAGAAAACAAGAATTTCTTTCAAGAGCAAGCAATATACATTTGATGGATTGCTAGATCTTGTGCATACTGACCTGTGTTGACCTAAAAATGTTAGAAGTCTATAGGGTGACAGATATTTTATGTTTCTAATTGATGATTATTCCTAGATGATGTGGGTTGTCTGTTTGAAGGAGAAATCTGAAGCATTAGAAAAATTCAAGATGTTGAAAGCAAAGGTTGAGACTGAGTCAGGACTTAAGGTGAAATGTTTGAGATCTAATAGGGGAGGAAAATTTTGTTCTAATGAGTTTGATTCATTCTATGAGAAGCATGGGATTAGAAGACAATTATCTGCTCCTAGAACCCCTCAACAAAATGGAGTTATTGAAAGGAACTACATGACTTCTTTGGATGTTGCAAGGACTATGCTGATTGAAGGGATTGTTTCAAAGATCTATTGGAAAGAAGCTATTAGAAGTGTTCTTTACACATTCATCTGAGTTCATATTAAAGGTGATATTGGTAAGACTCCTTGTGAGATATTGTTTGGTCATATTCGTAGTGTGAGATATTTTGGAATATTTGGTAGTAAATATTATATCAAGAGAGATGACATAGGAAAGTTTGATGCAAAAAGTGATGAATGAATTTTCTTGGGATATTCAACAAAGAGAAAATCCTATTGGTGCTACAATAAGAGATTGAGAAAGATAGTAGAAAGTGAAAATGTGAAGGTGGATGAGAACCTTGGAAAAGATATCAGAGCTTGTAGATATGATGATGGTCTGCACATTGTTCTAAATCCTATTCAGACTAAAGAGCTGAAGCAGAATGATCTGGTAGAGACTATTAATCTGGATGTTGCTACTACTAATGGAGAGGTGCAGGAACCTGAAAAAATCATAACTAATAGAAGACTCTGAGGTATGTAAGATTCAATAATTTTAAAAATAATATTATTGGAGATAAAAATAAAGGTGTGATGACTAGAAGAAGGTTCAATGCTGAAGAGGTATATTTGATTTCCAAAGTTGAACCTAAAGATGTTGTTGAGGCCTGCAAAGAAGAAAATTGGATGAGGTATATGGAAGAAGAATTAGATCAGATTGAAAAGAATGACAATTGGGAGCTTGTGCCTAGTGTTAGGATAATCGGTGAATGACTGAGAGGGGGGGGTGAATCAGTTGTACACAGATTATAACTTTTAATCTACAATATAACCTTAAATAGATCAAGTATCGGTAAAGAACAAACAGATGCCGATAGGAACAATATCTGGTAAACAATACAACTTAACAATTAACCAGATAATCAATGTAAAGCAACCATACCATATAACACCATGATTTGTACGTGGAAAACCCGAAAAGGGAAAAACCATGGTGGAAAACCTACCCATGGTCAAATGATACTTCTGCAAAAAGGATGTGTTACAATGAGGGGCCTGCACTTGCAAGAAGGCACACTAGCTAGAGCATACTGCTCATTACAAAAGAGTCTCACTGACTACAGAGAGGATACAACCTTCTCGAAATAAATGGACAACAATCCAATAGAGTGAACTGCTAGAAATAGCATCTACCATCCCTAATTACAGTCCCAGTTAAGCTCTATACTGGAGGACTAAATCCTCTTCTGAATCCAATCCAATCACCAATGATCAGTCAACTTCTTTGCCTGAGTGATATTATAATATTCGCACATTACATTCCTTGACCATGACCTTTTCAATAACTATGATACATTACAAAGAGTTTTACCTCTTATTTATAAAAACTCTAAGCCCTAAACCAATTAGGTCAGCCACCTAAAAATATTACAATAAGATCATTACATAATTCCTTTTTACAATGATATGCCATGTCATCTTAGAATCAAAACAATAATCACAAATCTACAAAACATCTCGAAACATCCAGGTAATGTGTAGAGTACACGTTAGCGTGATATTGATCCATAACCTAGATAGGTACTAGACCTATTATGGGTCCACCATGCCAAAGCAACATCTTCAAGCAATTGAAACATGATTAATGAACATCTTCAACAACCTCAAGAAGTTGCACCAACACCACTTATGCTGTTGGTATTATGGATGTGTTGCATTAGTTTTTACATTGATGTCAACACTTATCCTTCTGGAGATCTATTGGTTTACTCTTGAATCGACACATTGTGTTCACTGACAAGGTTAGTGAATTATGAACAGTCCCCGGTATATGCTCACTGGTAGGTTATATGGTTCACCGAAACTGATGATGACTTGTTATCATCTGGAGATCACTTGATTATGTTGAAGACATGGTTTGGATACTTGGTTTTTGTGTTTTGGTTATTGGTCTAATTGGGTTGACATATTTACTGTTACTGGCAGATAAGTCTAGGTTATGGACCGGTACACATTATCTATTCCAGATCAACACACCACGTTATAGAGATGATTTATTGATTGGATATTGTTGTAAATGTATTGAGTCGGCATGTTGTATCGCATCAAGACTTATTTTTAATTGATTTAATTGTAATATTCTTAGTGATCCAACCTTAGCATTTGGTCTTAGGTTTTGTATATATGTAAGATCTCATTTATGAGATAAACATAGGATAAGGTTATGGTATGGTATTGTAACATGGTATGTGTGAATATTGAAGATCATATGAGCAGACCATAGAGAAGGTTCAAGGAAGGTTTGAAGGTGTTTATCAGAGCTTAACCGATACTGAATCTAACATTGGAGATGCTATTCTGAGCAGTACATTATTCTAGGATTTAACCATCCTACTGTAGTCATTGCGACTCCCATTTGAGTAGTGTGCTCTAGGTGGTTGGCCTTTCTGCATGTGCAGACCCCATTTGTAGACACATACTATCTACAGTAGTATCATCTAATTATGGGTAAGGTTTCCCACCGTGGTTTTTCCCTTATAGGGTTTCTACATCAAAAATCTATGTGTTATGTGTTGTGGATGTTGTTTCTCTTTTTGTCTCATGCATTAAGTTTCACCAGTATTGATATTAACTGCTAATCTGTTAACCGACATTAAGTTTGGTTTATTGGTATTAAGTATTAAGTTTGATTAAGTTATAATTGGGTTGAAATTCATTGACAACTAATTCACTTGCCCCCTCTTAGTTATCCTTATGGTTCCTAACAATTGGTATCAGAGCCAAGTCCTCTTTTTGCAAAATCCTAACAACTTGAGGAGATCTTATGGCAACTAACATTTTCAGGAAGGAGAGTCTGAAACTTGATGGAACTAACTATGGTATATGGAAGATTAGAATGGAGACACATCTGAATTGCTTTGGAAGAGACATATGGGAAGTTACAAAGAATGGCTATGTTGGTCCTACTACGAATCATCCTAATCGACCAACATTGGGTAAGGAGCCAGAGAATGATTGCAAAGCAAGAGAAGCACTTATGAGCGCATTATCAGATTAGCAAATTATGGGATTATCAGACCGATCAACTGCTAAAGCTATTTGGGATAAATTGGAAACATTGAATGAAGCAAATACCACTATCAAAATTGCAAAATTGGAATGTTATCGGGTCATGTATGAAAATTTGAAAATGGAAGAAGATGAAAGAATTTTTGCTTTTATGGAAAGGGTTAATGAAATTGTTTTGGGGATACAATGTTGTGGAGGTTCCTTGAGTGAAGATGAAATTGTTTCTAAAGTTTTAAGAGTATTTCCACTGGCATACAAAATGAAAGTAACTTCTATTAATGAGTTCAGAACTATGCCTAATACATCAGTAACTAGAGATACCTTGGTTGGAATACTTTCAGCATTTGAGCTTGAGGAGTTTGGTCTTGTTGGTACAATTAAAACAGATTTAGTTCTCAAAGCATCATCATCTACAACATCTTCATCATCAACTGATAAATCTGATTGGAAAGCACTTTATGCAAGAGAACTTGAAGACATGAGGAGGGAAAATGAAGAACTGGAAGAACTTGAAGCACTATTTGCAAGGAAAATGCCTAAAGCTCTAATTGGAAGTAAGTATGAAGGTAAAGCACCATTTAAATGTTTTAATTGCAATAAAGTTGGTCATATAGAATCTAGATGTCCTGGTAGACATGCAAGATTGAGAGAGGAACCTAAAAGAACATATAAGCCTAACCCTAAATATCAGAGATACAGATTTAAGAAGAACAAAGAGAAAATCTTGTTACTATGCTGATGAAGGAGTTACAGATGATTATGATGAAGAACCAACAGACAATGGATGGGCATTTGTTGTAATAAAAGAAGATCATCTGACACCTACTATTCCACTGGTAGAGCAGGCCCTGGTAGCTAAAATTGAAGAAAAAGACGAATGGATCATAAATTCCAGATGTTCACATCATATGAATGGTGATAAAAGTAAATTCTTATCTTTTTAGGAATATAATGGAGGTCTAATAAGATTTGGCGATGATAAAGCTTGTTTAATCAAAGGAAAAGGAACTATATCCTTAGATGGTAAGCACAATACTGACAATGTTTATTATGTTGAAGAATTGAAGCATAATATTTTGAGTGTTGGTCAACTAGTTGAAAAGGGATTTCAATTGTAATTCAAGAATGGAAAATGCAAAATCAGAAACAAAACTCGATTGGAGATTGCAACTGGTAATCAGAGTAAAGGTAATATCTTTCATTTGAACAACAGTGATGAGACATGTTTGATTGCACATATTGATGAAAGTTGGTTATGGCATAAGAGACTCTGTCATGTGAATTTTGATTGCATTGTAAAGATCAGTTCAACTAAGGCAGAAAGGGATTTACCTAAGACTATGAAACCTCATAATCTTGTATGTAAGGAATGTCAATGGGAAAGCAAGTTAGAACAACCTTTAAGAGTATTTATGAGCAATCTAATAATGTTCTTAATTTAATTCATACTGACTTGTGTGGTCCGGCAAGAACAAGAAGTCTACATGGAGAGATATTTTATGCTAATTAATTATGATTATTCGAGAATGTGTTGGGTTACTTTTCTCAGGGAGAAATTAGAGGCTTTTGGAAAATTCAAGTTATTCAAGGCAATGGTAGAGAATGACACCGGTAAGAAAATCAAATGTTTAAGATCTAATCAAGGAGGAGAATTTATATCTAAGAAATTTAATACATTCTGTGAAGTGAATGGAATCAAAAGATTACTATCAGCACCCTGAACACCTCAGCAGAATGGAATTATGGAAAGGAAGAACATAACTATTCTGGAAGCAGCTAGAAGCATGATATTGGAAGCAAATCTACCTCATGTGTACTGGAGAGAAGCAATGAATACAACGGTTTTCACTTTCAACAAAGTTCACATAAAAGGTGAAACTAGTAAGACCCCTTATGAACTATGGTTTGGTAATACTCCTACTCTTAAATACTTCAGAATATTTGGAAGCAAATCCTATATTAGGAGAGATGAGTATGCTGGCAAATTTGATCCTAGAAGTGATGAAGGAATATTTCTTGGTTATTCATCTAAGAGCAAGGCATATAGATGTTTTAATAAAAGATTGCAAAAGATCATTGAGAGTTCTTATGTGAAGATATATGAACACTTTAATTCAAGGTTTGTATATTCTAAACCGACAATTGAGATGATCATAAATGAACCAATATAGAGTGCACTAGTATAGAATGTGGATCCAGTCAGACCAGCATCATTAGAGAATTCCACAATGACTGAAGAACAACAGCATGTGAATAAACCTAGGTATGTAAGACTGAATCACTTAGAAAATTAGATAATTGGGAATAAGTATCAAGGTGTTATGACAAGAGGAAGACTGGCAAATGAAGAGGTATGCTTAATTTCTCAAATTGAACCAACATCTATTTTTGAATCATGTCAAGATGAGAATTGGATAAAAGCAATGGAAGATGAATTAGAACAAATTGAAAAGAACAATACATGGACATTAGTTCCCTGGCCTAAAGACAAAAATGTAATTTGAACTAAATGGGAATTTAGAAATAAAATTAATGAAGATGGTGAGGTAATTAGGAACAAATCAGGATTAGTTTGTAAAGGATATTCACAAAAAGAGGGAATTGATTATAATGAAACCTTTGCACCGGTAGCTAGAATTGGGGCAGTTAGATTATTTCTTGCATTTGCAGCTCATAAGAACTATAAAGTATATTAGATGGATATAAAATGTGCATTTAGGAATGGTGATATTGAAGAGGAAGTTTACATTGAACAACCTGATGGATTTTCATTGAAAAATGATAAAGATATGGTTTGTAGATTAAGGAAAGCTTTGTATGGATTGAAGCAACCTCCTAGAGCTTGGTATGCTAGATTGGACAAATATATTTGGAAGCTTGGTTATACTAAAGGTAATGCTGACAACAACTTATATTACAAAGTGACTAATGATAACAACTTTGTTATTGAATAATTTGTTGATGATATCATTTTTGGAGGAGAAGATGGATTGTGTAAGGACTTTTCTAACAAGATGCAAGAAGAATTTGAAATGTCTATGATTGGGGAGATAAAATTATTTTTAGGATTGTAGATTTCATAAACTAATAGAGGTATATTCATATGTCAAACAAAATACTTGAAGGAACTATTGAAGAAATTTGGTATGGAAAACTCTAAACCGGTAAGTACTCTTATGACTACAACTGATAAATTGACATTGAAGGATGATTCAGCTCCTATTAATCCAACAAGATACAAATCTATGATTGGATGTTTACTATATTTAACACAAACAAGACCTGATATAATGAATGCAGTATGTATTGTTTCAAGGTTTCAGAGTAATCCTAAAGAAAATCATGAATCAGTAGTAAAAAGGATTTTTTGGTAACTACAAGGCCCAACAAATCTTGGTTTATGGTATCCTAAAGATGAATTTTTTGATTTATGTGCATACACCAATGCAAATTGGGAAAGAGATGTAGATGATAGAAAGAGTACCACTGGTGGAGAATTCTTTCTTGGTAGCAGATTGATTTCATTGCTAAGCAAGAAGTAGAGTTGTACATCATTATCAATAGCAAAATTAGAATATGTTGTAGCAGCAAATAATTGTACTCAAGTATTATGGATTAAGCAAATGTTGAAGGACATAAAGGTAAAATGAAAAGAACCTATAATCATTTATTGTGATAATTTGGGAGCAATTGGTATATCAAAGAATCAAATATTTCACTCTAATACTAAGCATGTTTCTATTAAGTATAACTTTTTGAAAGAGAATGTTGAAGAAAAAGAATTAAGATTGGTTTATGTGAATACTAAAGAGCAGATTGTAGATATCTTTACAAAACCTTTGCCTAAGGAAACCTTTGAATATCTCAGAGAGTAGCTTGGGGTAATACCCTCACCGACAGAGACTTAGATGATTGAAGATTGGCATCAAACCGATAGAAACTAAGAGAGAAATATTTTTTCCAGCTTTGATGGAGGAGAGCTACTTCTCAGGGGGAGTAGTTGGTATTTATTCTCAATTGCTTTGGCATTTGATGTCAAAAGGAGAGAGATATCTATGGAAAAACATTATCCTAGGGGGAGAGAATACATTATTCATTGGGAGAGATTATTCATTGAGGGAGAGATATATACTCTCCGCACTTTGATTTTGATTTTTGGTATTGATCTATCTTGGGAAATTGTTGGTTTTTGGTTTTTGGTTTTTGGCATTCTGTTTTGGCACTTAGATGTTTTTCCATCTAGTGTTTCCATCAATTCCAAAGGGGGAGATTGTTGGTATTATGGATGTGTTGCATTAGTTTTTTCATTGATGTCAACACTTATCCTTCTGGAGATCTATTGGTTTACTGTTGAACCAGCACATTGTGTTCACCAGTAAGGTCAATGACTTAGGCACAGTCACTGGTATATGCTCACCGACAAGTTATATGGTTCACCGACACTGATGATGACTTTTTATCATCTGGAGATCACTTGATTATGTCGAAGACATGGTTTGGATACTTGGTTTTGTTGTTTTGGTTATTGGTCTAATCGGGTTGACATATTTGTTGTTAGTGGCAGATAAGTCTAGGTTATGGACCAGTACACGTTATCTATTCCAGATCAGCACAACACTTCATGGAGATGATTTATTGATTGGATATTGTTGTAAATGTATTGAGCTGACATGTTGTATCGTATCAAGACTTATTTGTAATTGATTTAATTGTAATATTCTTAGTGAGCCAACCTTAGCATTTGGTCTTAGGTTTTGTATATATGTAAGATCTCATTTATGAGATAAACATAGGATAAGGTTATGGTATGGTATTATAGCATGGTATGTGCGGATATTGAAGATCATATGAGAAGACAATAGAGAAGGTTTGAAGGTGTTTATCAGAGCTTAACCGGTACCGAATCCAGCATTGGAGATGCTATTCTGAGCAATACATTATTCTAGGATTTAACCATCCTATTGTAGTCATTGCAACTCCCATTTGAGTAGTGTGCTCTAGGCGGTTGGCCTTTCTACATGTGCAGACCCCATTTGTATACACATACTATCTGCAGTAGTATCATCTGATTGTGGGTAAGGTTTCCCACCATGGTTTTTCTCTTACAGGGTTTCCACGTCAAAAATATTTGTGTTATGTGTTGTGGATGTTGTTTCTCTTTCTTTCTCATGCATTAAGTTTCACCAGTATTGATATTACCTGCTAATCTGTTAACAACCATTAAGTTTGGTTTACCGGTATTAAGTATTAAGTTTGATTAAGTTATAATTGGGTTGAAATTTGATTGACAACTAATTCACCCCCCCTCTCAGTTATCCTTCTGGTTCCTAACATATGCATCTTGTCATAATTCCTTATTAAAAGCTCTGTCAGTAAAGCCTTAAACCAGTGCTGGTAAGGGTTTACCACTATGTATGATAACATCCAATTACCAAGCCAATACCAATTATCCAAAACATTCTCATGGAGAATATAACACATGAAATTCAATATACTTCGTTGATCCAAACATGCCGGAAGTGCCAACCAGATAATCTTTTCTGTCGGTAACCATCCATATCAGCCAGTGGAAATCTATTTGCCGGTAATAGCTAGTGTTGACATCAATGAAAAAACATCAATGCAACACATAATCAATTCATCCATAATTCCAACAATCTCCCGCTTTGGCATTGATGGCAACACTAGATGTGAAAAATATCTAAGTACCAAGAAATGGAAAACAAGTTTCCCCCTATGGAAGACAACAAATAATCAATAGGTCTCCCCTAGTGAATGATATCTCTGTAAGGCTATGACAAATCTCTCTCCTCAATGTATACAACTTTTTATTTTCACATCAATATCTCTTCCCCTTTGACATCAATGCCAGAAACATGACAAAAATATCAAAGCAATGATATAAACCTTTGAATATCAAAGATAGCTACTCCCCCTAAGTAGTAGCACCATTCATCAGTGCCAAAATGAATAATGTTCTTTATAATGCATATCGGACTGATGACAAACTTCATCAATCAAGTCTCTGTCGGAGGGGTAGAAACCCCTAACCTATCTCTCAAGTATTCAAATGATTCCTTAGACAACGGTTTAGTGAATATGTCTTCAATCTATTCTTAAGTGTGCACATAAACCAATTTGACTTCCTTTGCTTCTACCTTGTCCTTTAGAAAGTTATACTTTATTGAAATATGCTTAGTCTTAGAGTGAAATACCAAATTCTTGGACATGTCAATAGCTGCAGAGTTATCACAATAGATAACTACTAGTTCACTATAATTTACCCTGATATCCTTCAACATTTGCTTCATACACAAAACTTGAGTGCAATTAGTTATTGTTGCAACATACTCAACTTCTGCAGTAGATAAAGAAATGCATGACTATTTTTTGCTTATCCATGAAACCAGTTTCTTTCAAAGAAAGAAAGCTCCACCAGAAGTGCTCTTCCTATCATTAGTATCACCTCCCCAATTCGAGTTAGTATATGCACAAAAAGTGAAATCATCATTTCTGGAATACCGTAAACCATATTATGTTGTTCCTTGCAAATGGCAGAATATTCTCTTTACTGCACATTCATGATTTTCTTTAGGATTACTTTGATATCTTGAAACAATACTTACTGCATTCATAATATTAGGTCTGGTCTGAGTTAGATATAACAGACCACCAATCATAGATTTATACCTTGTCGGATTTACTAGTGTAGAAGTATCCTTGATAGATAATTTCTCATTTCTAGCCATAGGAGTACTTACTGGTTTGGAATTCTCCATACCAAAAATCTTCAAAAATTCCCTTAGATACTTAGTTTGATAGATAAAAATCCCTTTTGTCAGTTTGAGTAACCTGCAAACCTAAGAAAAATTTCATTTCACCAATCATGGACATTTCAAATTCATTTTTCATGTTATTAGCAAATTCCATACACAATTTATCTATCCTCCAAAAATGATATCATCAACAAAAACTTAAATAATCAAAATATCATTATCAGTGATCTTATAGTATAGATTACTATCAGCACTGCCTTTAGTAAAACCAAGCTTCAAAAGATATTTATCCAACCTTGCATACCAAGCTCTAGGAGCCTGTTTCAAACCATATAAAGATTTCTTCAATCTGCAAACCATATCTTTATCATCTATCAATCAAAATCCATCAGGTTGCTCAATGTAAACTTCTTCCTCAAGCTCACCATTCAGAAATGCACATTTGACATCCATTTGATAAACCTTCTAGTTCTTATAAGCTGCATAGGCAAGAAATAGTCTAACAACTTCAATTCTAGCCACAGGTGAAAATGTTTCACCATAATCAATTCCTTTCATTTTAGAATATCCTTTACAAACCAATCTAGCCTTGTTTCTTATAACTTGATCATCCATATTCAGTTTATTCCTAAAAACCTATTTAGTTCCAATAACATTTTTAGTTTTTGGTCGGGGAACTAAAGACCAAGTTTCATTCTTTTCTATCTGATCTAATTCATCTTCCATAGCCTTTAACCAATGTTTATCCTTACAAGATTCAATAACCATTGCTGGTTCAACTTGATAAGACATACCTCTTCATTTGCTAGTTTTCTTCTTGTTATAGATCCCTTGTTTCTATCTCCAATAATTTGATCTTCAAAATGATTTAATCTTACATACCTTGGTGTCTTTTGAACTTTAGGTTCACCACTCAGATCATCAGTCACAGTTGAATGTTCTGACTATGCCGATGTAACTATTTCAGCTTCCTGTATAGGTTGAGGTATTGTCAGTTTTGTTATGATCATTTCCACTACCGGTTCCCTATCTTATGATATAGATTGATTTTTGTACTGTTAATCCACTTTCACATTAGCACTCTCAACAATTTTCTACAATCTTTTATTATAATATCTATATGCTTTTCTCTGAATTGAATAACCAAGAAATATTCCTTCATGACATCTAGGATCAGACTTTCCAATTGAATTGTCTCTTTTGATATAGCATTTACTTCCAAAAATTCTGAAATAGTTAACAGTAGGTGTATGTCCAGACCATAATTCATAAGGGGTCTTACCAGTTTCACCTTTGATGTGAACTTTGTTCAGTGTGTAGACTGTTGTACTCACTGCTTCTCTCTAATAGATATGAGGCAATTTGGCTTCCATCATCATAGATCTAGCTACAACCAAAATGGTTATGTTCTTCATTTCAACTACTCCATTTTGCTGAGGAGTCCTAGGTGCAGATAATTGTCTCCTGATTCCATTTGTCTTTGATAACTCAATGATGAACTGTGAGTACCAAACCGGTACTGAGAGGGGGGGAGGGTGAATTAGTATAGGCACAATCCCTTCACCCTAACCGGTTTGACTGCAAATAGTGAACTTGACTAGCAATCACTAACACCGGTCAGAACTAGATTACTACCAGTTAAACTCAATGATACTGAGAAAGACATAAACTAGCAACACTTATTTTTCCATACAACCTACTCCCTCATTTCCACTTTATCCTTATGCATAAATAGATAATCTATCATCGGAGATACAATAATTTACTAGCATAACATGATTCACCGCTTGACCAAAATAACAAAGCATCATATGAAAGAGGCATCACACATGACACACATATTTTTCACATGGAAACCCAGCTAGGAAAACCACGGTGGGGATGAATACCCACAAGTTGTTTTTGAACTCTTTAGAAGTTCGCTCTGTTAGGAACCTGGTCTGGTTAAAGACTGTTACAACAGGTTCTGTCAAGAACCAATCCTGTTAGGGATCACCCGATTAAGGGATGGCTAGAATAGCCAGTTAAGGGTTAAACCCTATTAGAGGTTACCTTGTTAGAGGATTTTATGAACTCAATGGCTTTGAGTCACCCTGTTAAAGAATTTACAACAAGTTGGTTAAAGCTACCTGGTTAAGGGATTTTCCAATTGTTGAAGTAGTTAAAGATCAACAGGTATTACAATGATTTGGTAATAGCACTCAATGCCAATGCAGATCCGCTTTAGTTCCTTTCTTCTGCACACACACTATGCAGGTATCAATCCTCTTATCTGGTTTGGAAATAATCACGTAGCTCTGCACTTAGATACACACACAACATTTGCCAACAAACTGAACATGAAACACAACATCGACCTTATAGAACATAGATAGGTTGACATCATAAACCCTAAACCCTAAACACTTAGGTTAAGCAATTGATCGATTCAATCCTGACCATTGAGCACTTTGCATTTGAATACAATGATCTTGAACAGATCTCAAGACATTCTCCATTGCTCGTTCTTCACTGCTTCTTGGAGGTGATAATCCATCACGCATTCTCCACCGTTTGCAGAGACTTCGCACATTCCTGAGGTAGATAAGATCAATCTCCTTCATGCAAGATCCTTCATATGCATGCAGCTGACGTGGCAACATGATCTGATCTCCATTACAATGCTAACTCATCACACAATGTCATCGGTTGAATCACACAGGCTTGGAACACTTCAACCGAAAACCCTAAAGCTAAGACTACCAATTGGTAGTCCTACCACATTCCATGTACCGGTTCTCATTCCAACATACCAGTTCTGGTTCACAACATCATATCAGTTCACTTCTCAGCATATTGACATCAATGACAACATACAATATCATCATGTCATCATACTCTTGCACATATGCCAACAATCTCCCCCTTTCGCATTGATGGCAATATACAAAAATATCACTCAGCATCACATCTTCTCCCTATTGCTGCAGATATCTTCCCCGCCTTCACATCTTCTCCCCCTTTGACAACAATGCCAAAGTGGAGGCACAAGTTTCCCTATTCCACTATGTTGGTCCCCCTGAGGAGTAGCATCCTTCAACCTATAGATCCTGAAAAAGATTGGACACTGCAATACCTGACTGATGTGGAACACATACTTTTAGTTCACCTCTTGAAGGGGTAGCACCCCTAATTCACCTCTCAAATAGGTAAATGAAGCCTTTGGTAGAGGCTTGGTGAATATATCTACTAACTGCTCCTTACTGGAAACATGTTCCAATACAACCTCTTTGTTCTGAACCTTTTCCCTTAAGAAGTGATACTTGAGTTCAAAGTTCTTGGTTTGAGTATGTAAAACTAGATTCTTGGATATGTTAATTGCACTTGTATTGTCATGGAATATACTTACTGGTTTAGATACATGAACTTTGAAGCCATTCAATACATGATTCATCCAAATAGTTTGGGTACAGTTCATAAAAGCTACAACATACTCTACTTCCATTGTAGACCGAGAGATACAAGTCTGGTTTTTACTCATCCATGAGACCAGTCTAGCACTGAGAAAGAATGCACCACTAGTTGTGCTCTTTCAGTCATCTACATTACCAGCCCAATCAACATCTGTGAATATTTTTAGGTTGAACTCATTATTATATGGATACCATAACCCATAGTCAATAGTTCCCTTCAGATATCTAAGAATCCACTTGACTGCTACCAAGTGGGATTCTCTTGGGCTTTGCTGAAACCGAGTGGTAATACCCACTGCATTTGCAATGTCCAGTCTGCTATGCACTACATAATGCAACTTACCAATCATTGATCAGTATTCCTTCTCATTTACCAGTGCTGAGTCATCTTCTTTTGATAGTTTACAACCGGTCACCATTGGTGTACCAACTGGTTTACTGTCTTCCATGCCAAAGGTCTTTAACACCTCTTTGGCATACTTGGACTGAGTAATAATTATTCCATCTTTCATTTGTTGAATCTGCAGTCCAATGAAGAACTTAATCTCCCTTATGAGTGACATCTCAAATTCCTTCTTCATCTCATCTGCAAAATCATGACTCATCTTGTCATCTCCTCCAAAGATGATGTCATCAACAAATACTTCACAGATCAAAATCTGATCTCCTTCTTATTTCAAGTAGATATTGCTATCTTCACTTGTTCTTTCAAATCCAATCTTCACAAGATGGGAATGCAAGCGTTCATACCATGCTCTAGATGCCTGCTTTAGTCCATACAAGGCTTTATGTAGCCTACACACCATGTCACTATCTTCTAATAGGGCAAACCCATCTGGTTTCTCTATATACACCTCCTCTTCAAGTATTCCATTTAGGAATGCAGATTTTAAATCCATTTGGTATACCTTTAATTTTTTAAACGCTGCATATGCAAGAAGCATACGAACTCCTTCCAATCTGGCTACTAGAGAAAAGGTTTCTCCATAGTCTTCTTCTTCTCCTTGAGCATACCCCTTACACACTAGTCTAGATTTGTTTCTTATCACTGTCCCATCTTCATTCAGCTTATTTCTAAAAACCCATTTGTTACCAATGACATTTTTATGCTCCGGTTTGGGTACCAAGGACCATGTACCATTCTTTTCTATCTAATCAAGTTCCTCTTCCATTGCCTTGATCCAATCTTCATCTTTATGTGCCTCTTTGAATGATTTAGGCTCAAATTAAGAGATCATACATGAGTTTTCTCTAACCTTTCTTCTTGTAAGGATTCCTGCATCCTTGCCTCCTATGATTTGCTTTGGATCATGATTGAGTTTGACATACCTAGGTATGTTCTTAAATGATTCCTCTTTCTTTTCTTCTTCATCCTCATCTTCATCAGCATCAGCATCCACTGGTGTAGGAGTACAATTACTTGTACTGGGTTGATTTGCAACCGGTTCCCAGAAGGTTACTACTGGTTCGTCTCCTACTTGCTCACTGCCGGTTTCCTCAGGTTTCCCAGAGTTTTCATCAACCCTAACATTGATGCTTTCAACAATTCTCTAAGTCCCATTGTTGAAACATTTGAGAGCTTTTCTCTTAGTGGAATACCCTAGGAATATTCCCTCATCACATTTAGCATCAAACTTGCTCTGATGTTCACTCCTCTTGATGTAACATTTACTACCAAACACTCTAAACTAGCTTACCATTGGTGTCTTACTAGTCTAGTACTCATAAGGAGTCTCATCCTTACCTTTCTTGATGAGTACCTGATTCGTTGTCTAGACTGTAGTGCTCACCGCTTATCTCCAAAAGGTGTGAGCAACTTTTCCTTGGATCAGCATAGTTCTAGCCGCTTCAACCATAGTCCAGTTGTTCCTCTCTACTAAGACATTCTGTTGTGGAGTCTGGGGGTCAAACAATTGCCTCTTGATGCCATTCTCTTTGCAATATTTGTTGAATTCACCGGAAGTGAATTCCCCTCCTTGATCAGTTCTAAGACATTTGATTCTTCTACCGCTTTCCTTTTCTACCAGTGCTCTGAAGGCTTTGAACTTTCCAAAAGCTTCAAATTTGTCCTTCAAGAATGTGACCCACATCATTCTTGAGCAATCATCTGTTATAATCATAAAATACCTATCTCCCTGTACACTCCTAGTTTTCATAGGACCACACAAATTAGTATGCACAAGATCAAGTAAATTGTCGGTAGTGAAAGATTTACCTTTGAAGGTTGAGGAAGACATTTTCCCCAGTTTACATTATCTGCACAAAGGATTTTTTGGTTTGCTCAGCATTGGAAGCCCTCTAACTGCCTTGATCTTGCTGGTCTTTACTATGTTATCAAAGTTTACATGGTAGGGTCTCCTATGCCATATCCAGCTATCATCAAACTTAGCCATAAGACATGTACTTATATTTGCATTTAGCTGAAATAAGTTACCTTTGTTCTGCATACCGGTGGCCATCAGTTCACCATTCTTTCCTTTGATTTTGCAGACTTCATTTTTGAATTCCAGAGTGAGTCCACCGTCATTCAGCTGGGCAACACTCAATAGATTATGTCTGCAACCTTCCACCCAATACACATTGTCAACACTACTCTTTCCATTTAGAGAGATGGACCCTCTGCCTTTGACCATACATGGTGCATCATTACCAAAATGAACCACACCACCATCATACTCTTCTAGGGATATAAACTTGCTCCAGTCAAAAGTCATATAGTGAGAGCACCCGCTGTCAATAATCCACTCATTGGAATTATCAAAGTGGGAGACAAGAGCCGTCTTGTCTGACACATCCTCCTTGACTGCAACAAACACAATATCTTCATTTTCTTCATCTTTTGATTCCTCATCTATGACACCTTCATCAACTACTACAAAATAGTTTCTCTGGTTTCCTCCTTTGAACTTCTTGAACCTTTCCAATTTGTCCTTGTTCTCACCATTAGGACAGTTTATAGAAATGTTTCCTATCTGGTTACAAGATAAAAATTTCAAAGGAAGCTTACCTTTGTATTTGTCGGTTCCCTTAGGAAGTCTCTTGGCAAGAAGAGCTTCAAATTCCACCAGAATCTCCTCATCATCCATTTCTCTGCTCTGTCTTGGTTCACTATTGGTGCTTGCTTCTTTTCCTTTTCTGGATGGTGCAACAGATGCTCTAAAAGCTAATTCAGTCTTCTAAACACTGCCACCAAAACTATTTAGCTCATAGGCTATTAATTTTGCAGTGATGGAGTCTAGGGATACCTTAGTCTTGTCTATTGATCTCAACTCCTGAATAGCAGCAACCCTTATTGCATAGACCGGTAATAGGGATCTCAAACCTTTGCTAACAATAGTGGAATCTTCCATTTTACCACTTGCACTCTTGATATCTCCAACAACTGTTTTGATTCGTATTCCATATTGGTGAATGGTCTCACCTTCAACTATCCACATGTCTTCAAACTTCCCTCTAAGGCTTTCTTCCTTAGCTTGTTTTACATGCTTATCTCCGCCATAGATATTCTCAAGAGTATCCCATACTTCTTTGGGATTGTCTTTATCCTAGACATCAATAAACTCAATGTCAGATAAGCTACTGATTAGGGCTTCCATGACTTGCCCATTCTCCCGAATCTCTCTCTTTTGGTCATTGGTGAGAGTATCAGTAGGGATAACATAAACATTCTCAACATAGCTCCAATGTTGAGCACCCATGCTTCTGATGTATATCTTCATTCCGTCCTTCTGTATTTTAAAGTTATCTTGGTTGAACTTTGGACCTTCCCTCTTCATCATTACAATAGGATCTTTCCCTTAAGCGATTAAGCTTACAACGCCGAGGACCTGGAGGATGCTCGAATACCAATTGATAACTCAATAATGAATGGTGAGTACCAAACGGTACTAAGAGGGCGGGGTGAATCATTACAGGCACAATCCCTTCACCCTAACTGGTTTGACTGCAAATAGTGAACTTGATTGGCAATCACTAACACCGGTCAGAACCAAATTACTATCAGTTAAACACAATGCTACCGAGAAAGACATAAACTGGCAACACTTATCTTTCCATACAACCTACTCCCTCATTTCCACTTTATCCTTATGCATAAACAGATAATCTATCATCAGAGATACAATAATTTACTAGCATAACATGATTCACCGCTTGACAGAAATAACAAAGCATCATATGAAAGAGGCATCACACATGACACGCATATTTTTCACATGGAAACCCAATTGGGAAAAACCACGGTGGGGATGAATACCCACAAGCTATTTTTGAACTCTTTAGAAGTCTGCTCTGTTAGGAGCCTAGTTCGGTTAAAGACTGTAAGAGAGGTTCTATCAGGAACCGATCCTATTAGGGATCATCCGGTTAAGGGATGGCTAGAATACCCAGTTAAGGGTTAAACCTTGTTAGAGGTTACCTTGTTAGAGGATTTTATGAACTCAATGGCTTTGAGTCACCCTGTTAAAGGATTTACAGCAAGCTAGTTAAAGCTACCCAGTTAAGGGATTTTCCAATTGTTGAAGTAGTTAAAGATCAACAGGTATTACAATGATTTGGTAATAGCACTCAATGCCAATGTAGATCTACTTTAGCTCCTTCCTTATGCACACACACTATGCAGGTATCAATCCTCTTATCTGGTCTGGCAAGAATCACGTATCTCTGCACTTAGATACACACACAACATTTGCCAACAAACTCAACATGAAACACAACATTAACCTTATAGAACACAAATAGGTCGGCAACATAAGCCCTAAACCCTAAACACTTAGGTTAAACAATTGATTGGGTCAATCCTGACCATTGAGCACTTTGCATTTGAATACAATAGTCTTGAACAGATCTCAAGATATTCTCCACCATTCGTTCTTCACTACTTCTTGGAGGTGATAATCCATCACACATTCTCCACCGTTTGTAGAGACTTCGCACATTCCCAAGGTAGATAGGATGAATCTCCTTCATGCAAGATCCTTCACGTGCATGAGGTTGATGTGGCAACATGATTTGATCTCCATTGCAATGCTAACTCATCACACAATGTCATCGGTTGAATCACACAGGCTTGGAACACTTCAACCAGAAACCCTGAAGCTAAGACTACCAACTGGTAGTCCTACCACATTCCATGTACCGGTTCTCATTCCGACATACTAGTTTCGGTTCACAACATCATACCAGTTCACTTCTCAGCATATTGACATCAATGACAACATACAATATCATCATGTCATCATACTCTTGCACATATGCCAATAGTCTCACAATAACTATTAAATTCATGAGAAGTTAACTCACCACCATGATCGGATCTTAGACATTTAATTTTCAATCCAGTTTGTGTTTCAACCTTCCCTTTAAAGATCTTGATTTTCTCAGAAGATTCAGACTTTTCACTTAGAAAATTCACCCACATCATTCTAGAATAGTCATCAATAATCTGCATGAAATGCCTATCACCTTGAGAGATTCTAGTCCTTGTTGGACCACATAAGTCAGTGTGAATCAAATCAAGTACATCATTAGATTTATCATGTATGCTCATAAAATAAATTCTAATTTTCTTTCCCAATTGACATTCCTTACACACCAGATTATGAGGCTTCATAATGTTAGGTATATCTCTAACTACCTTAGTTGAACTGATCTTAACAATGCAATCAAAATTAACATGACACAACCTTTTATGCCATAGCCAACTCTCATCAATATGAGCAATCAAACATGTCTTATTGCTAGTGTTCAAGTGAAAAATACTACTTCCTATCTGAATATCGCTTGCAATTTCCAAACCAGTCTTGTCAATGATTTTACATTTTCTATCCTTAAACTGAAGTTGATAACCCTTATCAACTAATTTTTCAAAACTCAAAAGATTATGCTTCAAACCTTCTACATAATAGACATTATCAGTATTATGCTTTCCATCCAAAGAAATAATACTTCTACCTTTGATCATACATGCCTTGTCATCTCCAAATCTGACTTGACCACCATTGTATTCTTGCAGGGAGAAAAAATAACTTTTATCTCTAGTCTTATGGTGTGAGCATCCACTATCAATTACGCATTCATCTTTATCTTCAACTTTTGCTACCAGGGCCTTTTCTTCATTTTTGATATCCTATTTCGGTTCATCTTCCTTTAAAGCATAGAACACCCATTCTTTTCCATTGCCGAATCCACTAGCAGAGTCTTCTGTTGGTTCATCTGTAGAGTCATCTATTACTCCTTCCTCATCTGCTATGTAGAATTTATTTCTTGAATCTATATCTATTCTGGTTAGGCTTAAAATTTCTTTATTTTTTCCTCAAACCTAGCATTCCTCTTAGGACATCTAGATGCAAAATGACCAATCTTATTACATGCAAAAAATTTAATAGGTTCTTTTCCTTCATACTTACTTCTAGTAGGTCCTTTAGGTACTCTTCTAGCAAATAAGGCTTCAAGTTGTTCAAGATCTTCATATTCTTTTCTCATGTCTTCCAGTTATTTTGCATATAAGGTTCTCCAATCACTTTTGCTAGTATATGTTGATGATGATGCATGAAAAGTAGGTTCAGATTTTATAGCTCCAAAAGGTCCAAATTCTTCAAGCTCAAAAGTAGATAATTTCCCAATTAGAATATCTTTGTTAACTGAAGTGTTTGTCATTGTTCTCAACTCATTAATTGCAGTTGCCTTCATCTTGTAAGCCGGTGGAAGGGCTCTCAAGACTTTGGAAACTATTTCATCTTCACTTAGAAATCCTCCACAACATTGAATTCCCATAATAATCTCATTTACTCTTTCCATAAACACAACAATTCTTTCATTTTCTTTAATTTTTAAGTTTTCATATCTTACCCGGTAACCATCAAGTTTAGCAATTTTGATAGTAGGATCACCTTCATTCAAAGTTTGCAATTTGTCCCACATAACCTTAGCTAATGATTTGTCAGTCAATCACATAATCTATTGATCAGTAAGTGCACACAAGAGGGCTTCTCTAGCTCTACAATCATTTTCAATATTCTTATCTAAGTTTGTAGGAGCAGGATTGCCAGATGTCAGATCATAAGGTGTGTATCCTTTCTCAGTGATCTCCCAAATATCCTTGCCAAGATATCTAAGATGAGTCTCCATTCAAATTTTCCATATCCCATAATTTGTTCCATCAATCTTAGGGATTTCTCTTCTAAAAATAGCTACCGATGGATTAGTTGTATTAGTTCCCATGAGATCTACCTCAAGCGGTTAAGCTTCTACAAAACAGGACCAAATCTTTGATACCAATTGTTAGGATAACCGATGAACAACTAAAAGGGGGGGGGGGTGATTCAATTGTTAATAGATTATAACTTTTAATCCATAATATAACCTCAAACAGATCAAGTACTGATAAAGCACAAACAAATGCCGATAGGAATAGATACCGGTAAACAATACAACTTAACAATTAACCAGATAATTGATGTAAAGAAACCATACCATATAACACCATGATTGTTATGTGAAAAACTCAAAAAGGGAAAAACCACAGTGGAAAACCTACCCATAGTCAGATGATACTTCTGTAGAAAGTATGTGTTACAATGAGGGGCCTGCACTTGCAGGAAGACACATTGCCTAGAGCGTACTACTCATTACAAAAGAGTCCCACTGACTGTAGAGAGGCTACAACCTTCTCGAGATAAATGGACAACAATCCAATAGAGTGAACTACTAGAAATAGCATCTACCTTGCTTGATTATAGTCTCGGTTAAGCTCTATACTAGAGGACTAAATTGTCTTCTGAATCTAATCTGATCACCAATGATCAATCAACTCCTTTTCCTGAGTGACATTACAATATTCGCAAATTACACTCCTTGACCATGACCTTTCCAATAACCATGATACATTACAAAGAGTTTTACCTCTTATTTATACAAACCCTAAGGCCTAAACCAATTAGGTCGGCCACCTAAAGATGTTACAATAAGATCATTACATAATTCCTTTTTACAATGATATGCCATGTCGTCTTAGAATCAAAACAATAATTGCAAATCCATTAAACATCTCAAAACATCTAGGTAACGTGTAGAGTACATGTTAGCATGATACCAATCCATAACCTAGATAGGTACCAGACCTATTTTAGGTCCACCATGCCAAAGAAACATCTTCAAGCAATTTAAACACAATCAATGAACATCTTTAGCAACACCAAGAAGCTGCACCAACACCACTTATGCATCCTGTCATAATTCCTTATGTAAAGCTCTGTCATTAAAGCCTTGAACCAGTACCGGTAAGGGTTTACCAGTGTGTATGATAACATCTAATTACCAAGACAATACCAATTAACCAAAAAATGCTCATGGATCATATAAAACATGAAATCCAATATACTTCACTGATCCAAACATGCTGAAAGTGCCAACTAGATAATCTCTTCTGTCGGTAACACTAGATCTTGTACCAGTAACCTATCTGTCGATAACCATTCATAGTAGCCAGTGTAAATTTGTTTACTGGTAACAACTAGTGTTGACATCAATGAAAAAACATCAATGCAACACATAATCAATTCATCCATAATGCCAACACCTATACCTAAAGATAAGAATGCAATTGGAACTAAATGCATATTCAGTTCTAAACAAATTGAATGAAGCTAGTGAGGCTGCTAGAAATAAAGCAATACTGGTATGCAAAGGATATTGATAGAATGAAAGAATTGATTATGAGGAGACTTTTTCTCTCATAGCCAAACTTCAAGCTGTTGGACTATTTATTGCATATGATTCTTATAAATATTTTGAGGTATATAAGATGGATGTCAAGTTAGTTTTTCTCAATGATGATCTTGAGGAAGAAGTCTACATTGAGCAACCTGATGGATTTTCATTATTCGATGATGGAGACATGGTATGTAAATTGAAAAAAACTCTTTATGGATTGAAATAAGCCCCTAGAGCTTGGTATGATAGATTGGATAAGTACTTGCTCAAATTGGGATTTAATAAAGGTACTGGTGATAGTAATCTATATTTTAAGATTGAGAATGATAATATCTTGATTGTTGAAGTTTTTGTTGATGATACTATCTTTGGAGGAGATGATAATTTGAGTATTAAGTTTGTTAGTGATATGCACAAATAATTTGAGATGTCTATGATAGGAGAGATAAAAAAATTCGTAGGATTATAGATTTCATAGACTAGAAAAGGTATTTTATATCTTAAATTAAATATGTGAAGCAATTGTTGAAGAATTTTAGCTTAGGTGACTCCAAATCAGTTGGAAATCCTATGGTGACTGGCTACAAATTGTCTTGAAATGATGAATCTTTGAAAACTAATAAGTCTTTATACAGATCTATGGTTGGTGGACTACTATATCTTAGACTAGACTAGACATTATGCATGCTATGTGCATGGTTGCTAGATATCAAACTAATCTGAAAGAGATTCACGTCATTGTTGTAAAGAGGATATTCAGATACTTGAAGGGATCTATGGATTATGATTTTTTGTATCCAAGGAATGATGATTTCATATTATGTGCTTACATTGATGCTGATTGGGTTGGTGATGTTGATGACCAAAAGAATACCTTTGGTGGTGCATTATTTTTAGGTAAGAAATTGGTTTCATGGGCTAGTAAGAAAAAAGATTCAGTGTCCTTATCTACTATTGAAGTTGAGTACATTGTTGTGTTAGGTCCTAGAGACAACTGAGAGGGGGGGGGGTGGTGAATCAATTGTCAAATAAATTCAAACCAAAAACAACTTAACCAACTTAATGCTTAATACCGGTAAACTAGTTCAATATGCCGATAGACAATTTTAACAATTAATTGCTATACCGGTAAGGATTAGTGCATAAAACATAAAGACAAATTCATCCACAACACATAACACCAATATTTGTATGTGGAAACCCTATAAGGGGAAAAACCACGGTGGGAAACCTTACCCACAATCAGATGATATTACTGTAGATAGTAAGTGTACATAAATGGGGTCTGCACATGGAGAAAGGCCAAGCGCCTAGAGCTCACTGCTCAATCACAAAATGGGAGTCACACTGACTACAATTGGATGGTTAAATCCAATAAGAATGTACTGCTAAAATTAGCATCTTCATATGCTGGATTCAGTACCGGTGTAGTTCTGATTGTCTTCACAAAAACACTCCTTCAATCTTCAAATGATGTTTGCATGTATAGCTTTTCTTATTCTCGCATATACCTTCACACAATCCTTTTTGCATTCCACACTTGATCTTACAAATAAGATCTTATATTTATACCATAACCTAAGACCAATTTTAGTAGGTTGGCTCTACAAGATATTACAATAAAATTAATTTACATATCAATTAATACCCAATGCAACAACTGACTCAATATGTCGGCTTAATGCATTTACAACAATAATAAGTCATCTCCATAGCATGCCATGCTGATCTGGAAAAGATAAACCTACTGGTGTAACTTGGACCTATTTGCCGGTAATAGCAAATATGCAAATGCTAATGTACCAATAAACAAAACTCCAAGACAAAGTGTCCACACAATGTCTTCGACATAACCAAGTGTTTTCCATATCATTCCAAGTGCCGGTGATCATTATATCTTGCCGGTGTACCAGATACTGGTGGTTGTGCATGAGTCACTTGCTTGCCAGTGAATGTTGCTGATTCTCCAAAGTGCTAGAGTTGATAAGTGTTTAGTAGGTGTTGACATCAATGACAAAACCATACCAAAATACCAACAATCTCCCCCTTTGGCATTGATGGCAACACAAGATGGAAAAACCATCAAAGTGCCATAACAAAAATGCCAAATACCCAAAAACCAATAATCTCCGAAATCAAGATACAGAGAGTAATAATCTCTCCCAAACAACAATCTCTCCCCTTGGGAGCAACATGTGTTTTCCTTGTGTTTTTCCATACTAATCTCTCCCCCTTTGACATCAAATGCCAAAGTTCTTACCAAGCCAAGTTCATATACAATACACCAGTCAATTTAGTATACCAACTACTCCCCCTGAGAAGTAGCTTCCCATCAAAGTCAGAAAAAAATATTTCTCTGTTAATTATGTCGGTTGATGACAATCATCAACTTCCTAAGTCTCTACCAATGGGGGTATGACCCCAAGCTGATCTCTGAGATATTCAAAAGTCTCCTTAGGCAGAGGTTTAGAAAAGATATCTGCAATCTATTCTTTAGTATTCACATAAACTAGTTTTATTTCCTTTTCTTCAACATTTTTCCTTAGAAAATTCAGTTTGATAGAAACATGTTTGGTTTTGGAATATAATACCGGATTCTTAGATATATCAATTGTTGCAATGTTGTCACAATAGATAGTAATAGGTTCCTTGCATTTTATCTTTATGTCTTTCAACATTTGCTTGAGACATAGTACCTATGTATAGTTAGTTGTTGCCACAACATATTCTGATTCTGCTGTTGATAAAGATGTACAACTTTGTTTCTTACTCAACCAAGAAACTAGTCTATTTTCAAGAAAGAATACTCTGCCGGTGGTGCTTTTTCTATCATTCACATCTCCTACCCAATTTGCATCTATGTATGCACATAAGTCAAAGTTTTCATCTCTAGGATACCATAATCCAGGATTTATAGTACCTTGTAAGTACCGGAAAATCCTTTTTACTGCTGATTCATGATTTTCTCTAGGATTACTTTGAAGTCTTGAAACAATACATACTGCATTCATAATATTAGGTCTGGATTGTGTCAAATACAGTAAACCTCCTATCATAGATTTGTATCTAGTTGGATTAACAGGTGTAGATTCATCCCTTAGTGATAATTTGTCATTTGTGGTCATAGGTGTGCTTACCGGTTTAGAGTTCTCCATCCCAAATTTCTTTAGTAACTCTTTTAAGTACTTGGATTAACTCAAGAATATACCTTTATCAATTTGTGAAATCTGCAATACTAAAAAGAATTTTATTTCTCCAATCATAGACATTTCAAATTCTTGCTGCATTTTAATAGAAAATTCTTTACATAATCCATCTTCTCCTCCAAAGATTATATCATCAACAAATACTTCTATAATCAATATGTCATCATTAGTTAATTTATAATATAAATTGTTGTCTGCATTTCCTTTAGTAAAACCAATCTTTAAAAGATACTTATCCAATCTTGCATACCAAGCTCTTGGATCTTTCCTTAACCTGCAAACCATATAATTGTCATCTGTCAAAGAAAATCCATCAGGTTGTTCAATGTAAACTTCTTCTTCAAGATCTCTATTAAAAAATTCACGTTTAATATCCATTTGATATACTTTGTAGTTCTTATGTGCTGCAAAAGCCAAAAATAATCTGGCTGCCTCAATACTAGCTACTGGTGCAAAGATTTCATTGTAATCAATTCCTTCTTTCTTAGAATATCCCTTACACACTAGTCTTGCTTTATTTCTAATAACCTTACCATCTTGATTAAGTTTGTTTCTGAATACCCATTTGGTTCCAATTACATTTTTATCTTAGGCCGGGGAACTAATGTCCAAGTGTTATTTTTCTCAATTTGTTCTAATTCTTATTCCATAGCTTTAATCCAAAATTTATCTTCACATGCCTCATTAACTGATGATGGTTCAATTTGAGAAATAAGACATACCTCTTCATTTTCCAATCTTCCTCTTGTCATAACTCCTTTAAACTTGTTTCCAATTATCTAATCTTCAGAGTGATTCAGTCTTACATATCGGGGTGTCTTTGTTTGTTGTTGTTCCTCAGTTACTGTGGAATTCTCAAGTGATACTGGGGTAACTGGATCTTCATTTTGTACCAATGGATTCAGAGTAGGTTCATTTGTCAAAATTTCTATTCCCGGTTCAAAGTCTATATACCTTGAAGTTCCTCTAGATTGTTCATCAATCTTTACATTTGTACTTTCAGCAATTTTCTGCAATCTTTTGTTAAAACATCTATATGCCTTGCTTTTAGATGAATAACCAAGAAATATTCCTTCATCACTTCTAGGATCAAATTTTCCAATATAGTCATCTCTTCTGATATAACATTTACTTCCAAAAATTCTAAAATATTTAAGAGTAGGAGTAATACCAAACCATAGTTCATGAGGGGTCTTACCGATTTCACCTTTGATGTGAACTTTGTTGAATGTATAGAATGTTGTACTGACTACCTCTCTCCAATATACATTTGGTAGGTTTGCTTCTGATAACATACTTCTTGCTGCATCCAAGATAGTTTTGTTTTTCCTTTCAACAACTCCATTCTGCTGATAGTCGTCTTTTGATTCCATTTACTTCACAAAATGTATTAAATTCCTTAGATGTAAATTCTCCTCCTTCATCTGATCTTAGACATTTGATTTCCTTACTATTTTCAGTTTCTACCATTTCTTTGAACAGTTTGAACTTTCCAAGTGCTTCTTATTTTTCTCTGAGAAAAGTAACCCAGCACATTGTAGAATAGTCATCAATGATTAGCATGAAATATCTATCTCCTTGTAAGATTTTATTTCTAGCTAGACCACATAAATTAGTGTGAATTAAATCAAGAGCATTATTGGATTTTTCTGGAATATTTTTGAAACTAGCTCTAACTTGTTTTCCAAATTGACATTCCTTATATACTGTATTGTGAGGTTTGACAATTCTAGGTAAATCTCTAAGTACCTTAATAGTACTAATTTTCACCATGCAATCAAAGTTTACATGACAAAGTCTCTTATGCCATAACCAACTTTCATCAATATGTGCAATTAAGCATGTCTTTTCATTGTTATTCAAATGAAAGATATTACCCTAGTCTAATTACCGGTTGCAATTTCCAAACCAGTTCTATTCAAGATTTTGCATTTTCCATTTTTGAATTGTAACTGAAATCCTTTCTCAACTAATTGACCAACACTCAAAAGATTATTCTTTAATCCTTCAATATAGTAAACATTGTCAGTGTTATGCTTACCATCAAGAGATATTGTACCCTTACCTTTGATCAAACAAGTTTTGTCATCTCAAAATCTCACTAAGCCTCCATTGTATTCTTGAAAGTTCAATAATTTACCTTTGTCTCCTGTCATATGATGTGAGCATCCTGAATCAATGATCCATTCATCCTTTACTTCAACTTTAGCTACCAAGGCCTGGTCTACTGGTTGAGCAGTAGGTGCCGGTTGATCTTCGGATATAACAATAAAAACCCATCCATTGTCTGTCGAATCCTCATCAGAATCACCAGTCACACCTTCATCAACAATGTAACAAGATTTGTCTTTATTCTTCTTAAATCTGTATCTCTGATATTCAGGGTTAGGCTTGTATGTTCTTCTAGCTTCTTCTCTTAGTCTAGCATGTCTATCAGGACATCTTGAAGCCATATGACCAATCTTATTGCAGTTAAAACATTTAAAGGGTGCTTTACCTTCATACTCACTTCCAACTGGACCTTTAGGCATTTTCCTTGCAAATAGTGCTTCAAGTTCTTCAAGTTCTTCATTTTCTTTCCTGTTTTCTTCAAGTTCTCTTGCATAAAAGACTTTCCAATTAGATTTGTCAAATGATCGAGCAGATGATGTTCATGCTTTAAAGGCCAAATCTATCTTTATAGTAGCAACAAGACCAAATTATTCAATTTCAAAAGTTGAAAGTTTCCCAATCAATGTATCCCTAGTTACTGATGTATTAGGCATTGTTCTTAACTCATTTATAGCAGTGACTTTCATTTTATATGCTGATGGCAATCCTCTTTAAACTTTTGAAACAATTTCATCCTCACTGAAGATTCCTCCACAACATTTAATACCTAAAACAATCTCATTTACTCTTTCCATAAAAGCAGAAATCCTTTCATCTTCTTCCATTTTCAGATGTTCATACCTGACCCGGAAGCTTTAAAGTTTTGCAATTTTGACTGTGGAATCTCGTTCATTCAGTGTTTCCAAATGATCCCAAATAGCTTTAGCAGTAGACCTATTTGATAGTCCCATGATTTTTTGATCAGATAATGCGCACAAAAGTGCTTCTCTTTCTTTGCAATAATTTTCCTCATCTTTAGTCAAGTTGGGTGGACTGGGCTTGTAGACGTATAAAAATGACTATATTCCTAAATGAATATTTTATGTTCATTCCTCTATTTAATTAAATCCAATTTAATTAAATTATCCACATTCCTCTATTTAATTAAGTAAATTACTCAATTTATTTAATTAAATTTAATTAACCCCTTTTAGGTCATTTAATTAAATAAAAAAATTTATTTACTTAAATCTATTCTTCTAAACCTTTTAATTAAATTTACATTTAATTAAATAGGGAATACCAATTAAATAAATCTAATTTATTTAAAAACCTCCACTTGCAACCAAATTAAAATAAAACAATTTATTTTAATTAATCCTATTATCTCTCCATCCACTTGCATTTTCCTACATCTCCCACTTGCCTCCTAAACCCTATTCCTAACCCTATTCTAGATTCTTCTAATCACTTCTAAATTAGCCTATCCCATCTCCTATCCCATCTCCTAAATATTTTCACATCTCTAAGCAAGGGGAAGTCACTTCTCAAACCCTCAAAGTCTTTGATAACCATTAAAGGCTTCAAGTCTCCAACAACTTTGTCTTCCAAACCATTAATGGTTAACTCAACCCTCTTGCATGATTAAAGACCTTTTCTAAACTTAACCTCCATGTGACCCAAGAGTCTCATCAAGCATTTATTACTTTGACCATGGTTAGTCCTTAATCCTTTGCACAAGAGTTTATCCTTTGGGTAAAACCTTTATCCATTAGATAACCCTAACCTAACCTTAACCTAACCTTAACCCTTACCCCCTAGGGTAACCATGAGGTCTTCTCAAGCATTTAATGCTTCCTACCTCTCTTCTCAACCCAACCTTATGTTGACAATTGTCACCATTTCATTGGTGCAAATTGCAAACATGGATTCCCAACTTTCAAACTCAACCCTTGATTAAATCTTTCAATCCCTATTTTTGCTATAAATAGAGCTCTCATTCCTCCATTTTAGATCATCCAAGTCTTTAGCATCATACTTATACTCAAATCCATCTAAGCTTTAATATCTCATTTAGCCTCTCTTTTAAATATGAATTAATCTAAATATGCATGTTTAGAGTATTTTCCTTATCATTTAGCTTAATCATAGACTAATATATCATGCTAGGATAGTCTTGCTACTAATATTATCATCTTATAATCTAGTTTATTGCATTTGTAAGATCATGCATAGCTTAGGATGCATTTCATAATAAAATCAATCAAAGCATCCCTCGTTCTTGCATTTGTCATCCCTAAACCACTTTGCTCAGTGATCTGAGAGCAAAGACATTGGTTTGAGGGACCTTGTGAGATAGAGAACCATGGAACCAACCTTGGGAAGCTGAGTAATCCTTTGTGACTCCATAGCTTGCACCAAGAAGTCCCATGGATGTGTGAGCAAGGCTCCTTAGGCTTCTTTTTTCCACATTTTAAGTTCTATTGACCCGCTTTTCCTTCACACATTTTTGGCACCCACTGTGGGGCCCAACCCCATATATCAAATCGGTTTTTGAATTTAATGAATTTTGCAGGTCCATGGGAAACAAGAATCAGCACATGGGAAACATTCCCTAGCGCATCTAGCTTTATTTTTAGCATGTGGGGTCTGTTTGATAGCACGGGTAGTCTTTACTATAGTGCATTACCCCACTAACATTTTCTTGTAGGTTTCGGTGCGGAAGAAAAATAGAGTAGTGCATCTGGAAACCATCCTAGCACATCTTGGAAATAGCATAGTGCATCACTGATATCTTGTAGCGCATCACTATTCTATTGTAGTGCATACAGTTTGTTCTGTAGCGCATCACGAATAGAGGCAAAAACTAAAATCTATAACCAAGGGTAAAATTAGGCTTGTTGAAGTCCACGAGTTATCTAACCTTTTTGCTTGTTATTTTGCAGGGTTCTCAGAATATTATTGCAGATAGGAGCTCAGTTTTAGGACCATTAAGGTAGTTAGAGATTTCACTAACTTAGTTAAGTTAGTTTAAAATTTGAAATTCTTTTAATTTTCTTAAAATTGAACTCATATTTCATTTGGGTACCTAAAAAGAACCACAAATCAAAAATCTTTTCTTGCTTATCTAGGATAAAAACTTTCCTTTTCGAGCTCTAAAAAGAACAAAACAACCTTTCTTTTGTTGCAAAAATAGCTTTAAAAAGAGCCTCACCATCCTTTGGTGCATAAAAGAATCCATCTTTAAATTTGGGCAAAGTAAAGAATCACACTTAAAAGGCTTTGTTTACAATCAAAGAGGGAAGTTCTTCCCCTTTTTCTGATTTTCTTTTGTTGACCCAATCAAAGTTTTGCTTTGTTGACCAGGTTCTTTTCAAGATTAGATAATCACTGCTTTGAAGAAATAAAAAGAACACCATTTTTTGTGGAGCAACATCTCCATATAGATTTTAGAAAATCACTGAATTGCAAGGATAAAAAGAACAACTTGATTGCCTTGTCTCGAAAGTAGAAGGTATATGTTGTCCCCTTAACTAGGTGATCAAAAAGTTAGACTACTCTTATGCTTTCAATCATTTAAAGCATTTACATCCTTTAGCAGGACTGCCTTCTCGAGGGGTTGAAAAATTCTTAAAACCATTTGTGGCCGGTGTGAAGGGAATGACCTAAGTGGGAAATGACTTTGATGCCAAGTGTTCCAACCCACTACAATCAAAAGTGGAAAGTGACGAAAGTCCTTTTCAACAGTTGCACACAACGATTAGCCTTCCCCCAATATCATTGAGATACGTAAAATCTTTGTTCTAAAGGTTGGGAAGCCTCCTGAGGGAGTTTATCACTAACGGCCGAAGAGGAAGCCTGATTATGAACCTCAGAAATAGAAACCTTGAGTTGAGTCAGTAACCAGACATTTGTAATATCATAGTGCAAGGGTGGGGAAGAATCCGCCCCCAAGATAACTACTCAATTGTAAAGCAATTCACTTTGAGTTAATTTCTGGCAAAAGACAAAAAAATGGGCACCCTCTAGGGGGTGACACGGCTGTTTGAGCTGATGGAGTATCGAGACTAGTGGGCTATGATATTACTTATGACCATTGAAAAAAAATCTTCTTGAAGTGTATTATTTGTATCCAAACCTGTTAAAATAGTGGGGATTTGAACACATCCTCGCAGAACATACACTTATTGTTAGATTAAGCAAAATGGTTATCTCTTTGGTGCCGTGCTTTCATTTGTTACTTTAGAAAATCATCTATCAACACTGAAAAATTCAAAACAAGGATCCAAACACCATAGAAAACAACCAAATCAATACATCTAGGCAATCTAGTGCATAAGAACAACCTCTTAGTGCATGTGAACTATCTTTTAGCGCATTGAAACTAAACTTTAGCACGTCAAGTCTTAATAGTAGTGCTTAAACAAGAATCCAAAACCCACAGTCGTAACTTAGCATATTTTAAGAACAGTCTAGTGCGTGGAAGCATCAGCTTAGTGCGTGGGAGTCAAACACTAATGCATAGAGTTCACCAGTTAGCGCTTAGCAGGCCCATACTAGCGCATGATGTTTTGAGCAAAATACAAGGCAAAATTAAACAGTCTTTACCAGTTAGTGCGTAGCCGGGGGCAGCCTAGTGCGTGTTGTCTTTTCATTAGCACATTGAAAACTTTCTGTAGCGCATCCCGTCTCTGTTTTAGCGCGTGATCAAAACTGAAAAAATAGGGGGCAAAACAATGATAAATTTTGAAAGTTTTGAAAACATTTTTGGAAGCCTCCTTTCATCAGCTTCATTTTCGTCAAAACAAAGTATCAGAAACAAGGCTTTAAAAACTATTTCTAAGGCAAATTTCTAGTCAAACAAAGGTTGTCCAGAATCCAAAACTGGTTGCACAATAAACTGTAGGATTTTGTCAAGATCAAGGGCACAATGAAAAGCATAAAAGAGACAATAGAATTACAAGAACAAACTGTATTCTCATCAATATGCAAATGATCAACTGGATTAACCAATACAATGAATAGAGGCCTTCTTATATAGGCAAGGCCATATGGATGTATGAGCACACAAATATGACATGTGGCTCAATGAGAAACAAGGGTAGGTAAGAAATACTAGGGGTAGGTAGGAGAAATAATATAATATTCCACAAGAGGTGGATGACCCACTGAATGTGGAGTGTAATAGTAAAATAAGACCACAAAAGGTGGAATTTCTCTTACAAGCTCTATCCCTATGTGCACACTTCCCTAAGTGTCTCAAATCCAAACTACGAAGAGATGCATTATCCTAAGTTAACTTAAGTAAGTGTAATAATATCCCAAATGAATATTTATTTACACCAACACCCCCCCTTAAGTGCAACTTAGGGGAATGAAGACTCAAGTCAACAATGCAAGATGGGTCCCGATTATGAGGCCATGATAGGTACCCATGTATAATATGAAAATGCAAGCAAAACTATGCAATGCAATCTCTCACAAACGGAGAAAGGGAGAAAACCCAGTGGGAAAAAACTCCCCCCCAAAAGAGAGATGAATGTACAAAAGACTCTCTCGAAGAAGGACAAAACCTCAAAGAGGAAAAAGTCCCCCCCATAAGAGAGGAAGGAGAAGTCAGCTGACCCCCCCTAATGACACATCTCGCACCCCCAAGAGAGCTCGCAACTGCTGGAACTTACTCTCGGTGAAAGGTTTGGTGAATATGTCAGCAACCTGCTCTGCTGTAGGACAATACTGCAAATCAATGACCTACTCTTGGATGAGCTCTCGGATATAGTGCATATGAATCTCGATGTGTTTGGTCCGCTGGTGCTAGACCGGGTTCTTTGAGATCGCAATAGCACTCTGATTGTCACAATGTAGAACTATCGGCCGTGGAGTGGTGAATCCAAACTCTATGAGAATCTACTAGAGCCAAATGGTCTCAGTCACTGCGTTAACAGCACCTCAATACTCAGCCTCAGTTGAAGAGAGAGAAATAGCATGTTTCTTCTTGCTCTGCCAACAAATGGGGCCTGAACCAAGGTGAAAACTATAACCAGAAGTAGACTTACGATCAACTAGATCACCAGCCCAATCAAAGTCTGTGTAACCAACCAAGCGAAATCCTGTGCCTCCTGCATAGTGAATCCCATAGTGATGTGTACCCTAGATGTAATGAAGGATGCATTTGGCGGCTTTCCAATGAAGCTCATGTGGTTCCTGCATGAAGCAAGAAACCATGCCAACTGCAAATGAAATATCAGGGCATGTATGAGTCAAGTAGATGAGACTACCCACAAGCTAATGATACAAAGTGGCATCAACTGGTGGAGAAGAACACTGAGCCTCAAGCTTGACTCTTGAAAGAAAGGGAGTCAGGGTAGGCTTACAATCAGCCATATGAAAGCGTGCAAGTAGATCAAGAGCATACTTGGGCTGCGATAGAGTAATCCTGGAAGGTGATTGTGAAATCTCTATCCCGAGAAAGTAGTGCAAAAGACCCAAGTCAGTCATAGTAAATCTGTCATGCAAAGCAGATTTGACCCTGCTAGTGATGGATGAAGTACTCCCTGTAATGATCAAGTCATCAACATAGAGCACAAGTATCAAGTGAGAGTCATCCTATCACAAAATGTAGACATTCGGATTAGAATGACACCTGGTGAACCCTATGGAGAGAAGAAAGGAATCCATCTTGGCATACCAAGCCCTGGGGGCCTGCTTAAGGCCATAGAGAGATTTCCATAGTCTGTAAACCAAGGAAGTATCCTGGATGAAACCCTGTGGCTGCTCCATATAAATCTCCTCATCAAGATCACCATGAAGAAAAGCACTTTTCACATCCATTTGATGTACAACCCAACCATGAGCTGCAGCAATAGCAAGTGTCAAACGAATGGAGTTCATCTTGGCTACGGGTGCAAAGGTCTTAGTATAGTCAACACCTGCAACCTGCAAGAAACCTTTTGCAACAAGCCGAGCCTTATACTTATTCACACTACCATCTGCTGCAAACTTGGTCCGATAGATCCACTTACATCGAACCATCTTTCTCCCCTTAGGGAGATGGACTAGATCCCATGTGTTGTTCCTCATCAAGGAACTATACTCTTCCTCCATAGCTTGGTCCCACTCAGGAACCCCTGATGCTTCCCTAAATGACTATGGATCGGAAGTGGTAGCAATGAATGCATGTGGAAGATCCTGATGTTGTGATCGAGTTCTCCATGTATCCGAAGGATCCCCAACAAGAGAACTTGCGGACTCAAGTGTCTGTCAAGCCCAACAAGGTCTAGGTGGAGGTGGAGAATGAGGCTCCTCAACTGCAAGTGGCTGCTGTGAAGGTGTAACCCTACGAGTCGGAGTTGAAGAAGTCTCATCATCTAAATCACTAACATCACTATCCACAATGGAGGAAGGTGGAGGAGGTAGAGAGGCTAAGCTAGGAGAACTTTCCTCAAAGTGAACACTCCTCTCAATGAATACCTCATATGTCTCTGGATCCATCAATCTGTATGCCTTAACACCCTCAGGATATCCAACAAATATGCAAGGTCGACTCTGTGGTTCCAATGCCTTGCGTTTCTGTGGAGGTATGCAAGCCCATGCTGGACACCCAAAGACTCTGAAATGTCTCACAATCAGTTTCCTACCAGCCCAAGCTTCAAAAGGAGTAATACCCTGCAAAGCTTTGTGAGGAACCCAATTCTGGATGTGTGTGGCAGAACTGATAGCCTCTTCCCAAAAGGCGGGATCAAGAGAACATGCATGTATCATACAGCTAGCCATTTCTTTGAGAGTTCTATTCTTGCATTCTGTAACCCCGTTCTACTATGGAGTGTATGTGACAGAATGCTGAAGATCAATCCCCTCAAATATACAAAAATCCTCAAGTCTTTTTTTCACATATTCCCTTCCATTATCTGTGCAAAGAATCTTGACCACTTTCCCTGATTGCTTCTCCACATGAGTCTTGAAGTCCTGAAATCTATCAAATACTTCACTCTTATGAATGAGAAAGTAGACCTAAGTGAAGCGGGAGTAGTCATCAATGAAGGTAAGAACATAGTGGGCCTTACTAAATGAAGGTGTTGGAAATGGACCTGCTACATCGCTATGAACAAGTTGAAAAACTTCCAAAGCTCTCCAAGCTTTCCCCTTATCAAACTTCTCTTCTGGATGCTTGCCCATGGAACAACCTAAACAAACACCCTCTGAAAAACTAATTCGAGGTAGACCTGTGACCATGTCTTTAGTGCTTAGCTGCTGAAGATAGCGGTAGTTGAGGTGACCAAACTGCTCATGCCATAGCTTACTTTCTGAATTTGAATGAGTAAGCAAGGCCCTAGAAGGTGAACTTGGCACAAAGGGGGAGAATGAATAAAGCCTTGAGTTGTCATTGACTTGTCCCACTACTACCAAGGCATCATCATCAAGTTCCTTTACCACAACTGAATCTGGTGTAAACTCAACCTTTTTCCCATTCCCATAGTGAGTGATTTGGTAGATGGAGAGAAGGTCGGTAGACAAGTTAGGAACATAGAGAACATTCTCAAATGTTCCATCATCCATGTCAACTGAACCTTTCCCTTCAACCTCTACTTGTGTGTCATCACCTATGTAAATGTGAGGTACCTTAGATGGCTCCAATGAAGAAAACTTCTCCTTTGTAGAACCCATGTGATATGAGGCACCTGAGTCAAGTATCCATTGCTGTGAAGAACCTATTGTAGCCACAAAAGCTTGCCCTTTTCCCTTAGATTGTGAGGAAGTGGAAGGAGATGAATCCTTCTTTGTGTAGGCGGATGGCAATTTGATGTTGTTTTTCTTGAGAAGATTGGTTAACTCATCAACTTGTTCTACGTGGCATCAATGCTCATCATGACCATACTTCTTGTAATATGCACAAGTTGGTTTATCCTTCTTAGGTGGTGTCCCCTTCTTGGAAGAGGATGAAAAATCACCTTGTGATGGAGAGGATGATTGTCCTTTTTCCTGGTGTGGCTTAGACTTAGAGTGCTTCTTCTTCTTGTTGGAATCTTTGCCTTGACTTCCTTGATTCCCTTGATTAGCCACCAAAGCCTTGGACTTTGAAGACTTGAGAAACCCCATGTTCAACAACTTAGTTTGTTCCAATATCAACATTTCTGTGAAAGCATCAAATGAAGGCATAGCATAAGAACTCCCCATTGTCAAATGATGAGTTTGGAAGCTAGACACAAATGCTGCATATTCTGGTGCAAGCTTATCCAACAAGTTGAATATCAATTGTGCATCCTTTTTGTCAATTCCACAATCCTTAAGCTTTGCTCTTAGCTCATTTGCTTTGGTGACATAATCTTGGATTGTATCAAAACTCTTGGGATCCAAGTTGGCAAGCTCATTATCAATCTGATAGCCTCTGATTTCATCAACTTGTCCATACAATTTCTGAAACATATCCCAAGCCTCTTTGATTGTTTTACACTTCTCAATGTGAAAAATGAGGTCATCTGATACATACTTGCGTAAAGTTCCAAGAGCCATGTAATTCTTTGTGAGCCATTCTAATTGAGCATTTGGATCAGCCTTAGGATCAGGTGGTGCTGTTATTGTTCCATCTATGTAGTGTGTGAGACCCTTTTCCATTAATTTACTCCATACTTTAATTTTCCATGATGCATAATTATGTGGAGTTAATGGTGGAAACTTATTAGGACTCATTGCAACAAGAATGGAAAGAGCACAAAGAGAGGCACAATCAAAGAACCCCCCCCCCAAATGTGATGATTTTGGCACTTTATAAGTAGTGCATATACAATGGGCCACTTGCAAAAAAAGGCAAAGTGGACTTTTGATTTACAATTTTACAACTACCTCAATAAGGTCAAAAGAGTCTCAAACTGATAATGCAAGAGATCTAACTAAGATCCAAGCAATTTACAAGTACTTAATAGGCCAAATAAGACCAATATCTGAAAGTACAATTTCCACTCAAAATCTCTAAAATATGATCATAGATTATGAAAGTAGATGAAAAAATAAGCACTTTCAAAAAAAACAGCACCTGAAAAAGAGGTCGTATGAGCTCAAATGAGGCCTTTGAAGTTGCAGAATTGAGGATTGGACAGGTACAGCTGAGAGAATCCAAAAATTTTGAAAAATTTGTGCACCAAAATCAAAAAATAACCACACCACTGCGAAGATCATAAAATTTTAGCCCATTTCAAACAAAATTGCACCAAAAAAGGAGCAAAAATGAGCAAGATATGGCCTTTCAAAGTTGGACTGCAAAACTGAAAAGCCCAATGGAGAGGGGTCAAAAAAATTTCAAAAAATGCTGATGTGGCACTGACGTCAGCAATTCACTATGTTAAATTTGATGGTCATCTGACCGTTGCAAAAACTTTGCCTCCTGCTGACTGGGCATCCGTACTATACGGACTACTGACTGTGCAGTACGGATGATGACGTGGCACTGTACGGACAAACTGTGTGGTGTTGTGACTGTGTGTATGGTTTAGCCCGCGGGCTAGTGGCCGCCTGCCACGTGGTAGACGTGGGGCCGCTTGTGTTGGTGGTCACCAGTGGAGGGAGCGGTCGGAGCCGAGGGTCGGCGGCGGCAGCGTAAGAGTCGGGAGGACGGGAGCGACCGGGGCTGAGGATGCCGGAGGTGGCAGTGGTCGCGAGCAGAGACTGGTGAGTACAGGTGCGGGCGGTGGTGGCACAGTGAACTCTGCGGTGGGTGACATGACTCGGTGAGACCGGCACAGGTCTCGGCGGTCTGCGGCGGGTGACATGACTCGGCGGGTACCGGTGCGGGTCTCGGTAGTCTGCGGCGGCATCACCGGTAGGTACAGACCTGCAACCCCTGTGATACGCAGGTACGAACTGCATGGGGGGGGTCTGTGGATCCCCCAAAAACCAGCAAAAAAAACCTTTTTTTTTTTTTTTTTTAAATTTTTTTTTTATTTTCAATTCTTCGAAATTTTTGAAAAAATTAATTTTTTTTTTTTTTGAAAAAAATTTCGAAATCCATACGATAATAGCCAAAATGGGGAAAAAAAATTTCTCACCAAAATAGGTCGACTTTATAGTCGAAATTTATGGAAACAGCCTCCCGGATTCAACAGTGATGTCCAAATCGCTATATGACGCCCCCAAAAAATGAAGATCCCCAAATCCGAAAATAGAAGCCTTCCATGATGTCTCCAAAAACTGATCAATGAAGCCCCAATAGCTCTAATACCATGTAGGATTTTGTCAAGATCAAGGGCACAATGAAAAGCATAAAAGAGACAATAGAATGACAAGAACAAACTGTATTCTCATCAATATGCAAATGATCAATTGGATTAACCAATATAATGAATAGAGGCCTGCTTATATAGGCAAGGCCATATGGATGTATGAGCACACAAATATGACATGTGGCTCAATGAGAAACAGGGGTAGGTAAGAAATACTAGGGGTAGGTAGGAAAAATAATATAATATTCCACAAGAGGTGGATGACCCACCGAATGTGGAGTGTAACAGCAAAATAAGACCACAAAAGGTGGAATTTCTCCTACAAGCTCTATCCCTATGTGCACACTTCCCTAAGTGTCTCAAATCCAAACTACGAAGAGATGCATTATCCTAAGTTAACTTAAGTAAGTGTAATACTATCCAAAATGAATATTTATTTACACCAACATAAACATATCTATCCTATCAAAATCAGGAAACAACATCACAAGTGACAAATAGGTCCTGTATGTGGGAAAAATGGATTGTTAGAATTAAAAATGTGAAAATTTATGTAAAATACCAATCCACACACACACACAGGACTTCTTGATGCAAGCTATGGAGTAACGATGCGTTACTCAGCTTCCCAAGGAGGGTCCCATGGTTCTCTATCTCACAATGTCCCTCAAACCAATGTTTTGCTCTCAGATTACTGAGCAAAATGGCTTAGGGATGGCAAATATGAGAACGAGAGAGATTTTTAACTGATCTTAGTATGAGATGTGTTATAAGCTAGATGAGATGCTAGAAGTGCAACAAACTAAATGATAAGATGACGAGGTTAGTATGAATACTATCCTAGCATACTATATTTCTTCTATGATTGAACTAAAATGATAAATAACTTACTCTAGCATGCATGTTCATGATTAATTTATGATCTAAAAGAAGCTAAATGAGGAGCATATAAAAATGAAAGCTTGAAACAATTTGAGCATAAGTGTGATGCTTCAAATTTGAAAGATGATTGTTTAGAATGGAGGAATGAGAGCTCTGTCATGTGGGCCACCATAGCTTGGAATTTGTCTATATCCAGATTTTGAGGTACATTTGTTTCTAAGAGCGCTTGCTCTAATATGTCTTTGTGTCTTGGAGATAGTTTTAACAATTCCAGGATAGATATCTGAGCCGGAGTTTTTCGCAGTTGAGTAACTAAGTCGTATTGGATTTTGGGTGTGGTGGTTGGAGGTGCAGTATGCCCCTTTAAGACATATTTCTGGGTCCGAGTTGTTACATTGACAGATTCATGATCACATTTATCTCGAATGGTTATAACATTGACTTGATGGTCTTCAGCTGATATGTGATTGATTGTGTTGTTGTAGATGTGATTGATACGAGCTCCGCGAGTATCGTTTGAAGTCGATGCTCCATCTTTATAATTTGGTAAAGGATCTTTGAAGGCTTCGTGATCATTATTTGTTTTGAGACCATCCACTGTTAAGTCCCCTCGATCAATCATGTCTTGGATTATGTGTTTCAATCTCATGCACTCGTTTGTTCTATGACCTTTGTTTCGATGAAAATCACAATAATGGGAATCATTCCACCAAGGTGGTTTGATCGAGGGTTCATAATTGTTGATTGGAGGTAAAGAAAGAACCTTGTTTGCTAACAGCTCTCTAAATGCGGACTCTAATGATTGGCCCAATGGTGTGAAAATACGCTTATGGAAATTGTTGGTGTTGTTGCGTGAATTGTTGTTAGGCCCTGGATTCAGGTTTTTGTTTTGATTATCGTTGGCATTGTTGGTGTTGAGTTGTCCTTGAGTATTGTTGGGTGTATTGGGAGTAGCATTTTTAGGATTTTTCGTATTCTGAGTATTTCCTGATAAAGCAAGCACTGGCTGTTTAGATTTAGGATCATAGGATTCATTGTTGCCGTCATTTTTATTTCGAGTCCAAAATCGGGCTTTGTCTAGGTTGGTATTGTTTTGGTTATTGTAGTTTGATGAGTTCGTTCCTTCTTTGTAGAATTTGAGTGTTCCCTTTTTGACACAAGCTTCCTCTACTTGGATGCCATTTTCAATTAACTTGTCAAAAGATGGGATGCATTGAAGTTTGAGTCTGTAACTCATTTCCCCATTCAAGTTATCAATGAAGATTTCCATTTTCTCTCTTTCAGGAATATCGCGAGGATATCTTGATACCATGCGTCGCCAACGTTGAAGGAATAACATGAATGTTTCATTGTTCTTTTGTTTGGTGTTGCAGATATCTAACATGGTTATGGCATGTTGGACGTTGTAAGAATAATGGGTGATGAATTTGTTGACTAATTCGTCAAATGATCTAACAGGTGGTGTAATCTTGGATAACCATTCCATTGTTTGTCCTCCTAGGCTTCTTGGGAATAACCTCATCAAATAAGTGTCATTATGAGCAAATTCAAGACTCATAGTACAAAATTCTCGAACATGATCTCGAGGATCACCTTTCCCATCATATTTATCAAATTTAGGAATGTCTGAGTTTGGAGGAAAAGGTATCATGTTTAAGCTTCTGTCAAATGGATAAGGACAGATTTCGTTTATAGAATACCGCACAGTTGTCCCTTGTTGCATATCATGCATTTGTCTTTGCAACATTTGCATTTGTTGAGTAAGAGCAACCAAAGGCGCATTATCTTGCCGAGGGAAGAGTTCCTCCCTCGGATTTGTTCTCATTTGAAAAGGTGTAGCAAATGGTATGTGTTGTTCAGGGGTTTCGAACATAGGTACTCGCATTTCTGGTATATGTTGTTCTGGAATACGTTGTTCAGGTATGCGAGTCTCTTCTTCCCTTTGTTGTTCTTGGTATGTGTATTGTTGAGATCCTGTTTGAAAGACATTTGCGTCGAAATCTTCAGTAATTTTGACACCTTTGCTTGTAAGCATAAGCAGATATTTTTCTTTGTCATTTTCCATGAGTTTTTCAATGAGTTTTTGGAATGAAGGATTTTCTTGGCATTCCTGAAGAATTGCATCAGTAATTTCAGGATCTTCTGAAGATGGAACTTCAAAAGGATTTGATAACCTGCGATTCATACTTGATTCCGCGGGTGTCTCGCTTTGTTTGTTTCGTTGAGAGCGAGTGACAGGCATTTCAATAGAAACTTTCAGTGATGAAAGGAACAAAGTCCTCGTTGATGTTTTGCTCTGGCGTTGGTGGTTCTGGTCTAGGTGTGTTATATGTGATGCACTCGTCGGGCAGGAATGCTGGATTGATTTTTCCTCCGCAGTTTATCTTTTGATTAAAAGCAGACTTTTGACAGTATGCTCTTGTTTTCAGGGGTTCTTTGTCAAATTCGCTGGATTTGTTTTGGATATAACGTTTGACGTGATAAAGAAATACCCGATGGGATTTGAAGAGTTGACGATTGATGTATAAAAATTTATTTCTCTTGATGAATTTGGAAAAGCTTGGTTGCTGTTTCTTTAACGTGATGTTGCGATAGAGGTTCTTCTTTCTCAGAATAAGGCGATTAGTCATGCATGAGTGATCAATGATTTCCTTTGATTGATTTGGACTCAGTTGATTCTTGTTTTGGAAATCTCAAATTTTACTTTATCAGAATGAAGGTTTAGCTATCCCTTCACGATAAAGCGCGTCAAATGATATGGATAAGAGTTTCCCGATCTGCAAACTGAATTTGACAATTTGGAAAATTTCTAGACAAGTGTTTTTGAGATGAGATCCATAAGATATTTAAAGGATTGAATTGACACTGATGATGACAAGTTTCCGGATTATGATAGAAAAGACGTCCTCTAATGCTTGATTCGTTTTCAGATTCAGACAACCTTGTTTGACGCAAATTTGACTTGAAAAATAGTTTTATGTCTTGTTTCTGTCACTCTGGTTTGATGAAAAACGTGTTTTGATGGAAAACTATGTTTGAAATATTTTTGAGATTTTCAAAAATTTTGGTTTTTCCAACTCTCTGTTTTTCTCCTTTTCCTCACGCGCTAAAACAGTTGTTCTATGCGCTAGCAAATTACTTCAATGCGCTAAGAAAAAGCACCTACGCGCTACTCTGCCCCTGGTTACGCGCTAAACAATTGATTCTGGAAAATTTTGTGTGGTTGACTGTGAAATATGTACGCGCTAAAATGTATTTTCTACGCGCTACCTGGTTTGGTGGATGCGCTAAAACAGAGATTCAACGCGCTAAGATGTTTGTTATACGCGCTAAAACAGACTTTTCTGAAATTTGCTGTGAAGTTTTCCTGAGAATTGACGCGCTGCACTGTGACTTTGACGCGCTAACTGGTTTGGCTGATGCGCTAAAGAAGAGATTCAACGCGCTAAAATGTTTGTTAGAAGCGCTAAAACAGATTTCTTTGAATTTTGTTGTGAAATTTTCTTGAAATTGACGCGCTACACTGTGATTTTGACGCGCTAACTGGTTTGGCGGATGCGCTAAAACAGAGTTTCAACGTGCTAAGATGTTGTTCTTACGCGCTAGACTGCCTTGATTTTTCCTCTTGGTGTTTTTATGATGTTTTTGATTTTGTTGAGAGATTTATCAAGTAGGATGGATGATTTTCTAAAATACAAAATGTAAACACGGCATACAAAGTATAATCATTTTACTTAATCTAACATAAAGTGTATGTTCTGTCGAGGATGTTTTCGAATCCCCAATGTTTTAACAGGTTGGATACAAGATAAACACTTCAGAAAGACTCTTTATTCAAGGGTCATAAGCAACATCATAGCTCACTAGTCTCGATACTCCGTCAGCTCAAACAGCCGTGTCACCCCCTAGAGGGCGCCCGTTTTTTTGCCTTTTGCCAGAAGTTAACCCAAAGTGAATTGCTTCACAGTTGAGTAGTTATCTTGGGAGATATATGGTGAGTAATCTTGTGGGCGGATTCTTCCCCACCCTTGCACTATGATGTTACAAATGTTTGGATACTGACTCAGCTCAAAGTTTCTAATGCTAAGGTTCTTAATCAGGCTTCCTGTTTGGCCGTCAGTGATAAACTCCCTCAGGAGGCTTCCCAACCTTTAGAACAAAGGCTTTACGTATCTCGAGGATACTGGGGGAAGGCTAATCGCTGCGCGCAACCATTGAAAAGGACTTTCGTCACTTTCCACATTTGATTATAGTGGGTTGGAATTCTTGGCGTCAAAGCCGTTCCCCACTTAGGTCGTTCCCTTCACACCGGCCATAAACGACTTTAAGAGTTGAGTGCAACTCCTCGGGAAGGCAGGCCTGCTAAAGGATTTATTGCTTGAATAAAAGAAAGCATAAGAGTGGTTTGGCTTTTTGGTCACCCAATTAAGGGGAGAGCATATACCTTCCACTTTCGATACACGGCAGATAAGTTGTTCTTTTTAGCCTTCAAGACAATGGTTTGCTAACCTCTATTTGGAGATGTTGCTCCAATCAGCATGGTGTTCTTTTTAACCTTTTATAGCAATGATTGTTTAATCTATGGAAAATAGATCGTCAACAAAGCAAATTTCGATATTCGAGGTCAACGAAAAGAAAAACGTTTTGCTTGTAAAACAAATCTCCTCGCCTTTCCTGCAAGAAATTTGTTAAAAATCCTGCAAAAGAAATTTGTTAGTTTGTTTCGGGGGACTTCCACAAGTCTAAAATTATTTATTCGGTTACACAATCCTTTTGTGGGTTTTGTTGTTGATGCGCTACAGAACAAACTGTACGCGCTACAATATTCAGTGGATGCGCTACTGTCCCGTTTGTATGCGCTATCCTATTTCTCCGAAGCGCTACTTTGTGGCTTTGATGCGCTAATTTATGGTCTGGTATTTCAGAGACCTGTTCTTCGGGAATTTTGGAATTTAATGCGCTAACTGTCCGTTCGGATGCGCTGGAAGATTTAGTCTAAGCGCTTCTATATTGGGCCGATGCGCTAATCTGTAAGGTAGAAGCGCTGATCTGTGTTTCGGGTTTTCTCGGAAAATGGTGGATTTCTATGCGCTAACTGTTTGCTGAGACGCGCTAGTATAGGAAGGTGAAGCGCTAAATTTGTGGGCGGATGCGCTAACTTATGTCTTTGACGCGCTAATTCTAGTTTCTCGCGTACCTGCAAAACTCTTCAAATAAAAAAAATGATAGGTTATTGGGGTTCGTGCCCCACGGTGGGCGCCAGAAATGTATGTGGGAAAAATGGATTGTTAGAATTAAAAATGTGAAAATTTATGTAAAATACCAATCCACACACACACACAGGACTTCTTGATGCAAGCTATGGAGTAACGATGCGTTACTCAGCTTCCCAAGGAGGGTCCCATGGTTCTCTATCTCACAATGTCTCTCAAACCAATGTTTTGCTCTCAGATTACTGAGCAAAATGGCTTAGGGATGGCAAATATGAGAACGAGAGAGATTTTTAACTGATCTTAGTATGAGATGTGTTATAAGCTAGATGAGATGCTAGAAGTGCAACAAACTAAATGATAAGATGACGAGGTTAGTATGAATACTATCCTAGCATACTATATTTCTTCTATGATTGAACTAAAATGATAAATAACTTACTCTAGCATGCATGTTCATGATTAATTTATGATCTAAAAGAAGCTAAATGAGGAGCATATAAAAATGAAAGCTTGAAACAATTTGAGCATAAGTGTGATGCTTCAAATTTGAAAGATGATTGTTTAGAATGGAGGAATGAGAGCTCTATTTATAGCACAAACAGGGCAATGGATGGCCAGGATTGAAAGGTTTAATCAAGGGCCAGGTTTGAAAGTTTGGGGATCCATGTGCACAATTGGCACCAATGAAATGGCGACAAGTGTCAACACAGGATTGGGTTGAAAGAAGAGGTTGGAGGCATTAAAGGCCTGAGGAGACCTCATGGTTATCTAAAGGCTAAGGGTCAAGTCTAAGTTAGGTTTACCCACTGAATTAGGATCTAATCCAAGGATAAACCTTTGTGCAAATGATTAAGAGATAATCATGGTCAAAGCATTAATAACCTGATGAGACCCTTGGGTTGGATAGAGGTTGAGTCAAAACAAATGTTTTAACCATGTGGGAAGGTTTGAAATAACCATTAATGGTTATTGGAGACTTTGTGGATTAAGTGGTTGAAGGTTGGAAGCCTTCAATGGTTTTCAAAGACTTTAGGGTTTTAGTGGTTGAAGGTTGAAAACCTTCAATGGTTATCCAAGACTTTGGGCCATTTGAGAAGTGACCTCCCTTTGCTTAGGGATGTGACAAAGTTTAGAGGGGATTTAGGTTAATTAGAATTGATTAGAATATTCTAGAAGGGGTTAGGAAGGGGTTTGGGATTTTGCAAGTGGATGGGGAGGATAATAGGATTTAATTGAATTATTTGATTTTCATTCAATTTGGTTGTAATTAAATAAATTTGATTTATTCAATTTAGGATAACTATTTAATTAAATTTGAATTTAATTAAAAATGGCTAGGGGGATTTAATTGAATAAAATGGTTTATTCATTAAATGGTATAGTGAATTTAATCAAGTGATTTACTTAATTAAATAGAAGAATGTGGATAATTTAATTAAATTGGATTTAATCAAATAGGAAAATGAACATAAAATATTCATTTAGGAATATGGTCATTTTTATACGTCTACAGGTCCTTTATTATCTCACGGATTTTATCAAATCAAGTTTCCATATCGAGAAACTTTATCCATATCATTTGACACGCTTTGTCATTAGGGGGCATCTAAACCTTCACTTTGATAAAGTAAAACTTGAAGTCTTCGAAACAAGATAAACTGAATCCAAAACAACTCAAAGGGAACCATTAATCACTTATGCATGACTAATCCTCATATTCTGAGAAGAAAGAATATTTGTCGTAATACTCAGCTGAAGAAACAACAACCAAGTTTTTCCAAATTTGTCAAAAGAAATAAATTTTTATACATCAATCTTCAACTCTTCAAATCTCATCGAACATTTCTTCATCACGTCAAACTTTATATCCAGAACAAATCTAATGAATTTGACAAAGAACCTTTGAAGACTAGAGCATATTGTCAAAAATCCACATTCATTCAAATCATAAACGATGGAGGAAAGATCAATCCTGCATTCTTTCCCGATGAGTGCATCACTTACAACATACCCCGATTTGAACCACCAACCCCTGAGCAACACATTGAAGAGGATTTTATCCCCTTTATCACAGAAAGCTTCTACTAGATGCCTGTTGTTACTCACTATCGACAAAACAAACAAAGTGAAATGCAATCAGAATCCAGCATGAATCAGAGATTATCAAATCCTTTTGAGCATCCAAGTCTAGAAGATGCCAAAATTTTTGAAGAACTTCTTCAGGAATGCCAAGAGAGTGCTTCATTTCAAAAACTTGTAGAAAGACTCATGGAAAATGACAAGGAAAAATACCTACTCATGGTTACAAGCAAAGGGGTTAAACTTCCTGAAGACTTTGACATAGACATGTTTAGAACAAGATCTCAACATTATGACTATCAATAACGACAATGAGAAGGGGAAGTATGTGACCCTGAACAAGATATTCCTAAACAAAACATACCAGAACAACATACACTAGGGCAAAACATCCCTGAGTAACGCATCCCCGAGCAAAATATACTATTCAATACACCATTTCAATCCAGGATTAATGCAAGGGAAGAAGCCTTCCCTCAGAAAAACAATGCGCCTTTGGTTGCCCTTACTCAACAAATGCAAATGTTACAAAGACAAATGCAAGATATGCAACAAGGGACAACAGTACAGTATTCACTAAATGAAATTTTTCCTTATCCTTTTGACAGAAGATTGCACATGGTCCCTTTTCCTCCAAACTTAGATGTTCCAAAATTTGACAAATATGATGGGAAAAGTGATCCTCGTGATCATGTTCAAGAATTCTGCACCATGAGTCTTGAATTTACTCATGATGACACCTATCTAATGAGGTTATTCCCACAAAGTTTGGAAGGACAAACAATGGAATGGTTATCCAAAATCACACCTCTTGTCAAATCATTTGATGAACTAGTCAACAAATTCATAACACAATATTCTTATAACATTCAACATGCTATTACCATGCTAGACGTTTGTAACACTAAACAGAAAAACAATGAAACATTCATGGTATTCCTTCAACATTGGTGATGTATGGTTTCACGATATCCATGAGATATTCCTGAAAAGGAGAAAATGGAAATTTTCATTGACAACTTGAATGGTGAGATGAGTTACAGACTCAAACTCCAATGCATACCATCTTTTACTAAACTGATCGAAAATGACATTCAAGTAGAAGAAGCATGTGTCAAGAAAGGAACGCTCAAATTCTTCAAAGAAGGAACAGGTTCATCAAAATACAATAACCAAAACAACAACAACTTAGACAAATCTAGATTCTGGACTCGAAATAAGAACAATGGAAATGAAGGAGGCAATGAACCACATGATCCAAAATCTAAACAACCCATGCTTGCCTTATCAAGAAATCCTCAAGCTACAAAGAACCCCAAAGGTGCTAACCCAGACACTAACACATATGCACCGAATACCAATCAAGGTCAACCCAACACAAACAACACCAACAATGCTCAAAACAATCATGCAAATCAAGGACCTAATAACAATTCATGAGGTGGCACCAACAATTTCCAAAAATGTGTCTACACACCTCTGAGACAATCACTAGAGTCAGCATTTAGAGAACTCCTGGCAAACAAAATTATCTCTTTACCAGCAATCAGCAAGTACGAACCACAAATCAAACCACCTTGGTGGAATGACTCACACTTTTGTGATTTTCATCGCAACAAAGGCCATCAAACAAATGATTGCATGAGATTGAAAAATATTGTTCAGGACATGATTGATAGAGGTGATTTAACGGTAGATGGTCTCAAGACAAATGGTGACCATGGAGCCTTTAAAAATCCTCTTCCAAAATACAACAAGGATGGAGCTTCCACCTCAAACGATACCCGTGGAGCTTGTATCAATCACATCTACAATAACACCATCAATCATATATTAGCTAAAGACAATCAAGTAAATGTCATCACAATCCGAGATCAACATGATCATGAATCTGTCAACGTAACAACCAGAACTCAAAAATATGTCTTGAAAGGACATACGTCAACAACAAACACTATACCCATAATTCAATATGATCTAGTCAGCCAACTACGCAAAACTCCTGCTCAAATATCTATACTGGAATTGTTAAAACTTTCACCAAAACACAAAGACATATTGGAGCAAGCCTTATTAGAAACAAATGTACCTCAAGATCTGGATCCTGACAAATTCCAAGCCATGGTCACTCATATGACATGGCCTCATAATCTCACTTTTTCGGAGCATGATAATATCTCACTAAGTCATCCACATAACACTCCTCTCCACATTGAAGTCATCGTCTATAAACACCGAGTGAAATGAGTATTGATAGATGGAGGAGTTGGGCTTAATATATGTACCTTAAAACTTATCTATGCATTAGGCTTCTCAGAGGAGTCTATTGTTCCATGCAAAAAGATTACTATAAAGGCATATGATGATGAAGAAAGATCCTCTAAAGGAACAGTGGTGTTGTCGATTCAAGTCGGACCAATACAAAGAGATACTATGTACTAGGTCTTAGACATAGACCTCACCTACATTATCTTATTAGGTCGACCCTGGATACATGAAATGCAAGAAGTGCCTTCTACATATCACCAGTGTGTCAAATTCCCCTATAATGGGCAGGAGGTTTCTATATCTGCTGATCACAATCCATTTCAACATTGTAATGCAATGGGGGCAGCCTAGGACAATTTGGTTCTGCATAATAGAGAGAAACATAATCCCTCAGCATCAGATCTTCAACAAGAGAAGTCTAAATCATTACTTGGATATTTCAAGAAGAAAATGAAAATCAAAGAACAAGGCATGGTAGAATACTCTTTGTAACCCATGTGTTTGACCAGCTTACCCACATCACCTAGATCTCATGGATTACCTACAGCATCAACACATCAAGCAACTCAGCCCATCACCAAGTTCGATGGCACATTCATTCAACTCGGCACTTTAGCACATGAATCTAAGGAAAAGGATATCCTTAGTTGGCTATACAAAGATGAGGAAGAAGACAAAGAAACTACTATGGAAGTAGCTATACCCACACACCTATATGGAAAAGGCTACTTAATCATGTAGCAAATGGGATAAAATGGCAAAGGACCTATTGGTAAGCGTCAGGAAGGTGTCACAGAACCATTGGATCCCCCTTCACAATTTAGTAAAGACAAAAAAGGATTGGGCTTTAAATTCACTCTACTACCAAAGAAAATACCACACAAATATCAAAAACCTCAGTGGAAAGCAAAGAAGATGTATAGAGAAGAATCCCAGCAAGAAGCACTATTTGTGTCAGCAGAGACAATCCGTAAGGAACGTGAACATCAAGAAAAAAAGAAACATCAGGAGAGGCCCATCATTCACAAGAAGGCAACATCTACAGTAGTAGCTCATATTCATCAACAAATATCCAACAAAGCAAAATCACCTCAGGGCAACATCATTCCTCCCCGGGAAGAAATAGTCTTCGAACAAATGCAAAGAATAGAAGCAGGGTCTAATGCAGAATCAGGAAAAGGCCAGTAGAATAGTATCAATTATCAAAGATCTATTTTTGCCATTCAACATACCTGTTTACAACACTGAAAAGATTCGAGATGATAACTCTGAGACTGATTCCAATGAATATGAATGGGGTAGCTGCTCCAATGCTACTAAAAAAGTTACTAAAGATACTAGTTCTATATCCCTTTCTCAAGAAGAACATAGCACAGAAATTAGACTACTTGAATTTGGACCACAAAATATCTATGATGCTAAGGAAAGTGAGCAGAAACATTATGAACATGTATATATGGAGGATGATACCATTGAAGATCTCGACAGAATCCTAGACTTCTTTAACACCCGAACCAATCACAATGAAACCTCTATCCTGACACTTACCGCATCAGAACTTGATCCACCAAATGATTCCTTACCACTTGTCTTTCCTAACCTCATCGACTGGGATGAACCCGAAGTACATGACATACCAATTTTCCCAAATGATGAATCCATTATTCACTACCTATGTACCATTAATCCAGAAACAGGCTCTACTAATGAGCAAAGTAATGATGTCTGCAACCAAGGGAGTGCCAAGTCTCTTAGTCGCAAAAATAAACCAAATAAAGGATCTGATGCTGAAAACTAGTCAATGGCAGCTCTAGATCACAAAAAAGTAAAAATAAAGGATGCATCTGAGGGTGAAAACCTTTTTAAGACCTAAAGATAGGAGACTTGACACTCTTCCTGAACACTTTCATGAACGATCACCCATATTGATTGAGCCCACTCAATCAATCAACATTGGTACTACAGAAGTAGCCAAACATATACACCTTGCAGAATCTTTGACAGAAGCAAAAAGATCAGAATTTATCAAATTTTTTAAAGAAAAGCAAATCAACTTTGCTTGGGCATATGCAGATATGCCTAGGATTGATCCACAATTAATCATGCATCACTTGTCTATGGCTCCAGGAGCTAAACCGGTTAAGCAAAAACTACGAAAAATGAATCCACATGTAGCACTCATGTTCAAGGCTGAACTAAAGAAACTATTAGATGTCAGATTCATCTGACCCATCGACTATGTAGAATGGATTTCCAACATTGTACCAGTTTCAAAACAAGATGGTAGTATCAAAATGTGCACAGATTTTAGAGATGTCAATAATGCCTGTCCAAAGGATGACTTTCCTTTGCCCAGTATCCACATAATTGTAGACCGCATAGTAGGCCATGCAATGTTATCACTAATGGATGGTTTCTTAGGCTATAACCAAATCAAGATCACTCTAGAGGATCAAGATAAGACAGCATTCACCTGTCCTTGGGGAACATACTGTTGGAATGTCATGCCTTTTGGCTTAAAGAATGCAGGGGCAACTTATCAACGAGCAATGACAACACTCTTTCATGATATGGTGCATACCTTCATGGAAGACTATGTGGATGATTTACTAGCTAAATCCTTCACCAGAGAAGAACATCTAAGCATCTTAGAAAAGATTTTTGATTGATTGGAGAAATTCCAAGTCAGGCTCAACCCTAAGAAGTGTGCCTTCGGGGTTACATCAGGCATGTTACTAGGCTACATAGTCTCAGAAAAAGGAATTGAAGTGGATCCAGCAAAGGTACAAACCATCATGGAGATGCCACTACCAAAGAACATAAATCACCTCAGATCTCTACAAGGATGACTCCAATCAATTAGGCGATTCATCACTCAATTAGCAAATAAAATCCTACCATTCAATCATTTGTTACATAAAAATGTACCATTCAGATGGGAAGCTAAATGTGTAGAATCTTTTTATCAAATCAAATAGTATCTGATGAACCCACCAGTTCTAGTACCACCGATAGTAGGGAAGCCACTCATTCTCTACATATCCACAATAGATATATTACTAGGGGCACTATTGGCACAAGAAGATCAACAAGGGAAGGAATGAGCAATATACTACATCAATAGGACTTTGAACGGATATGAGATGAATTACACATTTATTGAGAAAGCCTGTTTAGCTGTGGTCTTCACCTCTCAAAAATTCCAACACTACATGCTAGCTCACATAATTAAGCTAGTTGCAAAAATTGATCCTCTCAAATATTTACTTAGCAAGGCAACTCTTACATGACGATTGGCTAAATGGGTCATGATTCTCAGTGAATTTGATATCCACTATATAGAGCGAAGAGCTATCAAGGGACAAGTAATAGTAGATCAACTAGCAGAAGCACCACTACTGAGAAAACAAACCATGGAGATTGAATTTTCAGATAGGGACGTTCTTGCTATCTCTATCAAACAATGGACCCTATACTTTGATGAATCTTACACACAACATGGTTCAGGTGCCGGCATTCTATTCATCACTCCTGAAGGACACACTATACCAAGATCATATAGGCTTATGTTCCCATGCACAAATAATGTGGCTGAATATGAGGCATTGGTTATAGGCATCAAAATGGTCGTAGAATGGAAAATCACAGAGTTAAAAGTCTACAGAGACTCGAAATTAGTTGTCAATCAAATCAACAACGACTATCAGACAAAGGATGACAAGCTACTACCCTATAAGTGAATGGTGAATGACTTCAAGCAATATTTTGTACACATCACCTTCGAGCAAATACCAAGGTTGAACAACAAAGGAGCCAATGCAATGGCTACTATCACTTCACTACTGCAAATTCTAGACCAATAGAGTCGTTACAAGTTTTTGGTAGAGCAACTGTTCTCCCTAGCCTATGACCACTCGAAATCCCAGGTTATCTATGCCTTAACTGGTTCAGACTCCCCCTTATATGGAACGATATATGAGTATCTTAAGAACAATATCCTACCCATTGACCAATCCCAAAACCAAAAGCATAATTTTATCTGACAAGTTGCCTGTTATACCCTTACTGCTGATACTTTGTATCGTCGAGGTCTAGATGGTACTCTTCTTCGTTGCCTTGATCATAATGAATCTGACTCTACTTTACATGAGCTTCATGAAGGTATCTATGGTACACATTCCAGTGGTACTACTCTTGCTAAAAAACTTCTAAGGATGGGGTACTATTGGCCTACAATGGAAAAATATTCTGATCACTTTGCAAAAAAGTGTCCTAAATGCCAGATCCATGGCAATCTTATACATGCACCAGCACAAGAGCTACAACTTTTCACAACATCCTAGCCCTTTTTTCAGTGGGGACTAGACTTGGTCGGCAAAATTCATCCTTCATCTTCAAATGGACACAAGTTCACTATAACTGCAACAGAGTATTTTACCAAGTGGATTGAAGCAGTTCCCATGACCACAGTGACTGGGAAACAAATTGCCTCTTTTATCCTTAACTATCTGATCTACAGATATGGCATCCCAAGTTCCATCATCACTGATAATGGATGACCTTTTAAAAACCAAGATGTCTGAGAACTATGTGAAAAATTCAAATCCCAACATCGTTTCTCTACACCATACTACCCACAGGGGAATGGTTAGGTAGAAACATCCAACAAGACAATATTGAAAATCCTAAAGAAAACAGTGAATGATGCAGGAAAAGATTGGCATGTACAACTTAATCCAGCACTTTGGGCATACAAAACTAGCATTTGCACACCTATAAGAGCTACGCCATACTCATTGGTATATGGATCGGAAGCAATTTTATCCCTAGAGGTAGAAATTCCATCTCTCAGAGTCTCTCTAAAAGGCTTAATCCTAGATGAAGAGTATCGAGTTAACCGACTACAAGAACTTGAACTATTAGATGAACAATGCTAGAATGCTTATACTCATCTCAAAGCATATCAGCAATGCATGTGCAGAAGCTACAACCACAAAGTCATTCCCCGGATTTTTAAAGTTGGTGACCTAGTACTCAAGAAAAATCCTCGAAATCAGCAAGATCAAGAAAAGAAAGGGAAATTTGAACCTAACTGGTTAGGTCCCTATGTCATCATATCAGTCTATGGATCAGGTTCTTATCAACTAACAAATTTAGAAGGAGATGTGCTTGATGAACCAACTAATAGCATCCATCTGAAGAAATACTACACTTGAGTAGTCTAATACATGGAAAAAGCCAAAAAAATTAAAAAGTCAAGAGAAAGCAAATAAAAAGGTACAATAAAAGCAATTGGTGAAAACCTAGTAAACAGGCACTATTGTGAAAGAACAACTCCTCTATCTATATCCATATCCTTATCTTCGCAGTAAAGCACTATTGGCCCTCGCCTGATATTTTATCACAAATATCCATTCAGGACATACTTAGTGTAGTCACTATCCTGATTTATCCATCTAACCTTTCACCACATCTCACCATGGCTTGTTCATCACTGTACATACCTGCATCAAGAGGTACACTTAGCTAGGGGCAATAACCATCTAAAACTTACAGCATGTTCAAACCATCAAAACTATTTGCAAAACTCAGAACATCATATCCAATAACCAAGGGCACACGCAAATCACAAAGCAAAACATTGATCAATCAAGAAAAGAATCACAAAAGAAATATGATGGATGATTTTTCTGAAGTAACAAATGTTTTCATATTGCATAAAGTTTGGACTATTCTTGCATTTAAACTTTTTGAACTATTGGATTCTCTACATTTTCTCCACAATGCTTTGAGCTAGAGAAATATCGGGAAACTCCAATATCTTTTTAGTCTTTTGTTTGTGAGGCGATCACTTGTACTGTACGCATACTTGTCTCAAGACATGATTCCACGAATATCACTGAAGACATGATTCCACTTTGCACATACAAATGGTTAAATCTTGTCTGTTTATACACAATCCGCACTCAGGTCGTCTTGGTTCAATTATACCTTGACGCTTGTGCTATCTTGCAAAATCAAACATCATGTAAATTTTTCTCAGGTCATCATGGTTCAATTATACCATTATGCTTGTATAAATTTCCAACACATCCCAAGATCAATCAAAGCTCAATGATGATATATATATCAAAAGCAAATAACATGTGGCTATATCGGGATGACAAATACAGAATGAGGATGCTCAAAAACAATTAGTTGCATATCATTTTACAATTAGTTGCATATCATTTTCCAATTAGTTGCACATCATTATCATATCATACATCTCATTTTCAAGATACATCTCATAAATCAAACATCATAAATCATGTTCATCACATCTGAATCAATCTATCTAAGCATTACATCATCATCAATAGAAGCATTAACATCATATAGAAAGCATTATCCATAACACATCACATAAGGATCAAAGAAAATGGTGTCATATATATATCTCAACAAATGATCAATATACAATATCTGTCATGTCTATACCCAGTACAACAAAAACAATGATAAAAAATACAATGGAGACAACATCTCTCAAGATTGACTATCTCCTGAAGGAGACGGTCTCGCCATTGATGTCCCAGCCCCTGGATCACCAGTGGATCCTATCTATAAGGCCCCATCATGCCTCTGCTCTTTGACCGCAAACCAGTCTCTCGAGATCGACTCGATCTCGACTATGTAAAACTCTGCACTCGATGCTTCCTAGGCACCACATCCTCATAATGGCACCGATAGTACTCCACCTCCTTGGCTCTCAAAGCCATCTCTCTCAAGGTGTCTCTCATCAGACCACCTACTGCCACTCTTTGCAAACTCCCTGCCAACTCCTCTGCTCGACCCCGCCACTCTATCTCAGTATCACGCTCGGTGGTCAGCTATGCAATCTGACGCTGCTATGCCAATAACTGTGCCTATAGCTGCTGCACTGTCACCTATAGGATCCTAATTTGAGCATCCTCTTTATTCATCAGAACCTAGACCTGAAGGGGTACCTGGGAAGATACACTCCATGTCCTTCCCCCTATCCTTGGCATTGGTGGAGGTAGCACATCAGTCCTCCTCCTTTGAGCTAGTCGTCTCAAATCATCAGTCCCTCCCACCACTGCTATCACCTCTCCTCCTCTCCCCTCATCCCCTGCTCCAATCGCCAAACCTCCTCTCCCTCTATCCATCACAGCTCGTTGAACTATTCTCTCCACCCGCACCCCTCTATCACCACCATCTCTACCTTTGTCTCCTCTCCTCCCCCGATCTCCTCTCCCTCGTCATCCTCCTCCACCACCTCCATCATCTCCCTCATCCCCATCTCCACCTCCCTCATCCTCATCATCATTGAAAGTGGGCTGCATCTCCACTGGATCTGATATCCTCGCCATGGTACAAGCTCCAAACAATTAGGCGAACTCATCTGTCATACCAGCATCTAGTATCTCAGGGGCGTAGTCCCATATCTAGCTCATAAACTGCATAAACTCCTCTACGGCCACTGCACTATCAATAGTCGAACCCCAATCCGGTATATCCTGCCTCCGGCGTGCATATAAACAATTCCCCTGTGGTATCCCCTGCTGCCGACCATACTACCGCAAAACTTTGGTAACCACAAATCTCTTGATCATAAATGGGGTTTGCCCTATCAAATATCAGGTCATAAAGACATATGGCATCTCCAGCCCATCCTCAGCCCAAACCTCGCAACCTGTAGATGACCGCCAGATGACAATATCAATGTCATCTAATACCCTCCTCCAATGCTCAAGTTTGCCCAGCTTCCGCTGGACAACTAACCCCCTATATCCATATGTGTATGCACACCCAACAGGCCTATCTCTATCCACCAGTGGCCTAGCTGTGGGAATATACTCCCAACACCATACCTATAGAAGTGTCACGCTAGCTGACAAACTGTTGTAACCTAGGTATACTACCTCATGCAAGTCCCTATACAAGTGGGCTAGCATAGCCAATCCCCATGCGAACCTACGGCCCTATGTAACCATCTCCTCCAGCACCAATCGTCATCCTACAGATAGTCCCTTCGACCTACGATGGGGACATAGGAAACCACCTATAAAGCATGCCAGTACTGATGGAAGAGGCGCATAGTCCAAATCCAGAAACTCCTACCATGGGATCTCATATCCGCAAACTGTATCATCATAAAATATCTGGTGAAGTGCCTCTGTCCCGCCCTCCTCTGACTGCTCATAAGGTAGTAGTGCACCTACTACAGGTATACGCAAGATCCGGTAACAATCCTCTAGGGTCATCATAATCTCACCTATGGCAAAGTGGAAGGTATTCATGTCACTATGCCATCTCTCTACCAGCGTTGTAAGTAAACCCCAATTCACAGTAAACCGAAGCATATCTAGTAGGGAAGATAGGCCGCATCTATCAATAATGTCTAGATCAGCCTGTGACAACTGTGGTATCAATTCCTATGGTCTAGGGAACTACTCACATGACTGAACCACCCCCAATCTCTCTTGTCAAAAATCAAAACAAGTCCAATATCAGTTTCCTCATCAAAACATAGATATCAAAATCAAAATCACATCAAAAACTTGAAAACTTTGAAAATCTAAATCAAGTTCTACATCATATTCATCTATACCAACTTGTAACACAACTCAAGTTTTCAAAAATCATATCAAACTTGTAACACAACTCAAGTTTTTCACATCACATCAACTTGTAACACAACTCAAGTTTCCAACCCATATCAACTTGTCAAAAAAATCAAGTTCCACAATCATATCAGCTTGTAACACAATTCAATCTCCACATATATCAACTTGAAACAATGCAAATCAAATCAAGTTCATATCAATTCCACATTAAATATCTATAAATAACTTAAAAAATCGCAAATCAAACCAAGTTATATCAGCACTCATATTGGACAACCTATCAAAACCATGAAAGCAGGCAAAAAATGAACAATTTACACCTATCCCAGCAAAACTGACCTTATCCTATAAATTTTCCTCATTCACAAATCATCCTATCCCACTTAACCTACCCCATGCGCTAACTAAATTTGGCTATGCACTGAAATCCTACCCATGCACTAACCTATTTTCTCCAGGTGCTATTCTATCTACCCCATGGGCTAGATTGACTTTATGCGCTAACCTGTTTCCTCCATGTGCCATCTAATCTACCCTAAGTGCTAAGCCTACCCCATACGCTAACCTAGTCCATGGCTGCACTACCTATCTAACTCTATGCGCTAGGTCAAACCTACGTGCTACTTACCCCTACCCATGTGACCCCCTGTGCAGCTAATGCGCTAGGTTTACCCAATGCGCTACCTGTTTAACCCTCTGTGCTACCCTGTGTCCCTAATGCGCTAATCTTTGACTATGCGCTAACCTAGCAAATCTATGCACTGCCCTAAGTTTTCAGACGCTACCCACAATCTAAAACCCTATGCGCTATGAAATTTTTTGTATGTGCTAACTGACGACCCGTATGCGCTAAAACGAGAAAACCGCATGCTAAAATTCAAAACATGACCAAAAAAGACAAAATCAAAAATCAAAAAGGGGTCAAAAGTGTTGACTTACCAGTGGTCCATACGCAGTAGGCCTCTGATACCTCCGAACGCGCTCGAATCGATGCGTAGAATATGGAATAGGTATTTTGTCTTCTCTCCAAAAGTCTCTCTCTCCAAGGTCAACAAGCACAAATGAGACAAAACGATGCACTTTTCCCCTTTTATAGGGTAAAACAAAATTAAGGTTAGGAGCTTGAGCATGTAATTCGCTTGTGGTCTTCCTCGTGCCCTCGCACACATCAATATCGGGAGATGAATCAATTTTAGCATTCCACATAGCCAAAATTTTACAATGCAAACACAATTATCAAATCAAATCAAATTTTCCAAATTTTGATTCATCTCCTGAGGGGGCATTATCAAACATTGTTTATCAAATCTAGTGCATCACACATCAAATCTTGGGCACGACATGAAAATCTAAAAACATTCCTGATCATAATCAAATTTTAATGACACATCATTTTCTTTGAATTAACATGTGCACACGCGTCACTTCAAAGAGGGGCAAAATGTAGACGTATAAAAATGACTATATTCCAAAATGAATATTTTATGTTCATTTCTCTATTTAATTAAATCCAATTTAATTAAATTATCCACATTCCTCTATTTAATTAAGTAAATTACTCAATTTATTTAATTAAATTCAATCAACCCCTTTTAGGTCATTTAATTAAATAAATCATTTTATTTAATTAAATCTATTCTTCTAAACCTTTTAATTAAATTTACATTTAATTAAATAGGGAATCCCAATTAAATAAACCTAATTTATTTAAAAACCTCCACTTGCAACCAAATTAAAATAAAACAATTTATTTTAATTAATCCTATTATCTCTCCATCCACTTGCATTTTCCTACATCTCCCACTTGCCTCCTAAACCCTATTCCTAACCCTATTCTAGATTCTTCTAATTACTTCTAAATTAGCCTAACCCATCTTCTAAATATTGTCACATCCCTAAGCAAGGGGAAGTCACTTCTCAAACCCTCAAAGTCTTTGATAACCATTAAAGGCTTCAAGTCTCCAACAACTTTGTCTTCCAAACCATTAATGGTTAACTCAACCCTCTTGCATGATTAGAGACTTTTTCTAAACTTAACCTCCATGTGACCCAAGGGTCTCATCAAGCATTTATTACTTTGACCATGGTTAGTCCTTAATCCTTTGCACAAGAGCTTATCCTTTGGGTAAAACCTTAATCCATTAGATAACCCTAACCTAACCTTAACCTAACCTTAACCCTTATCCCTAGGGTAACCATGAGGTCTTCTCAAGCATTTAATGCTTCCTACCTCTCTTCTCAACCCAACCTTATGTTGACAATTGTCACCATTTCATTGGTGCAAATTGCAAACATGGATTCCCAACTTTCAAACTCAACCCTTGATTAAATCTTTCAATCCTGGCCATCCATTGCCCTATTTTTGCTATAAATAGAGCTCTCATTCCTCCATTTTAGATCATCCAAGTCTTTAGTATCATACTTATACTCAAATCCATCTAAGCTTTAATATCTCATTTATGCTCATCATTTAGCCTCTCTTTTAAATAAGAATTAATCTAAATATGCATGTTTAGAGTATTTTCCTTATCATTTAGCTTAACCATAGACTAATATATCATGCTAGGATAGTCTTGCTACTAATATTATCATCTTATAATCTAGTTTATTGCATTTGTAAGATCATGCATAGCTTAGGATGCATTTCATAATAAAATTAATCAAAGCATCCCTTGTTCTTGCATTTGTCATCCCTAAACCACTTTGCTCAATGATCTGAGAGCAAAGACATTGGTTTGAGGGACCTTGTGAGATAGAGAACCATGGAACCAACCTTGGGAAGCTGAGTCATCCTTCGTGACTCCATAGCTTGCACCAAGAAGTCCTGTGGGTGTGTGAGCAAGGCTCCTTAGGCTTCATTTTTTCACATTTTAAGTTCTATTGACCCGCTTTTCCTGCATAGGGCTAACTCTGAGTAGGAGCAGTATAACCATTCTTTGTAACATCCTAGATGTCCTTTCCAATGCAATTTAGATGTGTCTCCATTCTGATCTTCCATATGCCATAGTTGGTTCCATCAAGTTTTGGACTGCCCTTCCTGAAATAGTTAGTAGACATTGGATCTCCTCAAGCTATTAAACTTCTGCAAAATAGGACTAGGCTCTGATATCAATTGTTAGGTCCCGGAGACAATTGAGAGTGCGGGGTGAATCAGTTGTCAAATAAATTCAAACCAAAAACAACTTAACCAACATAATACTTAATACCGGTAAACCAGTTCAATATGTCGGTAGACAATTTTAACAGTTAATTGCTATACTGGTAAGGATTAGTGTATGAAACATAAAGACAAAGTCATCCACAACACATAACACCAATATTTGTATGTGGAAACCCTGTAAGGGGAAACACCACAGTGGGAAACCTTACCCATAATCAGATGATACTACTGCAGATAGTAAGTGTACATAAATATGGTCTGCACATGCAGAAAGGCCAAGTGCCTAGAGCTCACTGCTCAATCACAAAATGGGAGTCACACCGACTACAATTGGATGGTTAAATCCAATAAGAATGTACTGCTAAAATTAGCATCTTCATATGTTGGATTCAGTACCGGTGTAGTTTTGATTGTCTTCACAAAAACCCTCCTTCAATCTTCAAATGATGTCTGCATGTATAGCTCTGCTTATTCTCGCATATACCTTCACACAATCCTTTTTCGCATTCCACACTTGATCCTACAAATAAGATCTTATATTTATACCATAACCTAAGACCAATTTTAGTAGGTCGACTCTACAAGATATTACAATAAAATTAATTTGCATATCAATTAATACCCGATGCAACAACTGACTCAATATGTCAGCTTAATGCATTTACAACAATAATAAGTCATCTCCATAGTGTGCCATGCTGATCTGGAAAAGATAAACCTGCCGGTGTAACCTGGACCTATTTGCCGGTAACAACAAATATGCAAATGCTAATGTACCAATAAACAAAACTCCAAGACAAAGTGTCCACACAATGTCTTCGACATAACCAAGTGTTTTCCATATCATTCCAAGTTCTGGTGATCATTATATCTTGCTAGTGTACCAGATACCGATGACTGTGCATGAGTCACTTGCTTGCTGGTGATTGTTGCTGATTCTCCAAAGTGCCAAAGTTGATAAGTGTTTAGTAGGTGTTGACATCATTGACAAAACCATACAAAAATACCAACATGTTGTTGTTGGTAGTTGCACTCAGGTACTTTGGATGAAGCAAATATTGAAGGATATAAGAGTTATCTATGATGGGCCTACTATCATATATTGTGATAATTCTAGTGCTATTAATATGTCAAAGAATTTGGTGCAACATTCAAAAACTAAACATGAATCACTCAAGTATCATGTCTCAAGATAAAAAGTCAATGTAGAGGAAGTAACATTGGAGTATGTACCTAGAAGGGAACAAATTGCTGATATTTTCACTAAGCCTTTGTCCGTAGATACATTTGTCTATTTGAGAGATAAGTTAGTGGTATCCACCCCTCCCAATGAGAACTAGATGCATTGAGTTGCATCAATCTGGTGGACTTTACAATCTTATTCCTTTTATCTAGATTTATGAGTTGGTTCTACTCCTCTGGTGGAGTAGTCTGTTGGATTGGTTATCTGTTTATGGGTGAGACAATCATGATTTGTTTATCTAAGGGGGACAATTTGGTTTTCTATTTTGAGATCTTTGTCATTGCTATCAAGGGGGAGAGAAGCATGTGAAAAACTATTTTATCTGCTTGATCTTAGTGGGAGTTTCTTGGAAATGTTTTCTTTCTTTGCATTGATTGTATTTCACATTCATACGTTCCCATCAATGCCAAAAGGGGAGATTGTTGGACATTGCTGCTGCTAGGATATGTTGTTGTCATTGATGTCAACATATTCCTACTCTAGTGATTATAGATTGGTTTATTGGGATTATGGTTTGGTGTATGGAGTATTTATAGTATCATTATATTGTTATGTATTGGTTTTGGTGATTTGAGAAGCTTAACTGGTCATATCATATGATCTGCTTTTGCAGTTTGTTTTTCTGATCAATGCTTTGCAGAGTTTAGTATTTCCTCTGGTATATTCTGGTGTGATCAGATCTTGAGATAAATTTTTGGGATATTGTTTGGAATGGTCTTGTGTATCTTCATTTCAGATGGTTCATGATTTGGTGCTCCACAATTTATCTTTCTTCGTGACAATTGCTACTATTTCAGTGTTCTTGAGTTTTAGACGTTAATAGATGAAGATTTGATAACTGGTGTTGGTGCAGCTATTATTGATGATTCTAACGTACTTATTGGTGTTTCCTAGTTGTTTCCTATTTTTTAAATGTTTTTCATTTACCATTGTGTGGGTTTTTAGTGATTTTGTTGAACCGGTGATGTTCTTCTTGTTATGCGGTTTTCCTGATGGTGTACCGTGTTGTGGTTTATCTTGGCATGATTTTTGGTGGTGTTGCATGTTTGTAAATTTGAATTAGGTTAATGTTATGTCATTTAAATATCATTATATTTTTCTGGTGGTCAATTTTTTTATCGTGTGATATAATTTTGTAATTGTGAATTAAGGGTTTAGCCGACATTGTTGTCAAGGTTGATGAATTGTATAAATACGTAATATTGTCATGTAATTTAGATGTCATGGTTGTGTATGCATTATCAGAGAGTGGTGTATGTGTGAAAAAGTGATTCATCCTTTGATATTATGATTGAGCAGAGATTGGTGTTGTAGAGAAGACAATTGTTCTTCATTGGAACCATCATCAGGAATTTGCAGATGCTATTATTGCAGTTCATTCCTACAAGATTGTAATCCAAATATTTTTGTAAGTCAGTGAGACTTCCCTGAGGGTTGTATCCTTCTAGGTCATTATATTTTGAGCAGTGAGTTCCAAGAAGTGTGCCTGAATGCATGTGCATTCCCCATTGTAATATTTTCACATACTACTACAGAGTATCATCTTATTGTGGGTAGGTTCCCACCTTGGTTTTCCCTTAACTGGGTTTTATACATCAAAATATTGGTGTTGTGTGTTCTGCTATCAATTTGCCTATCTTTGTTATTGTTGTTGTTTATAATATCTGTATTTGTGATTAAGTTTTTTGATCCGGTAAAAACTAATTGACCCCCTTTCCCAGTTTTCCTTCATTATTATTGCCAATAGGTCTTTGAAAGATTCATGGGACAAGTTCTAGTGTGGAATTGAGGATAATGGTGGTTGTCTTAGCAAGGTAAGGATAGAATCCCTTACTCACAACTCTAGTGGCCCTGAAAAAGGTATGATTGCATCACTTTTTAAATCTCTTGATAAAGGCTATGAGGAGGGAAAATTATTGAAAGAAGAAATGCATGCATGTCAAAGTAGTTGTTAATCCTGTTGAAGGCATGGATAATTTACACTCTCAGTGTGCATGTATTCTCAATGAATTTTCTATTCCCAATGATAACTTTCTTTGTGAAGAAGGAGTGTTTCCTATCAAATTTGACCCCATGTTGGTTGAATGTGAATCAACCCCATGTCTAGAGACTAATTCAACATATGATCTGTAAAAAGAATCTTTGAATTCTGAAGTTCCCTTTGTGTGTTTTAATGAAGACACAATAAATGTTGTCCCTGAAAATGATGTTATAGAAGTGATGAAAATAGAGAAATCATTAGAAAATATTAAGAATTAAAATGGCTAGACAAGATTCAATTAATTATATTTACCAACTTATTTTTGTGAAGATTCAAATGTTAGGGATACTCCCCTCTTTGAATTATATGATTTTGAATTAGCTAATGATTTCTCTCCTCATTGTAAGAACGATCTAGAGGGGTATATTTTGGGAAGCAAATTTGTGGCAAATGGCATAGTCATGTACAAACAAAAAAGGAAAAATTAGATTTTGTCTAAAAAATATTTGTTTAAGAATGAAGATGATTTTTCAGTTGATCATGATGAAAGTATAGGGTTGGTGTTTAAACAAGATAAACTCATTGAATTGGTTATTGAGGAGCATGAAAATGTTATTTCAATAAGTAATAATCCTATGCTTGATGATGTTGATGATAATAATATCACTTTAGATCTGTATCAAATAGATGGTGATTTGAAACAAGACATATGATCTATGTTCTTTCAAGTAGATGGTTTTCAGTTGCTTGAAGAAGATTGTGAAGGTATGGTTGATTGTGTCCAAGAGGTCTATCATAAAGAGTGCTTGTTTGGGCATAAATGCATAGATAGGAAACTTTTACATTCTATTAATCTAAGATTTGTGATTGGAGCTATCAGGTGGCAATTATTTTTCATCACATCATATGGCCACAATCCACGATTTCACAAAGGGTCATTTTTCTCTTAACCTGTTAATGGTTTTGCATGAATCATCTAGTATATTTCTTGAGAAAAGGGGTCTATACCCATATGCATATATGTAAATAGTGTTGGTGTGTCCTAAGTTTAGTTTAGCTTTGGCTATCTAGTTTTGGTGTGTCTAGTCTTCCTTCCACCAATCTACAGAGTAACAACCCTTTCTTCTTGTTTTCTCTGACTCTATAGCACAATAGGTAAGGCACTCATCTTGTTTAAAATTTTGGGTTCCCTATTGTGTCCTTTTAGTCCTTGTCTCCAAATAGAGCCTATTGTTAGTCCCCTTTATTTTTCAAGATACTCATCCTTAACAACTATTTTATCTTTTTCCCTGTTAATCATGCCTTATCACTTAAGCCTTAGCACGTCGGATTTATACTTTGGAGTTGTCAGGTTTTGATTTCACCCTATATTGTGATACTAAAAGGAGATTTGATATTCATCAGGTGATAATTATAAGTCCACATTATTCTCATTTCCTTTTTCTTCCTGATTTTTTATATTCTCTCATGGGCCGGTATCAAGTTATTGAAGAATTCATTTTTTTTCTTTGCAGGTTTCTGGCTTAGCTTGCTTCTGTGTGACACACTAATTACAAGAAACAAATCAGTTGGAGATTCCCTAGTACCTTAATTTATGATTGATTAAATAGCATAGGGAATATAAAAGGTGGTGTCGTGTGTTATTAAATTTGATATTATCATCTTTTTAGGCCAAATTTAATGCATTATCCTTTGAAACTAACCAAAGTAATGCATACCATCAAGAGTTTCCTTTGTCAGAATGGTTTTGCCTCATGATAATCAGCTATCAGTCATTAACCCTAACCTAAGTTGGTCAAAAAGGGAGAAAGGAAATATCATCCAAGGGTTACATGCTCTTGTATGGAAACAAAAAACTGATTTTGAAAAATATAGAAAAACCACTGCCTTATTAAGAAGAATTACCGATCAAGCCAAAAATCATGAACAACATTTGCAAGAAGAAATCCTAGTGATTAATTTTCCATACAACCGAGAAGATGGTGCTCTGAGGGAAGGGTCTAATAATACAAGTAGATGTTGAGCATATGCAAGATGATATCGCATTCATCCAAACCGACCTCGGCCAGGAAGTCATGCAAGATCAAGATGAATTTTCAATAGTTCTCTAGGTGCTGATTAAATAAGGGACAAAGGCTTAAATGATCGATAATCAAATCACTGGCAGGAACCCCATACATGATGAAAAGATATGAAATTATAATTTTTTTATAATTTGGTTTCAAGATGAGTTTATTTTTGTTTCTCCTTGGATAATGTTTAAAATGGTCATTTTCTAGGCCATTACTTCTTTTGCAAGAACCATTTCTTGGGAAGGAAAAAAAGGGATTTTAGTTATAGAAGGAAGTAAAAAGTAAGATATGGGGGGGGGGGGGGTTCTTAAAAAATTATACAATTTTTTGGGTTTTTTAAGAGTTATGAACTTGATAAATCTTGATGCTTAATATTAAGTGATGTGTTTTTGAATAGTTATCTGATGCAACTAGACTTTGTGTTGTGTTGGATAAATAGGCATCTTTCTTATGTTGATTCTTTTCTATTCATGATTTTGTACTTTAATTATTACGACACTTGTTTGCCCCGCTTTATTCACTGGTATATAATATTTTATCTTTGAATGAATAAGAAATATTAGTGACATTCGCTAGTAATTAGTTACAAGTTACCTTTTGCTTGTTTCTCCTTTCCCTTTCCTTTATGACTTTCTGGTTAAAAGTCTCACCTTTCCTACTTTCTAGTTAAAAGCATACCTGAAAACACCCAAATTTATATCATAAGAGGGAGTTGTATGTCTAAAATTCAAAGAAAAGTTGCAAAGCAACAACAACTTCTCCAACTATTGTTAATACTTTGTTCTCTTGTCCAGGGCTAGGAGTCAATAGTACCATATTTTGAAGAGAACAAAATATGTTAACCAACAAATATAAAAGTTGTTCAGGCTCTAATACCAATTAAAAGGAAGACAAAGTGTGGAACAACACTTCTAAATGCTAAATCTAACAAGAGATATGATGCAAAAAGTTCTTAGAAACTCTTCATCTATTGTAGATTAGATAAACACATATAAAATAAGAGTTAAACAAATAAAACCTAACACTATATATACATTGGAACCTCTTTTAGAAAAAAAAACCACACTCCAAAAGCTAGACTCAATTGTATTATTAGCAACACCAATAGCTACAATACAATGCCTAGAGCCAATGCTCTTCAATAGTATATATAACAATAGAGAATTCAAGAGAATATTTCGTACATAAAGGTTTATTAGAAGATTTCCAACCTATCATACAAATACACAAAGATCCCACATATTTATAGAGCTCAACACAAGATTTTTTTTTCCATGGTTTCAAAAAACCAACTGCAATGCCAAAGAGATATGTGGTATCATAAACAACTTTTAAACCCATGAAATGTGGGACATATAAACTTTCAATAATGATCACCACGCTATATGCAACAACTACCTCACACCACTTGTAAAAAATTATCTGCATCGTAAATTTCAATTGCCAAATAATTACTCTCCACATGAATCTTCTAATGAACTAGAAATTGTCATAGTCATAATAGAAAATGTCATAGTGTCAACATAGTGTCAACATAGAAACCCATAACACTAGTTCACTAAATTTAGGACTTCTAAAGTAGGTGCAATAAAATAATAATGTTTGGACTCCAAGGATGAGATACCTTAATCCTAATAGAATTCCTTGTTAAAATATATGAAACGTGTACACCTGCCCCAATAATGGATAGAAAGGAACTTAGCACAACCTAAACTAACTTGATGAGTACAACTAGGACTCAAGTATGTGCTAGTTATAATGCCTGAAAACTATATAACCTTTAACATACCACACACAAATTTGGCCATAATAGAAAATAGCTAAAAGAAAGGATTGTAGCTCATGTGAAAGTGAGAGGGTCTAGACTCATGGGAAGGGGAAACTCAACTAACCTAGACCTAGGTATCACTTGAAAGGGAATGTAAGTTTGAGCAAATTTATTCATCAAAAGAAATAAGTTCCACCCAAGTAGAGCTTTACCTCTTGAGACCATGAACCTAGCTTCACTAGAATGCCAAGAATAGGTTGAAGCCCTTGGGTATGTGCAAGTTCATGGTGGACCAAACAGGCCCTTAAGTGGGAGTGAAAATTAGAAAAATAGAGTTAGACAACTTGACATACAAATTTGAATAAGTTACCAACATTATTTCAAAAATATGTAACAATATAATATATAGAAAATTGAATGAATTTTCTAGCCTATTAGTTATTTTTTGGAGAATAAAAAATCTGTTTGATGAAAATTTAAAATTTCAATGCAACAGTACTAAAATTTTAGGAAAAAATAAGAAGTATGTGTCTATCTGACCACCCTAAACATACTCAAATCATAATATTTTTTAATAAGATTTTGTATAAAGTATAAGACTCATGTTCGGATGTGACATATATTTTTTTGAATTTTTTTACAAAATAAATAATTAATTATGATTTTTTTACTACAACTTTTTAAAAATATAAAAAACTCTTATGTCTGACCACCATAACATTTTCCAAACTTAATGAATTTAAATTAATTTTTTTATAATCTTATAGTATAAGAATCATAGAATATGACACATGTTATGGATTCAAAAAATGTGATACCGTTTAAAAGTTATAAATATTATTTAATCAGCCTATTAATCAAGATTTCAATCAAGATATTGTCACTTTTTGTTCCCTCATGATCCTGGATATACCCCCTTCATACCCTATCTTGCAATGGTTTTGGATATGGGGCCAATCGAATGTACCAAAATAATAGTGTTATTTATAAGATAGACTTATAAGTAACATTATGAAGTTGGCGCATTCCATCATCTTTGTATATGATGCCTCTTTCTGTCTTCCCTAAATGAAATGGGGGCAATGTTTAGATAAACCTCCCATACGAATATGAAATAAAAAGAAATAAATAAATAGATAAATCTTAAAAGGAATCATTTGAGGGTGGAGATGAATTGTGTGGCAATCAAGGTTGGCTATAGGAAGCCACCCCTCCCCACAACATCCTCACTCCATTCCTTCTCACAAAAGTCATTAAAACTTAGTGAATAGAGTTTTATAGGAGGAATTAGGGCAACTCCTTTTCTCTTCTTAATTGTTTTCTAAGTCCATTTTGCACTCCTTTCAAGTTCTAGCATGGGTGAATTCTAATGACTAGAAGTTGGAAATAGGACTCTACCCTCAATAAAAGGGCAATTACTCATCCTGTCATTGTTGACCATTCGATATGAAAGAGGAATAAGCTTATATAATCTTGAGCCTCCAACATGGAAAACATGTAATCTGTTTAATGCAAGCTACAAGAAAATCCAAAATACTCAAGTTGAAATTAATCATAAACAAATAAGAGTCTTGATTAAATTTTATGCATCTTTTGGCCCATTGGATGGGGAACAATGAAACATGTGGGCTATATATTGAGATGCATTAAGGGAGGAAAAATATTTTTTATTTTATCTTCTCAAAAGAAAAATTGAGAGTGATGGTCTACATGGCAACTAGAAAAAATGGGGCAAATAATAGGGTGGGAATACACACCATAGGAGATGAGGAAGTCAAGGTGTGTAATAAATTCAAGTTACCATGCATACTTATTTGATAGGTAGCTAGGAAAGACACTTCAAAATTATATATTTCCATGAGCCTAGCAAATGTAAATATTAAAAACATATGAGAGTGGAAAGAAACCTCTAATAAAAAGGATCCCCCAATGAAGATAACCACTTTTGTCAGTGGGTGAGGAGAAAAATAAGGGTGAGAGGAGTGCTAAGGAACTACTTTTTCACCTAGAAAGAGAGCAATATTGGTTGAAAGACATATACGAGTAGGATTGTACTATTTTTGAACAAATTACTTGAATGCTTTACAGTTTCCAAGAGAATGAGAACCACCATGATGATAAAGATAATGTCCACTATCTTCTTTATGCTTGGTGCTAAACTTTACAAAGGTAAAAACAACATTCTTGTCATATTTCAATGTCCAAAAATTCTAGTTGTTAATTGTTCTTGATCATCACTTGGTATAAGATTATTCTTTTGAGATTTAGAAGAAGGATTGTCATCAGTGATTTTAATAGTTTCATTATAAAGTAATTTTTGCATACTTTTTTTAAAATATGGACAATCATTAGCATGATGATCATGAGTTTGATGAAATGAATAAAAAGGAGTTTTTGAAGAAGTAGCACTTTTAGAATCTTGATGAGTCCTTTGTCATGAAAGATGATCTTTCGAAGTCTTGAATCCTAAGGAGATGATGCATAGGAGAATCATGATAATGTCCTAGGCCTTTTGTGCTAGCTTGTGTAGGAGGCTTTATACAGACTTTAATTTCTTGTTCAAATTTTCCAAGTCCTCATCCTCTTAAACCTTGTTTTGATATTATGTTAAAGCCACTCCTATAAGAATATCTTAATTGAAAAGAGGGAGGAACATTATAATAAATTTAATTCCAATTTATAGTGTAAGTGTGTTTAGAAGAAACAAAGGGACATGTAGATGAAGAAGGAATATCTTGTGGATGAGAATTTTCCTTTCTATCATCATGTATTTCCTCTTTAGTATATTGGGAAGGAAGATCCTTATCATTTGGGGCCTCATGTTTTCTTAATATTATGCTGGGAGATAAATCATGAATAAAATGCATAACATCATCTTCTCTGCAAATGTTTTGATGACTACTATAGGATTTACTAGAATAAGGAGGATTTAGAGAGATGAAAATACCAATATTTTTATCTTGTCCCCCTCTTGCACTAGGATATGTGTGTGAGAAGAAGATGGTGCCATGTTTCTCTTCAATTATTTCTCTCTATTAGTTAGATCATTGATATAAGTATTACCTCTTTCTTCATTCACATAAGATACCCTAGTAGAGGTACAAGTATTAGGTTTGCTATTAGCATATTTAGGATTGTGATCTACAAAATCTTTGAGGTGATCTGCATATTAAGTGTAATTTCCCCAAAATATGATAATCAAACAACATGGACTATAAATGAAAGCTTTGAGATCAAATTGATTAAAAGGAAGGAATTTTGACACTCTAAAGGCACAATATGCTAAAGTGCTATGGACAAAAAGAAGCAATGTGAAATGAAAGAAGCCATTATCCAACACATGGTTTTGATAAATATAATTGAAAATAAAGGTAATATTATGTGAAATAGAAAATAAATCAGATCTATTAAGTGCCATAATGAGTCTTTAAAAATCAAGTCATCTGAAAATTGATGTGAAAAATGAAACAATGCACAACTCAAATTAATCAAAATATATTAGGGTTTTTATGAATTAAACCTCTAAATTTAGATAGTTTGATTAAAATGAAATATATGAATTTGAATTTGAGATGTTTGTAAATCAGATCTGAAACAATTAGTCCAATTTAAACCACCACAAACTCAATTTTAGAATTAAAAAAATAGGTGTTTTTTTAAAAATTAGCTTCTAAATTTTTGAAATTCAATTGGAAATTAAAATTGTAAATATAAATTGCATAAACACTCAAATTTGAGAATATAAATAAGAATTAAAAGTTTAAGGAGTTGGGTTTACAAAAATGTGAAGTGGTGAAAAATTAGGGTTTCGACTACAAGATGTATTAAAACATCTAATTTTTAGTTATGGACCAATTACATTCAAAAGAGGGTCAGAATCCATTAGATTTAGTCACAAACCAGCAAGCATTAGGATCAAATACTAATTAGATTAAAGGGATGAATTTGTTTAACCTCTTTTGTAATTTGAATTGCTGAAATCAGAGTAAAGTGTTGGAAATGAGAATGAAAACATAGAAACAATGAGCTATAGTCATTGGATTGAGCCACACACTTGGATCTAACCAAAGGAGCTCCTAAAATGTCAAGACTGTGGTGGTGGTCACCTACTCCTCCACATGTTTTGTACACCAAAGGGAGATTGATTCATGACTGTAGATAATGCTTATTCTGAAGATCACAACTCTGTACATGTTTCCTAGACACAAAAAGAAGGAGAAATTGGTTGGGGATAGGGGTTTTCCTAAGTCGAACCCCAATTTATGAATTAACCTTGAATGAAATATTGAAAATACTGAAATAAAAAATAGAATGGTATACTTCATATCTATAATGGTTGATAATGATGCTCCACTTCTTGAATGCAATCATATATGTTGTATGAAATGACATGAACATGACAAAACCCTAACCAAACACACACATGATTGCATATGAATGATGTAAAGTTGTTTCACAATAGATGAATGAAGATTATGCAGCCTTGAAGGCTTCTAGAAATGCTTGATTATGAATACTTTAATGTTTAAATTGTTGAATGCTTGATGCCTTGTTATAATAATTTCACCCCTATCTCCTTAAAATGAGAGATGAAGTCCTCCTTAAATATACTTTCCTATTGGGAAAACATCTTAATTTTTTGACAAGGGCTAACATGGAGATCACATTACCTCCAGCACATTATGAAGGGCTAAATTGGGGTCCTATTTGGCAGGACCAAGGTGCCACTCCTAGTCCTAATAAGGACTATGGTGCCATGCCCTAGTCCTACCCCTTTTTAAGACCAAGACTAAAGGACAATGCAAGGTGTAAGGTGAAAATAAGGCTTTCTTTGCATGATATAAGCATAATTATGTCTTACTTAATCATTGGGGTACAAACACTAAGGTGAGGGACCCAAATGTGGACCGAATTGGAAGGGAGTACAATTTAGGATGCTATAGTCTGAAAGTGTCATAGTGTTGAATGAGTTAGATGAGTACTAATCAATAAACTATTCTCTACATATTGATAGAAGTCAATCTCCTATGTAGTTCAATATTTTATTTATATTATATTTGGACAAATCTTTTGTATCTTACCTTGGAAAAGTGTTCTTTAGTTATGCAAGTCCTTAATTTGTATCTTGCTCTGAGGTAGTGCACCTCAGTTGTCAAGTCCAGAGTAGTTATCTCACTACCTTATGGCCTAAAACATTAAGAATTCATGTTATATATATTGTGAGTTAAATCTCATTGTGGCTTTTCCCAATTTGAGTTTTCCATGTAAAAATTCCCGTGTTCTTGTGTGAATGCATTTTCTCCTTCTGTTATTTACTTTCGTGCACATCTTTTATGATTTAGGTGTTTTAATCTAATCAAGATTTGGTATATGTTGATTCACCCCCCTCTCAATATCCATTAGTGTTCAACAATTTCTATCAAAGAATTGGTTCTTGAAGAGATAGTTTTATCTACTAAGGTAGATCTAGGATTTGAATGCTATGCTTGAATTTGAGGATATGGATGCTATGAAAAAACATGATTAGGGTGTTGAAGGTGTTGTTGATATGGAAGGATAATTGAGATCTACTTTCACAGATTTGGAAGAAATAAAATTCATGTGCAAAAAAGATGAAGACAAAGTTGCCTACCTAAGAAAGATACTTGATGAAGGAATGAAAGCTATGGATGATCTTAACACAAAGTTGAATAGAAAAACTAAGGAAAGTACTAAACTTAAAAACTAAGTACATAAAATAATGAAGGGACTAAAAGATTATAAGGAACAAATTGACAAAGGTCTAAAGATAAAAGGTGGACGTGAAGTACTTGATGCCATGCTAAGTGCTCAAAAGAAAAATAAGCATAGAGATCGGCTTGGTTTTGAGAAAGGTTAAAGTTCTATAGAAAAATAAAAAGAAAAGGTTGAGGATACTAATAAAAAACAATCCTATTTCATTCAAGTTTCTAAGAACAAGAAGAATGACAAAAGTTTTACTCTAGTTGTATCTAGGTTCTCGTTTAATGGTAATTTGTTTTCATGTAACAAATTTGGACATAGAGCTACTGAATGAAGAAGTTAGAGAAGAATTCACTTTATTAACTTAAGATGGTATTCTTGCAATAAGTTTAGGCTTAAGGATACTAAATGTAGAAGTATAGTAATGTGTAATGGATATGGAAATATGAGTTATACATAGTCTTTCAGTGGCCTATGTTGTGCCTACAATGCATATGGGAACAAAGCTATTTTATGTAAGACAAATAGGAGATTTAAAATAACTAATAATAATTTAATGAACCATTGTGTATCACAATTAGGGTTGATATGTTATAACTATAAAAAAATAGGACACATTGTGAAACATTGTAGAAGTAAGACTGAGAAAACTAATGACTCAAAGAATAAAATCGATATCAATTAGGAGAAAGAGAAATTAACGATGACTTGGGTAATGAAATCAAAAGATAAGGTTGAGGAAAAGACTAAAGATGGATCCATACCTATTGTGGGTGTTGAGACCTCTTCCAAAAATTGACAAAGATACTTAGGTCTAAGGGGGATATTTGAAAGAAGATATGAAGAGACCCTATATAGTTTGATGCTAAAGTGCTTTCAACATGATAGAGTTAAGGAAGCTATTTTTGGAGGATTCTGGATAATTCGGTTGGTCCATACCATATTTAAGTGATGAAAGTAACAAAAATAGTGTATTTATCAGCTTTTTAAAATATGTCATTAAGAGTGCATTAATATTTGTTATACCCTAGCTAATATGAGTATATTAGGACTTTTTATCTCATTTTTTCACTTGTGAATTTTATATTTCAAGATCTCCTCTTTGAGAAGAGAATTTTAGTGTGATCAAGTGTTATTGAAGTCTTCATTGGAAGAAAACTCTAGTTGTTAAAAAGTTGTCAATTCCAATTATTATTGATCGTAAGCTAAAGCCACAACCTATTCTCAAGACATATCTATATGTCACGACTATCAAAGATATTGAAGGTGCATTTTTTAAGGTTCCAATTTATTGTCTATACATGGAGCATATCAAGGCTTATATCCTAACTTTTCCTATGATACAAAGTGGTTGAAGATCATTTTAAGGAATATTCATGGATAAGTTTCTTGTACTTGGGCAAAGCCTACAAAATAAAAAATGATGATATCAGTGCTATGACTGGTTTATGTGTGAATGACACCCTCTAGGTAAAAAACTCTATGAAGAATAATACAGTTTCAAAACTATCTAGTTGAAGGTGGGATCAAAGAATAATGACTGTAGAAGATATCAAGGATGTAGGATTAAAGTATGTAGCCAAAGGGATATCTTACAAGGTTTACTTTTAGAATCGAGAGGGTTTTACAATTGCTATTACAATTCATACTACATTTAGGGTGGTGGTTTGTAGAGAACATTTTCTCCTATGCTAGCTAATGTTGGTGTAGTTGATGGAGAATGCGAAAAAAATGAGGAAAATTAAGTATCAATTTAAGTATCGATCTCTCATTATTTTCCTTGTCTTTATGTGTATAAATGAGGTTCTCAAAAGGGACGATTATATTTGAAAGAAATATACACCTACCGAGGCTTAAATAGGATAGTATGTTAAGGGTTTTAGTATGGATGATAAGTCATATAGAAGATCCTTTGGTGGTTGGTTTAAAGTATTTTAGTTGAAAATGTAAGAGAGTAATAAGTTTCCTCTAGACTTGGTCAAAAATTACAAATACTTGCTAACCTCTCTGATAAGAAGAGATAATTCTTACATCATGGCTATTGAACCAAGGAATGCATGGATTCTCAAACTTCCATATGAATTTTCTAAATTATTGGCTAAAGCTAAGATTGTAAACATAAGTGGGTTGGAAAGATACCCTAATGAACGTAACTTTGGAGTTGCAAGGGAAATTGAAGAAAAGATACTAAATGAAAGGTCCAACAAGGGACTTGACAATATAACGAAGAATATGTTCAATGATATGGGGCTACCTAGAGTTGTAGACATCTATGCATATAGAATGACAAGATTTATATCTGAATCACCTTTGATGATATTGAGTTCCTCCAAAACTCTTGATAAGGTTGCATCCAGTGAGAAGAAGGCACTAAGGAAAAAGGGAAAGGCATGAAGAAATCTTAACTTTAAGGAATTGGAAGTTGAAGAGGTTGACAGTAGTAGTGAAGATGAAGTTGAAAAGGAAAAATTCCCTAACAATCCTAGGACCAAGAGGAGTAAGATGGAAGATATAGAAGAGCTTGACTTTGTACCTCATGCAAAGAAGAAAAGAGGAGAGACATCTACCAAAAAGAAGAATGAGACAAATCAGAGGAGTCAAAAGAAAGGAGATAAGAAAGAAGAACCAAAGGTAGATCTGCATTCCCAACCTCTTAAATTAGATAGTCTTGTTAGCACAATTTGTGAAATAAAATCTTTTGATTATGATGTGGATGTCTATGATGAATGTTGTGCGGTTGATAAAGAAACAATTGATAAGGATATAATCAAATTTATGGTTATCATTCACAAAAATCTATGTTATATTCAATATAATATTCCCAAAAGTCAATATGAAGCATTTATAAAGATAAGAAGAAAAGCCATATTAAAAGAGAATGATATTTAGATTGCTACTACTGACAAGGTTTGCAGTATAGTATCTAAAGTTGCTAGAGGTAAGATTTAAAAAGCTCTTAATTCAAAGTTAAAAAAGAAGGTAAAAGAAAATTTGATAATGGGTGAATACCCCAATGACATCAAAAGGATCATTTGACAATCAGATGATATTTCTATCGAAGATGCAATAGAAGTAGTGAAATCTTTGTCTTCCTCTTTTGCAAAGACAAATAGAGGATTGAGTGTTGGTGAATCTAGTGGCAATGCAATTGCTCCAGAAAGGGAAGTAGGAGATCAAAGAGTTAAGAATGGTTGCTCAAAAGTAGTTTTGGATTGTCAAATTCAATTTGAAAAAAATCCTATTACTACAAAAGAACATAAAGCTAAAAAATAGATTTGATGTCAAAGGACAACAATATATTGAGGTCACTAGTTAGGAGAATGTACCCAAGGACCAGGATGATGAGAATGTTACTACTTATTGAGTTGCCATTAGTTTTTATATTCAAAGTCATACTATATATTTTAGTCAGTTAGCACTACCGAATCATGTAGTTGGTACACATAGAGAAGTCGGTATGCATAGTCTAGTCGGCTACAGAAGAAAGCAGTCACAGAACACAGTATACATCGAGCTGTCTATTGAGTATCTTTTTGAGACTACCGAGCAGTAAAGTTAACACACTGAGTTGATATTCACTGAGTGAAACGTGTTACCAGATACATGAACCTAGACATGCATATGAAAACATGTTACAAGATCAAGGCACATCTAACCGTTATTACATTGGAAATTGTACCAGAAGATTGTGTATGATTATAAGGTCAATCTAACCAATGAAGTATTTTGTTTAGTTATTCATTCAAGGAATGTTGTTTGTAAGATCGAAGCAATGAATTGGATCATCGTTTTGTGAGATCTATTTATACAACATGAGTTTAGAGTTAAAGGTGAGTGTGCATGCATGAAGAAAGACTGTTACAAAGACACAGAGGTCACCGAGAAGGTTTTTAGAGAACAGTCAAAGAACAGAGTAAACAGAAGGGTTTACCAAGTTACTATATGGGTTACTGAGGTATGCTATAAGCAAGGTAATCTTATTCTGAGCACATAGAATCTGCTATAACATTTCAGATGTAAAGTTTCAGATGTTTGTAATGATTTTATTGTAATATTGTGAAGTTGAAAGAGAAGCCTTTAACAGGGTAAAAGACTCTAACCAAGTCTATAAATTGTAAAGCCTCTAACCAAGTGCAGCATTCAGATTAAATGTTGTAAAATCCTTTAGCAAGGTAGATCTAATAGATCTTGCTACTCCTAATAGGGTAAGCTATCAGAAATAGCTAAATGTAGCTCTAACCGAGCATTCTTTATTATTGCAGTAGTGAAGTTGTGGGTGCCATCCCCACCGCAGTTTTTCTCTCTAACCAAGAGTTTCTGCATAACCAAAATATATGTGTTATGGAGTGAATCATGTATGATTGTTATCTGTATGTCTTAACTTTATTTTATGTTACTGCACTATTCTGTTTATGCATAACAGTAAAGTTATTATTCAAGAAAAGTTTTGGAGTACTGATTCACCCCTCCCCTCTCAGTACATTAGCTTTCCATATTGGGCCTAACAATGGATATCAGAGCTTGAATCTTGGAAAAGGGTTTAACTACCTAAAGAGAAAGATCTTATCAATGGAAGGCTATAAACAATCTCAAAGGATTGTGTATCTGCAAGAAGAGCTGGATCATGCAAATCAAGTGATTGCAGATATGCAAAGGCAAATGCAAAAATCTCTGAAAGTAAGAAGAAGATTATTTGATGACTTGCAGGATTCTCAAGAGTTTGTGGAACAAGTTGAGACATCATCTGAGAATAGTATATCTGAAGAAATTGAAGGAATGATTGGAGTGTTGAAAGAAAAGAACAAAGCATTGGTTGATCAACTAAAAGCAATGAAAAGAGAACATGAACATTTCAGTACACAGATGACTAAAAATCTAGATGCATTGAGGACAACAGAGGATAAAGCAAGAGATCTAGAAAGAGAGAAACAACAAATTGAAGTCTTAGTATCTGATAAGAATGATGAAATCATAAGGTTAACTGGGATTCAACAAAATATGACAGATCAACTAGGTTATGCACGTCATGAAGCAATTTTAAAGAATGATGAAAATCAAGCATTGAAACTTGAAGTATCAAGGTTGACTGATGAACTTGAAACAAAGAAGAAATCCAAAGAAAAATTGAAGAAGATTTATGATGCATCAAAGATGTTGGATGAGCAACTGAATACAAGAAGACCCAACAAAGATGCAGGACTCGGTTACAAAGGAAAACAATCTACCGAGAAAGGAATTCATACTACTGAGAGAGGAGAATCATCAAAGCAAGTTGGAAATAGGAATAACATCAAAAGGAAGAAGACTATTTGCTACTACTATGGAAATCAAGGTCATACTGCCAACATATGCCAGATTAAAAAAGGTAAGTGACCGAATATCACTAAGTCCAATGGATATTGTTACAACTGCAATAAATATGGGATAGACTAGCCTAGTCTATGCTCTTGGATCCTTTCCTTGGATCACCTAGTGTTCTCTACACACCCTAGGGTCTCTAAGACTTCCCTTTGCTTGAGGAATCCCCTGACCTTGCCCAATCCACCCACCAATGAGTTGCAATGCTGCTCCAAAGGTCTCACCTACTCATGAGACTCAAGTTCCCTAACTAATAAGGGCTAATCTTGTTCTACACCTTCCAAGGTCTTAGCAAGGTTGTATCAGGTCTTTTCCAAGTTTTTTCCACCCATTCATGAGCCCTCAAGAGGTTTCAAGCCTTTGACCCCTTACCAATTTCACAATTTAGTGTACTTGCCTTCAAAAAGGGCTACAAGGATTAGGACCAATTAGGCCTCCTAACCGGTCTTCTAGGGCTCCCTCTCACAAACGATGCACAAACAACCCAATCTCCGAAAAAGGAATACCATTCATTTGGCAAAGAATTAAGGATTTTGTAGGTTTTAGGCCCCCTAGTGTCTGTACTCTTTCCTTGGTGGATTTTAAGGGTTTTGAGGGTTTTTATGAGGGTTTTAGAGTCTGTTAGGGTCATAGTGAAGGTTTAGTATTCTAGCCGCCTTGTTTGGATTGGTGGAGGCTCCTCCTTCACACCAATGATTCTTCATTCACTCCTATACACTTCCTCCAAAGGATGCACTTCCCACTATACAACCTTTCTCTCTAAGACCTCTGCACCAACAACCATTCCTAACTGGGCATTGTCTAGTCTCGCCTAGGAATGGGTATTTGCTTGGCTTCCTTGCATTTCCAAGGGCCCTTCTTTCTTGGGACTATGTTACAAGGTCTCCACATCCATTCCCCATGGTTTCATGGTGGTTCCACAATGGGGAATGGAGTCAAGACTTCATTTACTCAAACTAGTCCAAAACTGGACAATAAAACTGCAATTCACAAACTATTTACAAACACACTCTACCGGTAAATAAAAAGATAATATAATCACTCACAATGAAGATATATAAATCCAAGAAGACATTCCACATAGGTTTGATCACAAATCAATCCATTAGTTTGCTCGGTAACTTCATTCAAACAGACTAGTAACTCAAAAATAGTCACAGTCAGTATAGTTTGCTTGAGTTGTACAATCTTTGACAACCAACACTTTAACTTAGGGTTTAAAACATCTTATACTACCGATAACTTGGTTGGTGTGCCACATTTAGGGTTTTCCATGCCAACCTAATGATTTTGACAACATGGTGGAAAAGTTGCTTGACAACTTTTAAACGTTGTCATGCAACTTTTTAGCAACTTTCCCAATGTTGCTCTTCATGACTCCTAGACCCACAATGGGCCAACCTAAGGTCACCACCATGATATGAAGGACCCCTAAATGCCTCGAGGACATACATAACCTCCATTTCCAAAGCAATCATAATTTTGACTTATGACCCCTAAGATCCCCTCTAGGACCCTACCTAGGACCTATGAGCACTTGGCTCATTATTTTATATACAGTGGCTTCATAAGAAGCATAATATCAACAAAACAAAAAAATAGGGAGATTCAAGGATGGCCTTCTTAACTTACTCTTGTACCTCCTTGATGTTTTGGGTGAAGTCCTCTACTTGTCCACTCTTCATCTCCAAACTACTCAGATCTCTTAACTCACATACTCCCCTTGGATGTCTATCATACACAATCTCAAAAGGGCTTCTACTAGTGGTTCTATTCACACTGTCATTATATGCATACTCTTCTTGAGGAATGATAAGGTCCCATGTCTGACCATATTCCTTAGTTAGACATCTCAACAAATTGCCTAACACTCTATTGATGACTTCAGTTTGACCATCGGTTTGTTGATGGTAAGTTGAGCTAAATGACAAGTTAGTTCCTAGTCTCCTCCATAATGTTTGCCAAAAATGACCCATGAACTTGTTGTCCCTATCTGAAACAATGCTTAAAGGAAGTCCATGAATCCTAACAATCTCTTTGAAGAAGAGATGTTCAACATAACTAGCATCATGTGTAGTCTTACATGGTATGAAATGACTCATTTTGGAAAATCTATCTACTACCACATAGATGCTGCCCATACCTATTTTAGTCTTGGGAAGTCCTACTACAAAGTCCACACTTATACATTCCCAAGGTCTGTTAGGGACTGGCAATGGTTGATACAAACCGGCATTGCTTGATCCACCTTTGGCTCTTTTGCATACACCACACTGCTCTACATACCTCTTCACATCTCTTGGAAACTTTGGCCAATAGTAGTACCTCTGTACTAGATCTAGGGTCTTATTCATCCCAAAGTGTCCACTCAAACTACCATTACGTTTCTCTTGGATGAGGTTCTCCCTCATAGGTCGTCTAGGTACACACAATTGGTTACCCTTGAACAAGAAACCATTTTGGAGAGTGTAGTCTACATACTCACCATGGAAATGGTTCTCAAACTCCTTACAAACCTTGTAAGATGATGAGAAGTCTTCATCTCCTTCATAGAGGTCTTTGAAACCCGCTATGCCTATGCTCTGCAACTGTAACTCTTGAACAGTCAACAACTTCCTGCTCAATGCATCTACCACTTTGTTAAGTTGTCCCTTCTTATGCTTGATGGTGAAGGTGAAGGATTGGAGATATTTCATCCATTTTAGATGCCCATTTCTTAGCTTCTCTTGAGTTTTGATGTAACTTAATGCCTGATTGTCTGTGAACACTACAAATTCCTTTGGGAGTAGATAATGTCTCCACTTCTTTAGAGACTGTACTAATGCATATAGCTCTAGGTCATAGCCTGAGTACTTCTTCTTTGCTTCATTAAGCTTCTCACTGAAAAATTCCATAGGTCTTCCCTCTTAGCTCAACACACTGCCTACTACAATTCCACTTGCATCACACTCCAAAGTGAATAGCTTATCAAACGTAGGTAGGAGAAGGATAGGTTTTGTGGCTATTTCTTGTTTTAGCAATTGAAATGCTTTGTCAGCTTGCTCTGTCCATTTAAACTTAGTTTTAAGACCTCCTTTGATGGTGTCAAGGACTGGTGCACATATGCCACTAAAATTCCTCACAAACTTCCTATAGAATTGAGCTAATCCATGGAAACTTCTTACCTCAGTCCCTGTTTTAGGTGCAGGCCAATTCAAGATTGCCTCCACTTTACTTGGATCCATCTTTGAGGTTCCCTTAGACACCACAAATCCTAAGTAAACCAACTCTTGCTTCAAGAAGTCACACTTCTCTAGGTTGATGGATAGCTTCTCCTCATGCAACCTCTCTAATACCAACCTCAAATGCTCAAGGTGCTCTTCTTTGGTTCTTCTATATATGAGAATGTCATCTAAATACACCACCACAAATTTGCCTGTGAAATCCTTCAACACTTCATTCATCAACCTCATGAAGGTGCTTGGAGAATTGGTGAGTCCAAATGGCATTACAAACCATTCATACGATCCATCTATGGTTTTAAAAGCAGTCTTCCACTCATCACCCTCCTTAATTCTTATCTGGTGATAGCCACTTTTAAGGTCTAGCTTGGTAAAATACATAGCCCCTCCTAAACAATCCATAAGATCCTCTATTATAGGAATAGGGAACCTATACCTTATGGTAATCCTATTAATTGCTCTTGAGTTAGTGCAAAGTCTCCACTTACCTCCTTTTTTTGATGCTAACACTACCAGGACTACACATGGGCTGATGCTCTTCTTAATCAATCCTTGTTCCAATAACTCCTGCACTTGTCTTGCTACCTCTTTGTTCTGATCAGGTGTGAGCTTATATGCGCCTTGTTAGGTAAGGATGCACTAGGAACAAAGTCTATCTGATGACTTATAGACCTTCTAGGTGGGAGTGTTGCAAGTGTCCCATCACTCACTATGTCCTTATACTCTTGCAACCTGTGCTTCACCTCCTTGGGTACTTCTTTCTGCAACTTGTCTTCTTCCTCTTTGGTTTCACAAAGATGGCACACTTCACTATCTCCTCCTCATGTAGCAAGTTCAAAAACTCTTTACCAGTAGCCATTAAGACACTAGGTGTCTTTGAAGTTCCTTCTTCATTCTCTATCAAAGACTAAATCTTGAAGGTCTTGCTGTCCTTCTTAAAGGAAATGGGTTCTCCTCTCCATCATAGATCACCTTCCTATCAAATTGCCAAGGTATTCCTAGCAATAAGTGACATGCATCCATTGGCAACACATCACAAAGGATTATGTCCTTGTATCCTCCAATGGAAAACTCTACCCAAGTCTGTTCATTGACCAACACACTCTATTCATGATTCAACCATGTCACCTTGTATGGGTCAGTGTGGGGTATCCTTGTGAGTTTCAGCTTCCTAGCTGCCTCTTCTGATATGATATTATAAGTTGAGCCTAAATCAACTATCACCTTCCACACTTTACCAAGAATCTTGCACCTTACCCTAAACAATGCTCTCCTATGCTTAGGTTCACTCTTGACTGGTTGTCTTATCAAGACCCTATTGAACATCAGATTTTCTCCACTCTTTGATTCAATATGATCTACCTCAGGTGTTTTGCTGCTTGAAGAGTCTTCATGTGCATAATCAACCCTCTTTCCACTGTTGGATGATGTAGGCTTGTCAGGGCATCTATATGTCGGGTGTCCCAATTGTCCACAATTGTAACACTTCATGGTTGTAAAATAGGAGTTACCTCTACCCCTATTTGGTCCACCTTGTGCACCTCTTCCTCTAGAATGTCCACCTCTAGGATTGGTTTCACTGCCATGTTCATTCAACTTGGCTTCTCCTTGGTTCCTCTGCTCACTTGACTTGCTTTGGTAACCACCTCGGTGGTTCATTTGATCTCTACCTCTACCTCTACCTCTATTATGGGAGTCTCCTTTCCTTTTGTTCCTCTCTTCTACCTTGGCAGCAAGCTGATGACACGTCTAGACACTAGTAGGAGTCCATAGACTTATCTCCTCTTGAATGTTCCACTTTAGGCCACTTAGATACCTAGCCACCTTAATGGATTCATCTTCTTGGACTTTGGACCTAAGACATAGCTTTTGAAACTCCTTTGTGTAGGAGGCCACATCAAGATCCTTCTACTTCAATCCTTGTCTCTTCTTATGAAGTTGGACTTCATAATTCTCTGGTAAGTAGTTCTCCTTAATCTTACCCACCATAGCTTTCCAATTTGCAATAGGTAGCTTCCCCATACTAACTCTTTCTTCTTGCAGGTACTTCCACCATGTCAAAGCTACTCCCCTTAATCTTGATTTGGCAACTTTAACCTTCTGAGCCTCTATCACTCCTTCACACTCAAAGTGGTTTTCCATGCCCTCAATCCATTCCATAATAGTGTCCATATCCATTCTTCCATTGAAATGTGGCAATCCTTCAAGGGCTTTGGTGTTCAAGGCCTTAATAGCTTTCAGAAAAGGTTCTTCATTGAACAAGGGATTCGGTTCAGGGATAATGTCATCTATGTCTATAGTCTTCTTGCCTTTACCCTTGGTGTCTTCATCCCAAGGTCCTTGTGTCCTCTAATCCACCACTTCCTGCAGTTTATCCCTCATCTCACTCACATCTTCTTCAAGGAGTCTATTTTTCTCCTTCTTTTCTTCCACCTCTCTAGCCAGCTCTACATTAGTAACCATTATGCTCTCCCCTACTGAGTCACCAGTATATAGAGAAATACACAGTCCAACAAGTCTTTAACTTGCTCTGATACCAATATGATGGGGTGGGATGGGATAGACTAGCCTAGTCTATGCTCTTGGATCCTTTCCTTGGATCACCTAGTGTTCTCTACACACCCTAGCATCTCTAGGACTTCCCTTTTCTTGAGGAATCCCCTGACCTTGCCCAATCCACCCACCAATGAGTTGCAATGCTGTTCCAAATGGTCTCACCTACTCATGAGACTCAAGTTCCCTTACTATGACTAATAAGGGCTAATCTTGTTCTACACCTTCCAAGGTCTTAGCAAGGTTGTATTAATTCTTTTCCAAGGTTTTTCCACTCATTCATGAGCCCTCAAGAGGTTTCAAGCGTTTAACCCCTTACCGATTTCACAATTTAGTGTTTTTGCCTTCAAAAAGGGCTACAAGGATTAGGACCAATTAGGCCTCCTAACCGGTCTTCTAGAGCTCCCTCTCACAAACGATGCACAAACAACCCAATCTCCCAAAAAGGACTACCATTCAATTGGTAAAGAATCAAGGATTTTCTAGGTTTTAGGCCCCCTAGTGTCTGTACTCTTTCCTTGGTGGATTTTAAGGGTTTTGAGGGTTTTTGTGAGGGTTTTAGAGTCTGTTAGGGTCACAGTGAAGGTTTAATATTCTAGCTACCTTGTTTGGACTAGTGGAGGCTCCTCCTTCACACTAATGATGCTTCACTCACTCCTCTACACTTCCTCCAAAGGATGCACTTCCCACTGTACAACCTTGCTCTCTAAGACCTCTGCACCAACAACCATTCCTAACCGGGCACTATCCAGTCTCACCTAGGAATGGGTATTTTCTTGGCCTCCTTGCATTTCCAAGGGCCCTGCTTTCTTGGGACTATGGTATAAGGTCTCCACATCCATTCCCCATGGTTTCATGGTGGTTTTTCAATGGGGAATGGAGTCAACCCTTTATTTACTCAAATCGGTCCAAAACTGGACAATAAAACTACAATTCACAAACTATTTACAAACACACTCTACCGGTAAACAAAAAGATAATCTAATCACTCACAATGAAGATATATACATCCAAGAAGACATTCCACATAGGTTTGATCACAAATCAATCCATTAGTTTGCTCGGTAACTTCATTCAAACAGACTGGTAACTCAAAAATAGTCACAGTCAGTACAGTTTGCGTGAGCTGTACAATCTCTGACAACCAACACTTTAACTTAGAGTTTAAAACATCTTATACTACCCATACCTCAATCGGTGTGCCTTATTTAGGGTTGTCCACACCAACCTAACAATTTTGACAACATGGTGGAAAAGTTGCTTGACGACTTTTAAAAGTTGTCATGCAACTTTTGAGCAACTTTCCCAATGTTGCTCTTCATGACTCCTAGACCCACAATGGGCCAACCTAAGGTCACCACCATGATATGAAGGACCCCTAAACACCTCCAGGACACACATAACCTCCATTTTCAAAGCAATCACAATTTTGACTTATGACCCCTAAGATCCCCTCTAGGACCCTACCTAGGACCTATGAGCACTTGGCTCATTATTTTATATACAATGGCTTCATAAGAAGCATAATACCAACAAAACAAAAAAAGGAGGGAGAGCTTGAAAGGGTGCTCTTGCACCAGGACTGCATTCTCTAAAGTTTAAATCATAACAGTTCCTATTCTATTATGTACAAACTTCAAAATCTGCATAGTTAAGATGCATTAGTAAGTTTGAGATTCTATCAAAAGTACTTTATAGGAAACCTATCAAGTCGGTGTATACAGGAAGCCAGTCAAGTCGGTAAATGAGGGAAATTTGGTTACTTGATTAAAACAGAAAAAGGAGTAAATCGGTTAAAGGTGAACTGAGTGCATTTAATGTTTTGACCTAACTTGCACGGAGCTCGATAAGGTATTTTGTGTACTTAAAGGTATTTTTGCGGTCATTTTCATTCGCCATGTTTTCAAGAGAGCAGAGCAAAGCAAATCAAGGTGATCAAAATTCATTCAAAGCGAATTTCAAGGTATTTACATCAAATCTCATCACATTGTTAAGCTAGTTTCTAATCTTGTCAATTGCTATTATCTACCGAGTGTGGAGCGTCAGTCATTTGTAAACCATCAAACCCTAAGGATAGTTTGCTAAGCTTTTACTTGAAATATACAATGGCACCCAAGATCCAAGATCTCGTAGTTGTCAAGAATGTGGAGAAACCCTTGCTGAAGTACTCTTTTACTCCTAAAGTCGCCTCTGGACCGGATGACAAAACTGCATTTTCACTCATCCCAGATGGAGTCTTGTTAGTCGAAGATGTTAGATTCTTCACCAAATGTCGTGTTGAAGAACTCGGTCATGTTGAGATTAGTGACACATATGATGAACTTTGTACCAATGGTAAACTAGATAGCAAGTACAAACATATCAGAATCAAGGGATTAACTGAAGCCCTAGCCTATCCCCGTGTGTTCAAACCACAGTGGGTTAAGTTTGTCTTGAGCAGAGTACATGATGACTTTATGTGGCTAGGAGAGCAACCATTCAAAATCACTAAGGAAATCATTCATCTAATCACTAGGTATCCTATCTATGGTCATGCACGAGCATAGAAAATGATATCATAGAAGGAGTTAATCAGTCTAACTGGAGTAGAATCTGATTACTGCGGACTGAAACTGAATAATGTCACTGATGCAGAACTTAAATTTGTAATCATAGGAATTGGTTACTATTTCTTCCAATCTACAAGGGAAAATAGTGTACCATGTGCAGCAGTTGACTTAGCCTACATAAAAGTGAAAAGGGGAATGAAAGTAGATTTATGTGAAGTGCTACGAAAGAACTTGTTTGAAAACCTAAACACAATTAGGAAGCCGAAGAAGAACAACTCGGCAAACACACTGAAGTTTGGTTCATTTCTTGTATGCATGTTTTTCTACTTTGAGAAGTTCTTTCCCTCAGTCGGTAAAGTAGTTTGGGAGCTACACCAACCTATCACCCATCAAATCAATGATTTTATCAAGGAACTGGGAGATAATTTTAATGATATCATGGATGACTATTTCAGCAAATTTCAAGAGAAGATGCACAACAGTTACCGGATTCCACCATAGCTGGTAGAGAAATATAAGGATGATATATGTTTTGAGGTAGACATCGATTACTATTATGTGAATGTTGTAGAACTGAGGACTCAATCTTTGCCACTAATGGGTTATGAGATTGATTATGATATCACTCAACAGCAAATTGATGCCCATCTTTCACTGCCTAGGCATGCTACCGAACAAAGGTATGGAACTTATGAAGAAGTTAAGGAAAAGGTGAAAATGAGCATTGTAGTACCTAAAGCTACAAGAAAGGCTACAAAAATGATAAAGGTTTTATCTGAGAAATTTGGAGAAGAATCCTCCTCTACACCTATCAAAGGCACTCTTGCCATTACCAAAGAGGAATCAAAAGCTCAAGAGGCAGCAATAACAGTAAGTACCAAGTTGCCTAAGGGTAAAGTTTTGAAAAGAAAGAAACAGGACATTTCAAAGGCCCTACTGTCTCCACCAACAAAGAGACCTAACACTAGAGCATCAACTACATCACCGAGTAAGAAACAAAAGAGTGTTTCTGCACCTAAGGTAACCAAGACCTACAAGAAATCTACTTGGAGACTCATTTTGGCAAAAGAGTCTACTGATACAGAGTCCGATGATGCAAACAAATTTCAGATTGTAAAAAGCAAGAAGGTAAATATTCATAGTGTTGAAAACTTTTGTGCCAATCTTAAAGAATATGGTGGATTTGCAGGATTTAGACATGTCAAGTATGAGACTAGGAATAATGATGAGAAGCGACAAATTGAAGAAGCTATCATCTGCACACTTCTAAAGTTTTGGCTAGCTCCATTAGAACTAGTAAAGTCACTTCCGAGTGAATTATACTTACATATTGATAACAAATGGAAATATGCAATGGACTCAGAGAAACAAATAAGAGAAAGAAGTCTAGTCCATCTATTTCCTGATATGTCTATAGCTGAAATTAAGGAGCATTTGACAACATACAATTCTATATTTCTTGTCAAACAGAGAGCCTTAAAATTGATGAATGGGCTATACATTGATGTGGAAAAGGAGACAAAAGCTAAATGGCAGGAAATCTTCAAACTAAAGGATGTTGGTGAACAATCTCAAGTTGAAATTGTTGATGTCACTGAGCAAGATCCTGATGTCACCAAGCAAGGTCCTGATGCTACCAAGCAAGACTCAGCTGACACTATTCAAATTGATGAAGATGTCATGGATGCAGAAGCACCAGAGTAGGAAATGATAGAAGGCACTACCTATGCAAAACTTGTATCTAGTGAATCTGTCTTAGAACAAGTTTAGCCTTATCCGCCGGTCAAGCCACCTATCTCTACCAAAGCTCCTAAGGATACAGAACAAGGCACTGAAGGTCACAAGTCTGAAGCAGCAGAAGATACAACTAAAGATCAGATGTCTCAAGCACCATCAAGCACTGAAAATGTTACAGCTAAGACCCCTAGTACTAAGACACCCAAGGACACCACAACGGCTACAGGAACCGACCAAAGTGTTGCATCTACTGAGCAACCTACCGAGGGTCAGCAAGCCTCACAAGCACTTGTATTGGTACAATCGACCAAAGGTAAAGAGAAGAAGGTGAGAAAGCATAGTTTCAAAGTTGATTTAACTAAACTGATAGTGTTGCCCAATGTGGATATCTCAAAATTAAAAGGGCAAGCACTTATTGATTTCGGTGAACTATGCAAAGCAAAGGCCGAACAAGAAAAATAATTGGCTATTCAAAAGAAGAATAAAGTACTACAGAAGGTAAAGACACTACTAACAGATATGCTACCTTCAGCAACAGTGTCAATCGATGTAGCCAGCCACATTCAACTAGATGAATTCCTTACTCAAATAGAAACATCTGGAGTTGATGCATCTGAGTACTTGGGCAATCTAAAAGATAAAGAGCTTACTGCAAAGATGATAGAAGAGGTACAAAAAGCTCTCACTATAGGGAAAGTAAAGCTTGTCAAATTTATTGCTGAGTTGTCCCCTCAACTCAAGCATATTCTTTATTTATTTAAGAAACTTTGTACATTTTCCTTATTCATTAAAGATATCAAGAATAAAATTGATGCAATTGAGAAAGAGATCACTGATCTCTCAACTAAGTTGACCACCAAGCCCAATTTTGTTCAGAATTTTTATACCAAGCTTCAACAACTCATGGCTCAACAGTTAGAACTCAAAAATGAAGAGCATAAGATCAGGATGGATATAATGACCCTTCAGACATTATTCCTTCCTCATCTCTCATCAGTTCAAGAGCAGATTAACTAAGCTACATGCCTATCAACTACACAAGAGGGAAGCACTCCTGATGGATTAATATCACTATTGGCTGATATTCAAGCACAAAATTCTTTAATGGAAAGTGTAAAGGATGCACTCTCAATTGCCCTCACCTATGCCTAGAACAAGTATAAATCTATTTTTTATCAGTTACCGCCCTCGGATGGAAATTAAGTTTTTGATGTTTGTCAAAAAGGGGGAGTAACACTAGATGGGGGAGGAATACTATAATACTTATAGGGGGAGTAATACCAAACAAAGGGGGAGTAATACTATATTTGGAGAGTGACACAGTTTTGGTAATACAGTTTTGAGTATTGTATACAAGGGGAGTATACCGAGCAAAATATACAGAGCATGTAGACAGAGCACACAAGCATAGAACAGAACCGAGCATGCAAAATCTGAGTTATATACAGAATAATGATAAGGGGAGTATATCTGCATATACTATTTCATTGACTATTGTATATATTGTCAAGTGTAGCCATTTTGCAATGTATATAGATTTTTTGAGTTATGACTTTGAAAGTAGTTTTTGTCAAACATCTCAACTAATGTCAAAAGGGAAGATTGTTACTACTTATCGAATTGCCATTAGTTTTTATATTCAATTTCATACTATATATTTTAGTCAGCTAGCACTACTGAATCATGTAGTCGGTACACAGAGAAAAGTCGGTATGCACAGTCTAGTTGGTTACAGAAGAAAGTAGTCACAGAATGCAGTATACACCGAGCTGTCTACCGAGTATCTTTTTGAGACTACCGAGCAGTAAAGTTAACACACCAAGTGAAATGTGTTACCAAATACATTGAACCTCGACATGCATATGAAAATATGTTACAAGATCGAGGCACATCTAACTGTTATTACATTGGAAATTGCACCAAAAGATTGTGTATGATTAAAAGGTCAATCTAACCAATGAAGTATTTTGTTTAGTTATTCATTCGAGGAATCTTGCTTGTAAGATCGAAGCAATGAATTGGATCACTGTTTTAGGAGATCTATTTATACAGCATGAGTTTAGAGTTAAAGGTGAGTGTGCATGCATGAAGGAAGACTGTTACAGAGACACAGAGGTCACCGAGAATCTTTTTAGAGAACAGTCGAAGAACAGAGTAAATAGAAGGGTTTATCGAGTTACTATATGGGTTACCGAGGTATGCTATAAGCAAGGTAATCTTATTCTGAGCACATAAAATCTGCTATAACATTTCAGATGTAAAGTTGCAGATGTTTGTAATGATTTTATTGTAGTATTGTGAAGTTGAAAGAGAAACCTTTAACAGGGTAAAAGACTCTAACCAAGTCTATAAATTGGAAAGCCTCTAACCAGGTGCAACATTCAGATTAAATGTTGTAAAATCCTTTAGCAAGGTAGATCTAATAAATCTTGTTACTCCTAACAGGGTAAGCTATCATAAATAGCTAAATGTAGCTCTAACCAAGCATTCTTTATTATTATAGTAGTGAAGTTGTGGGTGTCATCCCCACCATAGTTTTTCTCTCTAACCAAGAGTTTCTGTGTAACCAAAATATATGTGTTATGGAGTGAATCATGTATGATTGTTATCTATATGTCTTGACTTTATTTTATGTTACTGCACTATTCTTTTTATGCATAACAGTAAAGTTATTATTCAAGAAAAGTTTTGGAGTACTGATTCACCCCTCCCCTCTCAATACATTAGCTTTCCATATTGGGCCTAACAGAGAATAAACTTGCAGATGATGCAATGAATATACTGGTAGATGCTTGCAAGGAGATGATTGTAGAAGAAAATGTTAAAATAAGAAAGAAATGGGGTGGACCAAAAATGAAAGCTTGTAAAGAATAAAATAAGGATGAAACTTGTCAAGATAAAGGGAAATCTATACTAAGAAAGGATGCATGGGAAAATTCATCTAGTGTTCCTAAGTTATTGAAGTTGAAAATGATTATTGAACTTGGCATAACATCTGAGGTATTCCAAGTACCAATATCACAAGGAAAGTTAGATCTACACATGCTATCACCTCAAGAAATGCTTCAATTTGGTGATGCTCTACACCTCCAAGATACAAGAAATATTTGTGTGTCTAGAGAATTAATTGAAGATTTGATGAATGTTCTCCATGAAAAAATTCTAGATATTCAAGTTGACAAGTCTTTGAGTATTAAGGTCAAATTAATATTTTTGTTAGAAGAACTAAAGGAACAAGCCTCAAGCTTTCAAACAAAGATCGTAAATGCTATGGAGGAGAAATTGATGGATAACAAAATGTAGTAGCTAGTGAATAAGTGTGTAGATAATAGGATTGAAACATTTGAAAAGAGTTTGGACAATGTAATTCAAGTTTATAAGTTCTATCACTCTTGGCCCGAATCCAAAAGTAAGATACAAAAGGATATTGGTGCTCTTGAAGTCAAAATCTCAAATGCATTCAAGGAAATTGATATAAGAAATGATGTAGATGAAAACGTGATATTAGAAGTTGAATACTTATATAAATAAATGAATAGGCTAGTAGAGCAAAAATAAAATTTAAAGAAAGATTTCAATAGATTAAGAGAGATTGTTGACATGCATCTTTCCAACATGGTGAAAGTTCTAAATGACTCCCAATCTTTGAGTGCATATGTATCGATTTTGGTGAGTTGTGATGTTGCAAAACACACTATTTTGGAGTTGGAGAGTAAAACAAGGTTCTAATTTTAATGGAAGTTGATTGGAGTTATTCCTAGTAAGAACTAAAAGTTATTCATAGAGACATCATTGCCCCTGCTTTATAAAATATGTTTATAAGTCACTGGCGAGGTTTCTCTTTTGTTATATTTTCTTGGAGTATTTATGTTGATTAAGTATTTTACATAGGGGGAGTACATTCAATTGTATAGATCTTGTTTACCCTTTGTCTTTGATGTCAAAGGGGTAGAAGTATTTTTTTGTGGAAGGTTATGTGTTGGCATAGGTGTTTCCATCAATGGAAAAGTGGTAGATTGTTGCAAATATGCTATTCACATTGTCATTGATGTCAACACTCTAGGCTAGATAAAGTTTGGTTGTGTAAAAAGTGGTCCAATTGAACATAGAATGTGCATATATGATTTACATGTTAGCCAAATGACAAGAATCTATCCACAGATGTTCCAGATGGAAAATATTTTTTTCATGATGTGTTTTTTGAGTATATGTGTTTTTTTTTTTGGTCTAATTTATGGGTCATCAGATCATGTTCCTATAATTTCTTAACCTCTTTTGTGGTCTTATTCTCATTTCAATTTTGGTCCAGATTAAAAAATTCTATACATTTAGAAGGCATTTTTTGTGTGTAGTTGTGTATGGAGTACATAGAATCTTTTTAGAGAATTTTGGATGGTGTGCCAACTCTTTATAGGTCTCTACATGTCCTTGTGCATTCTGGATGAGTTGTATGGATCATTTTTGGGTTGATCGTAAATATACATGTTACACCTTCTTTTGGTTGGCCTCATCAAGAACATCATGGATCTGGTTGATATATATAGTGCAGATCAATTGGGTTATTGTGTGTACGACATGAAGTTTCCATAGAAAGATATGTGATGTGACTTTGAAGATAACTAGAGGTTTGAAAGTGTCATATTACATAATGAGTTAAATGAGCATTAATCAGTGAACTGCTATCAACACATAGGTAGATGCTAGTCTCCTATGCAATTTAATCTTTTATTTTTACTATATCTAGATGGACGTTTTGTATCTTTCATTGAAGAAGTGTTCATTAGTCATGCATGTCCTTTATTTGTATCTTGTTTGAGGCAGTGTGTCTTAGTTTACAATTTCAAAGAAGTGAGCTCCCTGGCCTATGGTCTAGAACATTGTAAACACGTGTTATATATATTGTGAGTTGAATATCATAGTGGTTTTTTCTAGTTTTTTTTTCCATGTACAAATATTGGTATTCTTGTGTGAATACATTTAGTGTATTTGTTATTTACTTTCATGCATATTTGTTATCATTTATCTTTTATAATCTGATCAAATTTTGGTACATGCTAATTCCCCTCCCCTCTTAACATCCTATAGTGTTCAACACTTGTCTAAGATACCTATCAAATACTTATCTCACATATAAAGGTCTAGAAGAATATGATCGATATTTTGAATAGAATCAATCTTCAATATCAAGAAGTGGGAGGTGATGGAGAGAAGTGTATAGTAGTCTCAAGAACACCAAGGTTCAAATGACCAAAATTCTCCTTACAAACATGATTTACCCTTGTTAGAAGGTATGAACATCGAAAGGTACATCATCATCAAGAAAAAAATGAGAGAAAGAATATTATCTAGATGCTTGATCATTTGCACCTATAGAAATGGTTTCTCTAATATTGATATCTAATGTATACATGATTAGGAGAGAACTTCACTATCTTACCTTATGCTTTATGGATAATTTGATAAATTGAAAGGAGATTGGTGGTCAAGGAGGGGAAACAAAAAATATCAAAATTGATCCTTTACCAATAGCAATAAAACCTTTCCCAAAAACATTCATGTATGTATTCTTGCCCATCAAAATGTTAGGTGAACTACAAGTCTAAAAAGTAGAATACATATCCATAGATGATTCTATGTAGTTTGATGCACCTAAATCAAGAAGCCATCTACCATTCTTAGAAATTATGGAAGCCAAGAGTTCTTTACCTTTCCCAAAATATGAAGTTCCTCATGCTATGGACGAAGATGGAGAAATTAAATAATAAGATGGAGACACTAATGAGGGTAGTGGGATATTGTGCTTTTGATGGTGGTGTGAAAGCTCATCAATGTTTTTAGTATAACACTTATGCCCAGTATGTCTTTTTCTTTGTAATAGGTACATTCAATATTCTTCTTTTTGGATGATTTCTCTTGAGAAGAGGTCTTGGACTTTGAAGTAGGTTGTGAAGGAGGACCCTTAGCTCTCTAATTAGAATTAGAATCCTTATTTTATTTCTTGTCCTTTCCCCTTGAATCCTTTGGATTAGGCTCATTTACAAGAAGTGCTTGAGACCTTGGTGGTGTTGATTTGTTCATTTGTTCCAACTTCTCTTGTTCTCTTGTAAGTTGTGTTGCAAAATAGTAAAGAGAAGGCATTTTGTGTGCACTACCTATAACATCCATAGTAGCATAAAATGAAGAAACAAATATTGAATAATCACAACCTAACTTAGAGAGAATAAATAGTATGAGATTCTCATCATCTTCTATAACCCCACATTCAAACAATTTCTTTCAAATAGAATGGACCTTGGTGGAGAAGCACTGGATATGATCAAAGTGTGTAGGATCAAGGCTCATTAACTCATTCTCAAAATTAAATTTCCTCACATTATTGGGTTTTCCAAAAAGACTACCAAGGTGGTCCAAATATTATTGGGATGCATTCAAGATGCAACATGATATTGAAGATCATGATAAATGGACAAGAGAAGAGTACCAAAAGATTTGTCTCTCCTATCAAACCATAACCTCTTTTGTACAACGTGTAGTGTGGGTTCAAAATCTTGGCCATATGTGATTATACACAACTTCAATGTGAGCAACAATAACTCTATTTATGATTTCCACTCGAGATAATCACGTGAAATTAGAAGTACAATTTTAAACCAATTCATGATCAAACAAAAAAATGCAACAAATATTATTCACAATACCAGCAAAGAACTCCCTTTTTCACAAGAAACAGTGAAAAAAGTAATAAACAACTTCAACAGAGACTACAAAATATAGAAAAGTAACTCAAGCAGTGAATAAATTGAAGAAGCAACAATGAACTACTCCCAAATGCAACCAACAAAGCAATAAAGCAGCTTGATGATGCAATACACCAATGTGGAGTAACGAATAAAAACAGTAGATGTTGATTGCGTAAAAATTACACCATCAATGCAATCAACTAGTATGGAACCCAAACCACACAAGCCTACACAAGGTAACGTGGTCTGCTTAATGAAGACCTTCATGCAATGAATCACAAAACTCAGACACGAACACTTCACGAATTGAAATGATGTCTCTAAATTTGAATGCAGCCAATAGATCATTGGTAATGATGTTGCTCCTTTGCACAACCAATTAAGATCCAAGCTAATAAGATCTAAGCCAATAAGATCCAAGCCAATCATGATTGTGCAAATGAAAATCGTAAATAGTCTATTGATAAATACTAGTGATTATATATCAGTCAACTAGAAAACATATTAACTATTTAAATAATGAATTATGAAATAAATAGCTACACTAAGCAAGAAGCCAAAATTAAGAGCATTAGGGTTTGAGGTTGCGTATTACATCTTGCTTGTTTCTACAGGCTTTTTTTGTTTATTATGGCTCCGTCCAACTTTATCCCAACAGTTGATGTTGGAGTTGCTGCAACAGACCCTCATGGCACCCCCGAACAAATGCCCTCACAAATTTATTCTGAAAGTGTTTCTTGAGGTATGTCCTCGCCTGATGTTGTACTTCCTGTTCAGGATTTTGATAATGCCTATGATTGGCTTGAGAAAAGTACTTTGATAGGATATTTTGTGGATAGGATCCCTCCTCAAAGCATGCTTCATGATTGGGTCACCAAATCCTGGTCTCCTCATGGAGTTTGGCTTGATGGCATGCAAAGTCTCACGAAAGGTTTTTTTTGTTCATCTTTTCAAACTCTTCCCATGTAGAGGCTAGTCTCTCCCATGGGTTGTGGACTGTTACGTCGTCCCTCCTGGTTTCTCAGCATTGGTCTCATGACTTTCCTATCTCAGATGACAAAAAGTTGTGAGTTCCAGTCTTGGTTGAGTTCCCTGGTCTTCCTTTTCCCTATTGGCCTTTCATGCAAACCATTGCTCAGTCTGTTGGCAAAGTTGTTTGCCTTGAGCTAGACCATTGTTTAATGCTCACCCCCAAAAGAGGGTATGTGTTGAGGTCAACCTTTCTCGAAACCTAAAAGAAACTGTTGATATTCAAGTGGGAGGCAACACCTTCACCCAGAAGGTGCTTTATCTGAACCTACCCAACACTTGTTATCGGTACCAGTTGGCAGATAATAAGAACAGGGATTGTCCAGGTTGCCAAGTCTGAAATTAAAACCCCTTGTTAAGGAGTTTGGCTCTCGACCTGTGGAGGGAGCCAAGAAGGATGAATGGACCACTATTGTTCATAAAGGTAAAAACTTTGCGGTTTCGGTCCAAAAGACTCCTGTCGGTTCCAGTTCTCTATTGGTATTATGGATTTGTTGCAATAGTTTTGTCATTGATGTCAACACTTATCCTTCTGGAGATCTATGGTTATGTTGAACTGACACATTCTATTCATCGACATGTTCAGTGACTTATGCATAGTCACCGGTATATTGTTCACCACCACTGAGGATGACTTGTTATCATCTGGAGATCACTTGTTTATGTCGAAGATATGGTTTGGATACTTGGTTTTGGTGTTTTGGTTATTGGTCTAATCGAGTTGACATATTTGTTGTTACCGATGAATTGGTCTAGGTTATGGACCGGTATGCATTATCTATTCCAGATCAGCATGACACGTTATGGAGGTGATTTATTGATGGGATATTGTTGTAAATGTATTGAGCTGACATGATACATCACATCTTGACTTATTTGTAATTGATTTAATTGTAATATTCTTAGTGATCCAACCTACACATTTGGTCTTAGGTTTTGATATATATGTAAGATCTCATTTGTGAGATGATATGTGATGGTATATGGTATGTAAGGTTATGGTATTGTAACATGGTATGTGCGAATATTGAAGATCATATGAGCAGACCATAGAGAAGGTTCAAGGAAGGTTTGAAGGTGATTATCAGAGCTTAACCTATACTAAATCCAGCATTGGAGATGCTATTTTGAGTAGTAAATTATTGTAGGATTTAACCATCCTATTGTAGTCATTGTGACTCCCATTTGAGTAGTGTGCTCTAGGTGGTTGGCCTTTCTGCATGTGCAGACCCCATTTGTATACACATACTATCTACAGTAGTATCATCTGATTGTGGGTAAGGTTTCCCACCATGGTTTTTCCCCTTACAGGGTTTCCACATTAAAATCTCTATGTTATGAGTTGTAGACATTGTTTCTCTTTTTGTTTCATGCATTAAGTTTCACCGGTATTGATATTAACTGTTAATCTGTCAACCGACATTAAGTTTGGTTTACTACTATTAAGTATCAAGTTTAATTAAGTTATATTTGGGTTGAAATTAATAGACAACTGATTTAGCACCCCCTCTTAGTTTCCTCCCGGGTCCTAACAATTGGTATCAGAGCTTGATCATCTTTTTGCAGAAGTCTAACAACTTGAGGAGATCATATGGCAACAAGTTTTTTTAGGAAGGAGAGTCTAAAACTTGATGGAACTAACTATGGTATATGGAAGATCATAATGGAGACACATATTAATTGCATTGGAAGAGACATATGGGAAGTTACAAAGAATGGCTATGTTGGTCCTACATCAAATCAACCTAATCCACCAACATTGGGTAAAGTTTAAGAAAATGATTGCAAAGAAAGAGAAGCACTTTTGAGCACATTATCAGATCAGAAAATCATGGGATTATCAGATTGATCTACTACTAAAACTATTAGGGATAAATTGGAGACACTGAATGAAGAAGATACCACTATCAAAATTGCAAAACTGGAATGCTTCCGGGGCAGGTATGAAAATCTAAAAATGGAAGAAGATGAAAGAATTTTTGCTTTTATGGAAAGGGTTAATGAAATTGTTTTAGGAATACAATGTTGTGGAGGATCCTTAAGTGAAGATGAAATTGTTTCTAAATTTTTAAGAGCATTGTCACCAGCATACAAAATGAAAGTAATTTCTATTAATGAGTTGACAACAATGCCTAATACATCAATATCTAGAAACACCTTGGTTGGAAAACTTTTAGCATTTGAGCTTCAGGAATTTGGTCCTATTGCTACAATTAAAATAGATTTGTCCTTCAAAGCATCATCATCTGCAGCATCATCATCATCATTTGATAAATCTGATTGGAAAGAACTTTATGCAAGAGAACTTGAAGATATCAGAAGGGAAAATGAAGAACTGGAAGAACTTGAAGCACTTTTCGCAAGGAAAATGCCTAAAGGTCTAGTTGGAAGTAAGTATGAAGGTAAAGCACCATTTAAATGTTTTAATTGCAATAAAGTTGGTCATATGGCATCAAGATGTCCTGATAGACATGTAAGATTGAGAGTAGGAAGCTAAAAGAACATATAAGCCTAACCCTGAATATCAGAGATATAGATTTAAGAAGAATAGAGATAAATCATGTTACTATGTTGATGAAGGAGTTATTGATGATTTTGATGATGAATTGACAGATAGTGGATGGGCTTTTGTTGCAATAAAAAAAGATCAATTGGCACCTACTGCTCCACCAGTAGAGTAGGCCTTGGCAGCTAAAATTGAAGAAAAAGATGAATGGATTATAGATTTTAGATGTTCACATCATATGACTGGTGATAAAAGTAAATTCTTATCTTTACAAGAATATAGTGGAGGTCTAGTAAGATTTGGTGATGATAAAGCTTGTTTGATCAAAGGAAAAGGCACTATATCTTTGGATGGTAAGCACAATACTAACAACATTTACTATGTTGAAGGTTTGAAGCATAATCTTTTGAGTGTTGGTCAATTAGTTGAAAAGGGATTTCAGTTACAATTCAAGAATGGTAAATGCAAAATCATGAATAGAACTGGATTGAAGATTGTAACCAGTAATCATACTAGAGGTAATATCTTTCATTTGAACAACAATGATAAGACATGCTTGATTGCACATATTGATGAAAGTTGGTTATGGCATAAGAGACTTTGTCATGTAAATTTTGATTGCATTGTAAAGATCAGTTCAACTAAGGTAGTAAGGGATTTACCTAAGATTGTGAAACATCATAATCTAGTATGTAAGGAATGTCAAATGGAAAATCAAGTCAAAACAACTTTTAAGAGTATTTATGAGAAATCCAATAGTGTTCTTGATTTAATCCATACTGACTTGTGTGGTCCGACAAGAACAAGAAGCCTACAAGGAGATAGATACTTTATGCTAATCGTTGATGATTATTCTAGAATGTGTTGGGTTACTTTTCTCAGGGAGAAATTAGAAGCTTTTAGAAAATTCAAAATATTCAAGGCAATGGTAGAGAATGAAACTGGTAAGAAAATCAAATGTCTGAGATCTGATCAAGGAGGATAATTTACATCTAAGGAATTTAATACATTCTATGGAGTGAATGGAATCAAAAGACAACTATCAACTTCTCGAACACCTCAACAGAATGGAATTGTGGAAAAGAAGAACAAAACTATTCTGGATGTAGCTAGAAGCATGATATTGGAAGCAAATCTACCTCATGAGTACTGGAGAAAAGTAGTGAATACAGTGGTTTAGACTTTCAACAGAGTTCAAAGCTGAAACTGGTAAGACCCCTTATGAACTATGGTTTGGTAATACTCCTACTCTTTAATATTTTAGAATATTTGGAAGCAAATGTTATATTAGGTGAGATGAGTATATTGGTAAATTTGATCCTAGAATTGATGAAGGAATATTTCTTGGTTATTCATCTAAGAGAAAGGCATATAGATGTTTTAATAAAAGATTGCAGAAGATCATTGAGAGTACTAATGTGAAGATAGATGAACAATTTAGAGGAAATTCAAGGTCTATAGATTCTGAACTGACAGTTGAGATGATCATAAATGAACCAATACAGAGTGCACCAGTACATAATGTGGATCCAGTCACACCGACATCATCAGAGAATTCCATAGTGACTGAAGAACAACAACATCTAAATAAACCCAAGTATGTAAGACTGAATCACTCTGAAAATTAGATAATTGGGAATAAGTATCAAGGTGTTATGACAAGAGGAAGATAGGCAAATGAAAAGGTATGCTTAATTTCCTAAATTGAACCAACATCTATTATTGAAGCATGCCAAGATGAACATTGGATAAAAGCAATGGAAGATGAATTGGAACAAATTGAAAAGAACAATGCATGGACATTAGTTCCCCGACCTAAAGACAAAAATGGAATTGGAACTAAATGGGTATTTAGAAATAAACTTAATGAAGCTAGTGAGGTAATCAAGAAAAAAGAAAGATTAGTTTGTACAAGATATTCACAGAAAGAGGGAATTGATTATAATGAAACCTTTACACCAGTAGCTAGAATTGAGGAAGTTAGATTATTTCTTGCATTTGTAGCTCATAAGAACTATAAAGTTTATCAGATGGATGTAAAATGTGCATTTCTGAATGGTGATATTGTAGAGGAAGTTTACATTGAACAACTTGATGGATTTTCATTGACAAATGATAAAGATATGGTTTGTAGATTAAGGAAAGCTTTGTATGGATTGAAGCAAGCTCCTAGAGCTTGGTATGCTAGATTGGACAAATATCTTTTGAAGCTTGGTTACACTAAAGGTAATGCTGACAACAACTTATATTACAAAGTGACTAGTGATGACATCTTGGTTATTGATGTTTTTGTTGATGATATCATTTTTGGAGGTGAAGATGGATTGTGTAAGGAATTTGCTAACAAGATGCAGGAAGAATTTGAAATTTCTATGATTTGGGAGATAAAATTCTTTTTAGGATTGCAGATTTCACAAACTGATAGAGGTATATTCATATGTCAAAGAAAATACTTGAAGGAACTATTGAAGAAATTTGGTGTGGAAAACTCTAAACCGGTAAGTACTCCTATGACTACAACTGATAAATCGACATTGAAGGATGACTCAACTCCTGTTAATCTGACAAGATACAAATATATGATTGGAGTTTTACTGTATTTGACACAAAAAAGACCTGATATAATGAATGTAGTATGCATTGTTTCAAGATTTCAGAGTAATGCTAAAGAAAATCATGAATCAGCAGTGAAAAGAATTTTCCTATATCTACAAGGCACAACAAATCTTGGTTTATGGTATCCTAAAGATGAAAATTTTGATTTATGTGCATGCACCGATGCAAATTGGGTAGGAGATGTAGATGACAGAAAGAGCACCACTGGCGGAGCATTCTTTCTTGCTAGCAGATTGATTTCATGGTTGAGCAAGAAATAGAGTTGTACATCATTATCAACAACAGAATTAGAATATGTTGCAGCAGCAACTAATTGTACTCGGGTATTATGGATTAAGCAAATGTTGAAGGATATAAAGGTAAAATGCAAGGAACCTATAACCATTTATTATGATAATTCAGCAGCAATTGATATATCAAAGAATCCGGTATTTAACTCTAAGACTAAACATGTTTCTATCAAATATAATTTTCTAAAAGAGAATGTTGAAGCAAAAGAAGTAAGATATGGTTTATGTGAATACTAAAGAGTAGATTCCAAATATCTTTAGTAAGCCTTTGCCTAAGGAAACTTTTGAATATCTCAGAGAGTAGCTTGGGGTAATACCCTCCCCGGTAGAGACTTAGACAATTGAAGATTGGCATCAAACTGGCAAAAAATAATAGAGAAACCTTTTTCTGGCTTTAAAGGAGGAGAGCTACTTCTCAGGGAGAGTAGTTGGTGTTGTCATTCTACACTCTTATGAGAATAGTTGATGTTGTCATTGATGGCAACCATCTAGCAGCCAACTGGAAAGTCACCGGCAATTGGTTCCTAAATGCCCAGCAACACAAACTTCATACATGGGCAGACATCGGCATCGGAAGGCACTTCATCGACATTCAAATTACATCAGCAACAAAGCATACCGGCACTCCAGCCGACATGGGTTAAAGTTTTTTTTATATGAATTGATTTTTAATTTAATTATCTTATTTAAGCCGACATGGTATATTGTAAAAGACTCATATATGTATGAGATCTTATTGGTCATTTTATGTGAGTAGGTGAGAGAAAGAAATAATGTATGATAAGGTAATTTTTTATAAGGTGATATAGTTGATAGTGAAGGTTTTGGTTATTGACTGAGCTTAAACCGGTACTGAACCTGGCATGAGAGATGTTGTTTTGAGAAATACATTGTATTGGATTTGATAGTCCATTTTGTAGTCAGTGTGACTCTTTATTTAGTAGTGAGCTCTAGGTTGTTGGCCTCCCTGCATGTGCAGGCCCCTCATTGTAAGTAATATTTATTCATTGGCAAATGAGTAAATATTGTGGGTCACAAATCCCACTGAGGTTTTTCCCACACTGGGTTTCCTTGTTAAATATATTGTGTTATGGTGTGTTTCTATGCTATCTCTATTATTTCTGCTTATTGTAATAATTCTTATTTACCGGTACACTATTTTGAGATGCAACGTTATTAATAAGTTTAAATATTCTGTCAACCAGTTAGACATCGATTCACCCCCCCCTCTTAGTGTCTTTGGGACTATCATTGAATCTAACAATTGGTATTAGAGCTTGGTCCTCTATTTTCAAAAGCCTAATAGCTTGAGGAAGACTCTAACACTGATACAGATGGAGAACTTAAGAAAACAGTTGGAAGGAGCTCTTCAAGATTTTGATGCAAAAAAGTTGAAGAATATCAAACTTGCAGATGATCTGAGGATTGCACAGGAATTCATTAAAGGACTTCAGGAGAAATTTACTATAGCACAAAATAAAATAAAAGAACTTCATGAGAAGATGCAGAATGATGATGATGAAAAAGAAACTCTTAGAGACATTACAAACAAGTTGAGACAAGAAAACAATAATATGAAGAATGAAATGCAATATATGACTATGAGGTTATGTAAAGATATTGAAGAGAGGAAGAAGAATAAAGAAGACTTGACTAGGAGACTTAATGATGCAACAAATATGGTCACAGAGCAAATCTGTGTAGATTTAGAAATAATCAGAATACAAACTCACCCACCAGTCAATGTTCCAAATGCAACAAAGTTGGTCATAATTCAAAAAATTGCAGAATGAATGTGAAATGCTATGTTTGTGGAAGATTTGGGCATTTATCTAATCAATGCAGATCACAAATCGGTCAAGGATATGGAAAGGATATTCAAAGGAATAATGTAACTTGTTATTCTTGTAACAAGATTGGACATATTGCTAAATTTTGTAGAAGAAATAATGCACCAGCAAACAACAAAGGATCTAGTTTGAAGGGCAAAGAAAAGGTAGATGAAGTTAAGCAAGAATTTTCAAAACAATGGATTAAGAAGAGTGATTAGAGAATTGATGAAACTATATCTTCACCAGTAGAACAGAGTATTCCTCCACCGAAAGGAGATTCTTCATCTAACTGAGAAACAATCCTTAGGGGGTATTGTAGCAAGTTGAAGATCATGCATTCTAACCTCAGTTGATGGTGAGAAGATACCTTTCTTCTTTACCAGCCGATGTGTTAAGTTTTCACTTAACTGGCAAGCATTTAATGTTGTTTTAAAGAAATTTTTGGCTATAAAGCACTGGAAAACCCTCATTTTGAACTCACTAAGCATTCAAACAATCAGAGAGCACGAAATTGAGCAAGGGATTCTAAGGCAAAGCTGCGAAGTGATTTTCAAGCATTCAAAATTTTGATTTAGAGGTATTTATCTTTGAAATGGTTTCCACATCTTCTGTTCCAGAGTTTATTTTGAACCCTACCATTGTGGAAAATGTTAAATGCCCTAGACTTGTATTCAAGATTATCCCCAATATTGTGAAACAAGATGATTCTATAGGAGCTTTTTTGAAAATCCCTAAGGGTGTAGCATTTGTAGAAGACCCTAGAATTTACATACATTGCAACATAGAAAACCTAGGGACTGAGAAGTTGAAGAAAATGTTTAATCAGGCCATTTCTGATGAAAATGGAGTAATCAAACCCGAACATAAGATTGTGGAAAATTTAGGTTTTGTAGAGATTTTGAACATTCCTGAATTTCCTAAGGAAGTTGTCATACTTGTATTGAGCAGAGTCCATGGAGAATTCATGTGGTTAGAATTAGTTTGCAAAATAACCAGGGAAGAAATTATGGAAGTTACTAGTTTACCTTCAACCAGTAGTAGGCTTGATAAAACAAAGAAAATTCCTAACAGAGGAGTTATGGATTTAACTGCAGCAACATCTAATAACAAGTCACTTAGATTAAATGATGTTAAGGACATAAATGTAAGATATGTGAGTATGGTACTAGGTTACAAAGCTACTCATGCAAATAGACTAAATTCTATTTCTAGCCTATGTATTCGCAGTGCATATGAGATGGTACACAATAATGCTAAGATTGATGTGTGTGAATGACTTAAAGATGAATTAATTGACAACCTGAAGAAGATTAAGGGTGATAAGAAAGGTACTTTCCATTTTGGAAACCTTCTGGTATGTTTGATGTTGTACTTTACCAAGGAGATACCCGACATAGGTCACAAGGATTTTGGTTATGAGATCCTGGTAGGATAATAGATACAAGATGCTTTCACCAGTATGGGAACTGACAGTGTTAAGAACATTACAGACTATTTCAAAAAATTCCAATCTAAGATGAGAGAAAGAGAGAGACTACCACAAAGCATAGTTGATAAATATGACAAGGAAATCTGCTTTGTTATTAAGAGAGATGAAAATTGGATGGAAGAAACAAGTCCTAAAACTATTTGGGTTATAGACATGGGATATGAGGTAGACCTATATATTTTGGAAACTTATGCTAAAGCTCTACTTGATGCACCAAGGGAGTCATCTGAGGAATTCTTTGGAAATGCAGAAACCATAGATAGTAAAGTGTCTATGCAGAAAAGGACTAAGAGAAGAGAAAAAATCATTAGAGATGCCTCCAAGAAGGTAAAGGAAATCAAAGAAAATATCATGAACATCAGTGGTATATCGACAAGTGAACTTGAAGGACTACAACCTGAAGCACATGTTTCACGAGTTGTAACATCTTCCGACGCTGACAGTGGTAAGGCTGTTGAGTTTAAAAGAGTAGAAAGCAAGAGAAAACCCTCACCGGTACCCTCTCCTTCACCTAAGAGAACCAGGACACAAAGGAAGAAATAGTAGGTAGTTAGGGAACCGAAGACGAAACTTACACCTAAGAAGAAACAGACACCAGTTACCCCCACATTGAATGATTTACTGAATGAGATAACAGAGGAAGGTAATTTGTCTAATGTAAGAAAATGGTATAACACTTCAAATGATACTGACAGAAAGACCATTGAGGAAAGCATTTTCTTACACTTGGATATATACAAGTAAGTTTTGATAGAAGTGATTGATGAGCTACCAAATGATCTCTACATGAGACTAGAAGCAAAAAGGCTATCAATGATGGAACTAGATAAGAAATTGAAAGTTGAAGCACTCTTGGTTGTTCATCCGGTAAACTCCAAGGAAGAAATAGATGAACTTATCTCTGAAGCTAATTGATCTGTATTTGTTAGTGGACATCGACAAGTAAGCTTGATGGTTGGAAGGGTAAAAGAGATTGTAGTTGAGACTGCATATAAATGGGATATATTCTTTGTAGAGAAGGAAAAGCAAGAGGAAAAGAGAAGACCTAAAAAGATATTCAAAGTATATTAGAAAGACAAGGACAAGGGTAAAGACAAAGTTGGTGGTATTCCAAACATAAAGGTTACAGGTAACCTTCCACCACCTCCTTTGGATACACCACCAATGCACTCAGAATATCCACTGACTACTAATACTGAAGGCACATGATAATACTAACCTTGAGTCTGAGATACTCTTTACAATAAATGTGGATACTCAAGAGGTAAACATTGTTGTGGATCAAGATAATTCAGAGGTTAAGGTAGACAGTGTTGATAATAGCAAAATTTCAGAGAAACTAGCACAAACTGTTGACTCTTAGGAAACTAAGATATCGACTCAAACAATGCAACTGTCAGTGACTGGAAAACCCACAGAGAACAAAGGTACTAGCACGGGATCACTAGAATCTAAGAAATCGACAGTAGAACTTTCAGAGAAATAAACAGAGGCAGAGGTTCATGTTGAGATTGAAAAACTGACAGTTATAGAGACACTAAAACAATCTAAGAAACCATTAAAGGTTGAGATGCAAACACAAATAGATCCACCAAAGGACAATAAAAGAAAATTGGATACATCTGATGGAAATAAAGATGAGATACTGAAGGTGATTGGTCAGACATCTGTTGAGATGAAATCTACAATTGAACCGAGTACATCTATAGGTGAATTCAGACCTACCAATATCACAGAGGTACTTTTGGATTCTATAAAGAGGATAACTTATTGCAATGGATTGGCTTTTAAGGCAATTGATAACACTTTACCTATTTTTAAGATGATTGCACCAAATTGTAACATAGATCACATTAAGGATTCTTTAGGTAAATTGGACACATTGTCCAAATTCATTTATGATAATGTTATAACTATAGACAAGCTGAATGAGGATATCATAAAGGAGAGAGAGTTGAAAAAGAGAAAAACACATTCTCTGAAAACACAATAAAGAAATGTACTGATCATGTGGATACACTTTTACTAGTACTCAATTCTACAATTTTGGAGTATAAGGAGCTATATAGGGAAGCATGTAAACCTCACTATTTGACTCATAAGGACATTGATAAGGAGATCAAGAAGACACAGAAAGAAATTGATGACATTGCAGATAATATTATAGGTTCATCCAGACTTATATCATTTTTTTAGTAAGAAATGGTAGTCTTTGAGGAGAAATTAAAAAAAATTGAGAAAGAGAAGGAAAGGATAAGGTCTAATTCCTAGGAACTAAAAGATAAACTTGGTCCAAGGCTGGATAATCTAATTACTCAGAGAAATGAATTGTCTAAGGCAACAGTACAAGGAGAGCGATCACCGGAGCAGCAGATGCACTATCTCACTGGTATGATCCAGCAGACTGAGGCAACTTTAGATGACAATAACAAATTTATGCAAAGTCTGAATATGATTTTGGCGGACATCTTTCATATTGTAACCAACCGGTTACAAACCTTGAGGTAGCATTTTTGTACTCTTTTGATGACATTCTTTGTCATTGATGTCAAACGGGGAGTAGTGGAGAGAAAAATGCATGTACAGAGGAGATCACTTGCTTAGGGGGAGCACATCTTTTTGGATTTCAGTTTTTGGATAACAGTTTTGATTTTTCTCATGAGTGTGCCATCAATGCCAAAGGGGGAGATTGTTGATATTCTACACTCTTATGAGAATAGTTGATGTTGTCATTGATGGCAACCATCTGGCAACCAATTGGAAAGTCATCAGCAATTAGTTTCTACATGCCCGACATCACAAACTTCATACACCAGCAAACACCGACACCAACATTCAAATTACATTGGCAACAAAGCATACCGACACTCCAGCCGACATGGGTTAAAGTTTTATTTATATGAATTGTTTTGTAATGTAATTAAATTTTTTTAAGCCAGCATGGTATATTGTAAAAGACTCATATATGTATGAGATATTATAGGTCATTTTATGTGAGTAGGTGAGAGAAAGAAATAATGTGTGATAAGGCAATTTTGTATAAGGTGATATAGTTGACAACAAAGGTTTTGGTTATTGACTAAGCTTAAATAGGTACTGAACCTGGCATGAGAGATGTTGTTTTGAGCAGTATATTGTACTGGATTTGATAATGCATTTTGTAGTCAGTGTGACTCTTTATTGAGTAGTGAGCTCTAGGCTATTGGCCTCCCTGCATGTGCATGCCCCTTATTGTAAGTAATATTTATTCATTGGCGAGTGAGTAAATATTATGTGTCACAAATCCCACCTAGGGTTTTCCCACACCAGGTTTACTCATTAAATATCTTGTGTTATGGTATGTTTCTATGTTGTCTCTATTATTTTTGTTTATTGCAATAATTCTTATTTACCGGTACACTGTTTTGAGATGCAAAGTTATTAATAAGTTTAAATATTATGTTAACTAGTGAGATATTGATTCACCTCCCCCCTCTTAGTATCTTTGGGACTGTCATTGAATCTAACATTTGGTTATATTAATTGGTCAAATTAGTTGGTTATGTGTTCTAATATTTGTATTGCTTTGGCATTTGATGTCAAAGGGGGAGGGATATTTATGGAAAAACCTAGTATTTAGGAAACATTATCCTTGGGGAAGAGATTATTCATTGAGGGAGAGACATATACTCTGTGCATTTTGATTTTGATTTCTGGTATTGATCTATTCTAGAGATTGTTGGTTTTTGGTTTTTGGCATTCTATTTTTGGCACTCAGATGTTTTTCCATCTAGTGTTGCCATTAATGCCAAAGGGGGATATTGTTGGTATTATGGATGTGTTGCATTATTTTTGTCATTGATGTCAACACTTATCCTTTTGGAGATCTATGGTTATGTTGAACCAACACATTGTGTTCACCAGCATGTTCAGTGACTTATACATAGTCACCAGTATATTTTTCACCGGTAGGTTATATTGTTCACCGGTATTGAGGATGACTTGTTATCATCTGAAGATCACTTGTTTATGTTGAAGACATGGTTTGGATACTTGGTTTTGGTGTTTTGGTTATTGGTCTAATTGGGTTGACATATTTGCTATTACCGACAAATTGGTCTAGGTTATGGACCGGCATGCATTATCTATTCCAGACCAGCACGACATGTTATGGAGGTGAATTATTGATTGGATATTGT